>NC_056725.1:1384268173-1384609423 GCF_019279795.1 Protopterus annectens
GGAACCAATGTAAAAATGGACAGTCTGGAAAAGAAATAAGTCAGTTTCTGTTATGAAAATAAAACCATCATCTTCTACTTAAACATTTCTTAATGTTAAACAAAGACAACAATTCTATAAAATTATTTTGCACTAGTTAGAAAGCTAATAGTACATTAAATGTCCATAATACATTTCCTTTAAGCAAATTAGTGATTCAGCTTAAAATGCCATTTTTGTAACATTAATACAAAATTAATAGCAGTTCTCATGAATGGAGGGTCTGTGTTATGCCTTGAGAAATATTTCTCCCCAAAGTATTCAGTCACAAATCTCAAATTACATATAATTTTCCAATAAACAATGCTACTTCTGTTGTGACACTAACCTGCTTCCTGATTATCTTTCTGTAAATCAGCTTCTGAGATACTTGATTCAAGTGAACCTGAATTAGAATTTTTGGCTTTTGTGACATCACTGTGAGATAATTGGTGACATTTTATGATGCAAAAATAGTCATGCCTACACTGCTGGGTTGGGAAGGACCACACACATGAGTCTAAGCAGGTTCATAGGTTAGAACTAGGCTAACTGCCCTTGTGAGCCATTTCAAGCCAAGCCAATTACCCCATGTGAGAATCAAACCCTGCACCTTGTATCTGTAAGGTAAACACCTTAATCATTATGCCATCCTCCCACGCCACACAGCATCGTAATAATATTCTGAGATGAAATAAATGGCTGACATAGTTCCACATATGAAAAGCAATAGCAGCTCCAGAATGAGATTACACTGATGTCACATCCAAGCTCCCATTGTTACAGAGAGATCTATAATAATTCATAAGTGCAAATGTAGAAGCTATATACCATGGAACCATAGCCTATCAGACTGGATTTCCTGTCCTAAGAAGTGGTTATTAAATATGTGTTGCCAGATAAGACCTCCTCCCTTCAATACTAATGTCTCACTAAAGGTAAACCTGGACCAATCCAACCCCTGGTCTGTCAACTATTATTAATGGATAGAAGCAAACTGTAAATGTTTTACCATGCATACCCCAGCTTACACATACTCCTACAAATGATCTCTAGGGCACCAAACTTGATTAA
This sequence comes from Protopterus annectens, assembly GCF_019279795.1. Classification (NCBI taxonomy): domain Eukaryota; kingdom Metazoa; phylum Chordata; order Ceratodontiformes; family Protopteridae; genus Protopterus; species Protopterus annectens. The sequence continues at coordinate 1,384,269,266 of NC_056725.1, forward strand.
GTTTGGGATGCATGGTTAGGCAAGGCCTTTGTGGTTATTAGCCTAGTATATACCTATGAAACTATGAATCTATGAACAAACACATGAACACACATTCTCGCGCATGCACGCACACACACACACACACACACACACACACACACACACACACACACACACACACACACACACACACACACACACACATCCAAAGTATAAAACAGATGTGTGGCAGAGGATAAGAAACATTTTAACAGTTTAATTCCCTCTGCCACTCATTCCAAGGTTCCTTTCATTTAACATGACAGTGTCTTACCTCAACAAATCTATTTAGCTCTGAAGAAAACATTATGACCTTAGCCACAAGAACATTTGGTTGAACACAAGCAGAAAGGGAAACCTCTAAGTTATGAAAAAATGTAATGAAACTACTTGAAATTCAGTTTTTCATTGAGTGTATAGTAATTCAAATACATCTTCACCAAATATAAGCAGAACTGCCTCCTTTATACTTTTCTCATATTTCCATATTCTTATCTGTTGCCATACATTAGGCCTGACACTAGTCATCATTTTACAGCTGATAGTAGCATCTTAATGTGGAAGTAATACACATTTTAGCTCATTAAATTACTGGAACAGTTCTTATAATGCATCAATGTCCGAAAATGACACATAAGCAATAACAACAGAAAATGTTCAGAACTTAGATCTCTTAACCTAATTTCTTAAGAGCATATACTAAAAAGCAACCCTGATAAAAGTGTATATATGAGAAACATATATAATAACCAGTCATGTTCTATATAGTGCTATGAATATTTTGTATTTTTCTAATCACGTTATGAAGGAAAGAGCTAAGGCACATTTTAATCGGAAGTTTATAATAAGCCAGAGGCAGCTTCATAGTACAAGTTCGTAATACTGTGATACTAAGATATTTATTATATATGCTCAAATGTAACTAGAATTTTGAAAGAGTCAATCTTCTGTTGTGTATTGCAGATGTAATTTTATTATAATTGCTAATATGACAAGCCATAATTAAATCTTGTTAAAGTGCTGAGGTGCCATATAGCAGACTCTTTATCACAAAACACTAACATTTAAAACTTTTGATTCTTTCACATACAGAAAAGGAACAATATCTGTTTATTGCAACATAACCTATGATGATGTTTTTTTTATTTGTTATACAGCATGTTTTACACTTTCAAGATATTGTACTGTTTAACTCAGATTCCAGGTGGTTAAATCATGCTATAAATGTTACATTCATGGAGTTCATGTAGGGCTGGGACAATCACTGTTTCTGTTTCATTGATGTGTTTTTTGCTTTGGAGAGGGCGGCTCCCACCTCATTTTTCTTATCCACAGATATGAGAAAACCTTGTCAGAAAATGGAAAATTATGCACATTGTCCAGTCTGATTATACTTTCCTTTCTCTACTGCATCGGATGAATGATGTTAAAGCTACCGAGTGAGCCTGTTAAGTTTACTATCTAGCGAAAAAGGACAGATAGGCTAGGCTTAAACGCCAAGAATAGGTAAAGGAATGTGAAACAGGAAAATAAATCAGCTTTGAATGTCAAAGTCAGAATGGAATGGAGGCTAATTAAAGGAGTGAAAAGGAAGATGGAAAGCCTACAGAAGCACATTACAAAGAAGAAAAGTGACACAAATGTAGCATAATCATGAAAGAGGCTGATCAAGGAAACTACATGACGAGTGCGGAAATTTAAGTGATTACCGAGTACTTTGTCTTCAGATTCACAAAGAAGACAAATTAAATCATTTTACTTTAAACAGGGCATAAGGCATGTCAGTCTGAAGGTCATTTTCTTTAAAGAGAAACGAGGAACTCCGGTAATATGTCAGTGATGGTAGTAAGTAGATATGATACAAATGTTTCTAAGACCAGACAAGTCACATCTTGTTACTAAAATAAACCTAGGTGCATTCAAATAATCTTACATTAATTTGTATTCTAATGCTAGGCAAAGATGATTAATAAAGTTATTTTACATTAATTAGATGTTATTTTACATTATTTAGAGAACTAGCAGTATATTAATTGTACCCTTCAAATTTCATCTAAACAACTGTATGACAGCACTTCATAAAATTACCAACTTTGTTAAACAAAAACAGTAACATTCTTTACAAATATCTAACATGATTTATACTGACCTTAAGAAATTATTTTCCAAAGTTTGAAAACAAATTAAGTGTGATTTCTTTCTCAGACAGTTCTGCTTCTGCTGTGACACAATAATTTATTGTAAATGAGTTTCTAAGGAATTTGATTCTAATAAAAGTGTAATAGAAATGCTTGCTTTTGTGACATCTCTCTGACTTCATTGGTGATATTCTATAACACAACAATCTTTAATTGGCAACATAATGACATAACAATGGTCTCATGACTCATCACTATATGAAACTGCAGATTTTTTTTTTATAAATTGAGATCAAATATTCATAGTAATACAATAAAACGATAGCCTTAGATATCATTTGTATTTTCTTAATCACAGGGAAACAAATTCAAGATTTTTAAAATAGTGATTAAGTTGCTAACATATGTGGTCTGCGTCCTACAGAGAAGAGCAGAACTAATGCAGTTTCCAATCTTCATGAGTGCCAGGCTGAGAAGGAGCACACCCATTACTCTAACATTTCAGTCTGCTGGGGGAAACAAAATGAGACTACTACAAATGAACACAGTAGTATGTCCAGAATTACATTATACTCCTGTCACACTCAGCTTGTCAGTCCCACAACCAGACAATTGTATACAAAACCACAGCTGGACAACATCTCTAAATGGCAGTGATGTAGTCTAGCACACAGAATTTCCAGTCCTGAGAAGATGTTATTAGCAAACTTTTATAGCCAAGTACTGATTGTCCTGTTCGATTCTCAGCTAAAGCGTCTTCTGTGTGGAGACATGCATGAATGGGCGTACCTTCATTGAAGGTTGTGCGTCAGGCCTGGCAAGTCGGTACGTAAAAATCTACTGCCAATCATTAGCGGACCGGAGTTCCGCTGTGGCGACCCCTAACCGGGAAAAGCCGAAAGATACAACAACAACAACTCAGAACTGGTGTTTCAGTAAAGGTAATATACTTTACCCACGTATCTTGTCTGTTGGCTCTCTCAGAAATGTCAGATGTGAAGCAACTTAAGGGTGTAGCTAGGCATGCTCAGTGTACTCAGATGTGTACATTTTTACAATAATCTCTCAGAAACTTTATAGCTCAAAGAGAACAGACTATCTAGAACATGTAAACTAGTGTCAGTTTTACAGACCTACACCAAAAATGCTTCCCTAATAGGAATGAACTTGAAAAATAGCGTTTTTATTGTTATGAGTAATAGCAATTGAAAATAATGTGCCCCTTTTTAAATATAGAGGGAGGTTTTGCAAGTTGTACATATTTTAAATTATAGGTGGGTGGTGAAGGCAACAATGAAGTCTGAGTACAAAATAAAAATTTCTGGCTCCACAATAATGCAACTGATATTGAGGAAACTTTCCAATCTACATTGCTGCAATGGAAACCTATTTTGCGACATTTATTTAGAAAGGATTGCAATTACTCTTTCCCTTCCACCCATGTTACCTGAGTTGAAAGAATCTTAGCAACTTTTCCCTGGAATTCAGAAAGGCTTACGTTAATATGGAAGCCTTATTTCGGAAAGTTCCACATTGTGGTAAGCCTTTCTAATTTTTAGACCACACTACCACTGAATACTCATGGTGCAGTGAAGTGTAATGGAACTGTGTGTGTATGTGTGTGTGACTAGTTCTTCAGCTATCATGCAATAGTTTATATTCCCAACTAATCATCCCTTTTCTAACAGCATATTATGTTCTAGACTTGCTTTAGCACTCTACTCTCTTTAACTTTGCACTCTCCTCTGATATCCTTTTGTCTTTGCCTATACTCTGATAGCAATCCTTGGTATACTAGGCAGTCTCTCACCTGTATTCCAAACTTCTGCTTGGCTTCATCCTACTCTATTACATTTCCATCTCCAATTATTTACTCCCACTAAATTCCAACCCTGTAGTGGCAAAATCTCTTTTCTCTATTCTAATTTTGACTTAGTTCTTGGAATACTCAGGGGGTTGGTATAAATTTTCAGGTGGTTGGTATACAAGGTTTGATTCTTGTCTTTCAAAGGGACATTGGATAGGCTTAAAATGGCCCACAAGGGCAGCTAGCCTAGTGCTTCCCTATGGATCTATGAACCTATGAATGTAAAATTCTGTATGGTTGCTGTTATTCTCCACAAGGGTCTGCATCCAAAATTCTACTTTCTCTTTATTTCCCAAGTATCCCCATTTAATTATTATCACTTTTCACTTTGATTTATAACCTTCTGCATGTGCTATGTATCTGAGTCTTAACTGTGTAGCCCTAAAATATCCATTCAAATCAGTCATTCCCAAATCACCTTGTCCTATGAGGAGGATCAACATATTCCACTTAACTCCTTCCCTCGTCCACTCCCAAATAAATTCCTTCGACTCTTTTTACTATAAACATCTCCTTTGCTTGGTAAAAGTATGACTGCCCTGTATATAAAACTAAAGGCACTAACATCATTTTCACAGCTTGTATCTTATTATCCATATCCGTAATCAAGAGCTTCCAGTTTCTCACTTTTTGTATTTTTTTTTACTTCTTTCCAGATATCCTTGGCTACCACAAAAGGATCCTTTTAAATCCATAAGCCTAAGTTCTTCATCTTATCATGTCCAGTCCACCTAAATATGGGTTCTGATGAACCAATTCATGTGTGGACACATAGTTTACTTCTGTGGCTGTTGTTTTATCTTAATTAGTTTCATATCCCGAAAAGATCTGAGACTCTCTCAAACCGATCCATAATACTAACATGTCCTTTTTGGGTTTTATCAAGTATAAATAAAATAAAATAACATCAACTGCATATAAAGCTTACTTTTCTTGATTACCACACCAGTTATCTTTGAATTAGTCCTTTACTTGCAAATGGCTCTAAATATAAAGCAAATAGCAGAAGGAAAAAAAGACAATCCAGACTGGTTCCTCTGTTTAGACACAATTTGCCAGAAACTAACTGCACTTTAAATCTTTCCACCAACTCTTCATATAGTCTCCTAATTAACCATATTATCCACTGGGGATGCACAAGCCAGTGCATTTCTTTGTGCCGGTCCCAAGCCTGGATAAATGGGGAGGGTTGAGTCAGGAAGGGCATCCGGCATAAAATTTTGCCAAACCATACATGCAGAAAACAGTACAGAAATTCATACCTGATCAGTCGAGGCCTGGGTTAACAATGACCACCACCAGTACTGTTGGCCAACAGGGTGCTGGTAGAAATTGGGCTACTGTTGGCCGAAGGAGGAGAAGAGGCAGAAGGCATGCCCAAAGGCAGGTAAAGGCTATGACAGTGATAGTGAGGGTCGGAACTTTGAATGTTGGCAGTATAACTGGCATAGGGAGAGAGCTAGCTGATATGATGGACCAAAGGACGGTTGGTATATTGTGTGTGCAAGAGACCAGATGGAAGGGGAGCAAGGCTAGGTGTATTGGAGGCAATTTCAAATTGTTTTATCATGGTGTGGATGGGAGTAGAAATGGCATAGGTATTATCCTGAAGGAAAAGTATGCTAAGAGTGTTTTGGAGGTGAAAAGAGTGTCAGATAGAGTGATGTTTATGAAGCTGGAAATTGATGGTGTAATGATGAATGTTGTTAGTGCATATGCTCCACAAGTTGGGTGTGCGATGGATGAGAAAGAACATTTTTGGAGTGAGTTAGATGAAGTGGTGATTACTGTACCCAAGAGTGAGAGACTGGTGATTGGAGCAGATTTCAATGGGCGTGTTGGTGAAGGGAACAGAGGGGATGAGGAAGTGATGGGTCGGTATGGTGTTAAGCAAAGGAATGCAGAAGGTCAGACGGTAGTGGATTTTGCGAAAAGGATGGACATGGCTGTGATGAATACGTATTTTAACAAGACGGAGGAGCATAGGGTGACATACAAGAGTGGAGGAAGATGCACACAGGTGGATTATATCTTATGTAGAAGGGCCAATCTGAAGGAGATTGGAGACTGTAAAGTGGTGGCAGGGGAAAGTGTAGTTAGGCAGCATAGGATGATGGTTTGTAGGATGACATTGGTGATCAAGAAGAGGAGGATGAGTGTGAGGGCAGCACCAAGGATCAAATGGTGGAAATTGAAAAAGGGTAATTCTGAGGTGATGTTCAGGGAAGAGTTAAGACAGACACTGGGTGGCAGTGAAGAGTTACTGAATAGCTGGGTAACTACAGCAGAGCTAGTAAGAGAGATGGCTAGAAAGGTGCTTGGTGTGACATCTGGAAAGAGGAAGGAGGACAAGGAGACCTGGTGGTGGAATGAGGAAGTACAGGAGAGTATACAGAGAAAGAGGTTGGCGAAGAAGAAGAAGTGGGATTGTCAAAGAGATGAAGAAAGTAGACAAGAGTATAAGGCGATGAGGTGCATGGCAAAGAGAGAGGTGGCGAAGGCTAAGGATAAGGCGTATGAAGAGTTGTATAAAAGGTTGGACACTAAGGAGGGAGAAAAGGACCTGTACCGATTGGCTAGACAGAGGGACCGAGCTAGTAAAGATGTGCAGCAGGTAAGGGTGATAAAGGATAATGAGGGAAACGTACTCACAAGTGAGGAGAGTGTGTTGAGGTGATGGAAAGAGTACTTTGAGGGGTTGATGAATGAAGAGAATGAGAGGGAGAGAAGGTTGGATGATGTGCGGATAGTGAATCATGAAGTGCAGTGGATTAGCAAGGAGGAAGTAAGGATAGCTATGAAGAGGATGAAGAACGGATAGGCTATTGGTCCCAATGACATACCTGTGGAAGCATGGAGGTGTTTAGGTGAAATGGCAGTGGAGTTTTTAACTAGATTGTTTAATGAAATCTTGGAAAGTGAGAGAATGCCTGAGGAATGGAGAAAAAGTGTTTTGGTACCAGTTTTTAAGAATAATGGTGATGTGCAGAGCTGTAGTAACTACAGAGGGATTAAACTGATCAGTCACAGCATGAAGTTATGGGAAATAGTAGTGGAAGCTAGGTTAAGAAGGGAGGTGATGCTTAGTGATCAGCCGTATGGTTTCATGCCAGGAAAGGGCACTACAGATGCGATGTTTGCTCTGAGAGTGTTGATGGAGAAGTGCAGAGAAGGTCAGAAGGAGTTGCATTGTGTGTTTGTGGATTTAGAGAAAGCATATGACAGGGTGCCTAGAGAGGAGTTGTGGTATTGTATGAGGAAGTCGGGAGTGTCAGAGAAGTATGTAAGAGTGGTACAGGATATGAACGAGGGTAGTGTGACAGTGGTGAAGTCTGCGGTGGGAGTGACAGATGCATTTAAGGTGGAGGTGAGATTACATCAAGGATCAGCTCTGAGCCCTTTCTTATTTGCAATGGTGATGGACAGGTTGACAGACAAGATCAGACAGAAGTCCCCGTGGACTATGATGTTTGCAGATGACATTGTGATCTGTAGTGAGAGTAGGGAACAGGTGGAGGAGACCCTGGAGAGGTGGAGATATGCTCTAGGGTGAAGAGGAATGAAGGTCAGCAGGGCTAAGACAGAATATATGTGTGTGAATGAGAGGGAGGATAGAAGAATGGTGAGGATGCAGGGAGTAGAGGTGGTGAAGGTGAATGAGTTTAAGTACTTGGGATCAACAGTTCAGAGTAATGGTGAGTGTGGAGGAGAGGTGAAGAAGAGAGTACAGGCAGGATGGAGTGGGTGAAAAGAGTGTCAGGAGTGATTTGTGACAGACGAGTACCAGTAAGAGTGAAAGAGAAGGTCTACAAGAGGGTAGTGAGACCAGCTATGTTATATGGGTTGGAGACAGTGGCACTGACAAAAAGGCAGGAGTCAGAGTTTGACGTGGCAGAGTTGAAGATGTTAAGATTTGCACTGGGTGTAATGAGGGTGGACAGGATTAGGAATAAGTATATTAGAGGGTCAGCCCAGGTTGGAAGCTTTGGAGACAAAGCCAGAGAGGGAAGATTACGTTGGTTTGGACACGTGCTGAGGAGGGATGTGGAGTATATTGGGAAAAAGATGCTAAAGATGAAGCTGCCAGGTAACAGGAAAAGAGGAAGGCCTAAGATAAGGTTTATGGATGTGGTGAGAGAGGACATGCAGGTGGTTGGTGTGACAGAGCAAGATGCAGAGGACAGGAAGAAATGAGAACAGTTGATCTGCTGTGGCGACCCCTAATGGGAGCAGCTGAAAGTAGAAGAAGAAGAAGATTCTATCAGGGAATGCAAAGCTTCCACTACTCAACTCAAAAAAGCCTAGCTGACTCTATCAAATGCTGTTTTGGCATCAAGACTGACCAAAAATAGCAGTATTTTCTTATATTCTCCTTACCATTGAAGCATCATTGTTCTATTAATGTCAAATGTTCGCTTTCCCTCCACAAAAACTGCACCGATACATATCTATCAACTTTAGCAACACCTTTGTCATTCTTTTAGCTAGTATAGACATAAATCCTTTATAATCATTGCTTAAAACTGAAATAGGTGTATATGAAGCTGAGTCTGAAAAGTTTTTACCCTCATTTGGGTAATGTAGCCACCATAGCTTTCTTCCAAAATGCTAGTGCTTCCTCTTCCTTTAAAATACTGCTAAACATAACCTTTCAGGTCTTAATCAATTTCTTTCCCTAATGTCCAAACTTCCACAAGAATGCCACCTGTTCCTAGAGACTTCCCTGTTGATTAATGATACATTACAATTGTTTTCGTCTGTTTATATTTTAATTATTTTAATTATTAATTGCTGAGCATTATCTTCCCCTAATCTTGGCATAATGAAGTCTTCAGTAATTAATTCCATTTGTGCCTTTTCTTGGTTTCCACATTCCACTGCTTTATACATATTTTCGTAAAATTTCCCAAATATGTGAAATACCTGTTTAGGCTCTCTGGTAATTTTCTTGTCATAGTTGCTATAAGTTTGGTAACAGCCCTTTCTACTTTCTGTTGCCTAAGTCTCTGTGCTAAAAGCTTTTGTGCAATGGAATTATCACAAATGCTTGCTTAAGAGCAATATTTCTAACCTCATCCATATCAGCCAAATAGTCCCTTATTTTCCCTTTAGCACCTTGCAGTTGCTCCTCTTCTTGTTCTGCGGGATTCCCCTTAGTCTGCAACACTTAACATTCATCAGCCTCTCTAAATAATTCCAATTATTTTCCCATATATTGTTCTCTTTTATTTCCACATCATTTTTAAATCTGTTTTCTTTTATCTCACTAATTAGCTATCCTTTCTAAAAAAAAGTCTATCTTCACTAATAACTCTCAAATAATTTCCACCACCATTCCTTAAATTCCTGTCTTTTTAACAGGTAAACAGGGAAGCACAAGTGTCTCATTTTTAATTAATTATCCTACATCTTTATCTTAGATTGTAATGGGGTATGATCTGAAATAGTTTTATGTGTCAGTGCTTTCAGTTAAACACACATGCTCCTGTAAAAAACAGTTTAAATCCATTCTAGACAAGTTATTGTGGAATAATATGTACATTTTGTCTTGGTTCTTATTACTGAAATCACATCTTCCATACCAAATACTCTCATACATTTCTTAAGATATATTCACTGTCTTGTTATATTTTCCCTTCTAGGTCACCCCTGATAAATTCTCACCATGCAAATCACGTTCCAGTCCCCACCTAAAAGTTAATATTCTCCCCAAATTTTCTTAAGCTCCATGGTGATCACTGCAGCAGTAGTCTAAGGTATGTGAGTTATATCCTGCAAAGGATATAATAGCTAGCCAGCTTCCAAAGCTTCAGGGTACCTTTCAAGCTTCCAAACCATTAGTCAGTGTGAACTGACCTGACTGAAAGTCAGGGTTGGGTGTCAGGCTTTTCAGAGCTTTCCTGCTGCAGAAGAGAGTGCTCCTGTGCAGGCATTTGAGAGTCGATGGCTGGCTAATGCTGTTCCATCGCTGAGCAGGTAAGTTCCTTTTAGGGAAAAAAGAAAAACGCTCCCACTTTGTTTTATAAAAGAAATCTTACATTTTCTGAAAATATTTATATTTAAGCTAGGGAAAATTGTTTTTATTGATTGTCATGTGACTTTTGTTTCTTTGTAAATGTCAGAGTTACTTTTTTACTTCTGTGTTATCTCCCTTCTGACACAGCCAATAGTTGTTCAACCTTCTCCTGGAAATGGCCAGGGATAGTCACCCCAAGCTTCCTCACAGATTGGATATACTCTCACAAGACCTGGGGTGTTTGACACATCCTGAACTCAAATAACTATAGCTGACTGCCTGAATGAAAGAGCTGTAATACCTTTTAGGAACTGCTTTTTTTTGAGGAGATGCAGCAGGTATTAATAGAGGAAAGAAACCCTGTTTTTAGAAAATCATATATTAGCAAGTGGAAAACGTTTTCTAGTCAGTGCCAAGAAAAGAACCAGAACCCATTCATGGCTAATGTCTTTGGTTCTACATTATTTGTGTGAGTTAATATCTTATGACCTGCCTTAATCCTCAGTCAAGGTTCATTTGTAGGCCCTTTCACATGTCTGCTCTTCCAATACAGTCTCATATGAAAATGCGTTGGAAAGGGGTGTTACATTTGAAGTGTCCAAAAAAACAGATGGCTCCTTCTTGTGATATTAATTTTGTGTTAGAAAAACTAACTCTTGCTCCATTTGAACCAGCTCTGCAGACTGCTTTCAGGTTCTTGACATTGGAAACAGTCCTACTTGTTGCTCTGACCTCCGCAAGATGACTATCTGAGTTACAAGCTCTTAATGTGAGCCTTAGCTCATTTTCCACAAAAATATGGTTTCTTTGAGAACTAATCCTTCTTTTATGCCTAAAATAGTATCCAACGTTACATTAACCCAAGCTATCCATCACCCAGATACTGTCTTGGTAGAACAAAATCTTTCAGAACTTCTAAGTAGTCATTCGTTTCTTGTGAATGTAAGAGAAAGTGTCAAAACAGACTATTTACAAATGGTTGTCCATGCTATTACTTTTTGTTACTTCCACCACGACAAAACTTTTGCAGACAGGGTCAAGCCTCATTTTAACAGGACTTTGGCTTCATGTATCTTTTTGGAAAGGGTTGGATTCTATAAGTATTCTAGAAGCAGAAAATTGGTCTTCTATGCATGCTTTTACAAAGCCCTATAAACTAGATTCTTTCTTCAAATCTAGAACAGGATTCACTAGAACAATTGTCCGGGGGCTCCTAGACCCCCATCATTCCTCCTCCTTCCAGTCTACCTAAGCTAGGGTAAAATTAGGCAACTGCAGCACTGATCAGCATGAAGAAAATAGAATAGCTATGTAAGTAAACTCAGCGTAACACAAGATGTTTGAATGATCATTGCTGCAGAACCCACCCACTCCATCCCTTTATTTTGTATTTTTTTTTATGCCAGGCTAAGCACATTTATTTTTCTTTTCCAAGCATTGTCCTTCTCATGACTTTAGCCTCCCTCCCTCAGCATGGACGCTCTGAAGGATCTGGTGCCCATATGTGTTCTTTTCTCATTTCTGTTCCCTCCCAGATGTGAAAAATAGCATTCATATTTTCAGTAAACATTAACTTTTGCAACTATGAAAAATTCACTGGCTACATTTAGGTAAATAAACTAATTGTTCACTGTTATGTTAAATGCATCAAAGTATTTAGGCTGCTGATGAGGCTGCACTTCTTATTCACTTCCCACTTTTTTCAAACTTTATTTTTCATTGGACTGCTTGCCACTGTACCATTGCATAATACATTTTTCTCAGCAAAGAGCCCTCAGAACTCACAGTAACTGCTTGCACCTGCAGACAGCTCATCTCTAATTAGTCGGTAATGTCAGAAAAAGAACAGATAGCAACTTTACAGATGCGTAAAAGAATCTTTGTAGATTTCTGTCAGAGCATAATATACACGTGGCATACCCTCTCTGGGCCACTAATCAAGGAGCCTAAATCCTCACCACTGACACTGGAGAGGGACATTCACTTGGAACAAAAATGGATGCACTCAGTATTTCCAGATGCAGATGTCTGTATCAAGCAGAATTTCTCTTAAGAGCACAGAGTGAACACACTCAGACCGGGGTCTGGTTTTCTCTCTCTGTCTATACCCAGGTCCCCATTAAGGCTCCCTACTGGTACAGCTGCAGAGTAAAGTCCTCAGCTGAGTGTCCAACCAAGTCCTCCACTATTCTCTCTGTGAGACCAGTGCTTTATGTCCCTGCTCCAAGTAGCTGAAACAAACACTCTCTTTGAGATTTGATTTGCATACACGCACACACACACACACACACACACACACACACACACACACACACACACACACACACACACACACACACTCCTGGGAAAGGCTGGTACAGGTGTACTAGCTATGTTCCCTTCTGCCCAGACAATAAGGTAGTTACTGTCACCAGACACTCCTAAGCCAGCTACTCTAAGGCTCTTAGAAGGGTATCCAATTATACTGAGTGAAATTAATATTACTATGAATGGTAATTTGACCAATGCAGTAAGGTTTACAGGAGTGGCCACAGATCACCAAACAGAAATGAGTACTCTCAACTGTTAAAATATTTTTTGAAGGACCAGCCACAATGAAATGTTTAAATATATTTAATAATAAATAATAAAAGAACATAAAAATACTAAATATCTATTTACAATAAACACCAGAGTTTCAGCCACAGAAAATATTAAAATAACATAAATGAATAGATTCGCACAAATACAGAAAAAACAGTACGTAAGTATTCTCACTCTATTTTCTTGATTGATCTAAAAAGTTACTATTCCCTGGTCACTTACTAGTGCAAGGCAAAATGAAGTAGGTGAGGGGGTCCTTCTATGTCAGGTTCCAAGAAACTGAGTACCATGAGACTTCAGTCTCAACTAGTATTAAACATTATTTTAGTAATGAATTCCAGAATGACATCACATACATCTGGTCATTGGACTCCTGGTTCCCATGCAATCCTCCATAGCTAGAAACTGCAAGGATATAGCACCTATGTGTCAATAATACACACACACACACACACACACACACACACACACACACACACACACACACACACACACACACACAGCCTTTCTAAGATCTGCTACAGTTCCTGGAAGTTATAAAATCCTAAAACACTTCCACTCTTCCTACAGGAGCTAATAAACCATACATCTTACAGACAATGCATCTCTGGTTTCATTCACAACTGTGAGATAACATCTTTATGGCATAGGCCCAGTAATTTAACTTCTTACTATTTTTAAAGTTTGAGCTTAACCTCTTCTCTTCCAGTATCCTCTCAAAACATATACATTTAAACAGTTTGCATGTATGTTTCCTTTTTCTGTCCAGCAGAAAATACTGGTGATATATTTTCAATGTAAGCAACTTTACAAATCCATTTTCAACACACTCTCTCCCACCTTTGAAGACTCAAGCTAGTTTTTCAAGTGACCCTTGAGAAACATTGCTTGAAGGAAATGAGCCTGCCTGGGAATACATTAACCCATACCCTGTCTTGAGAGCCCAGTTGCATTGGTATTGCTAACCCCACTATTGTGTGGCACGTTATATCATATGCCTGCAACCCCAGGCTCCACATTAACAACTTGGCATGTTGCTGGCTGGCTGGCTTGATATAGCCATGTTAAGGGAATGTACAGTAAATATCCTTTTGTACAGACAGAGTTGAAGTTTCTGCAGTGCTCATAGTATGGCTAGACATTCTTTTCCTACTCCTGCATAACATTCCTCCCTAGATTGGACTCTACAGCTGAGATATATCACTGGGTGCTGTTCTCCCTCTGAGGAAACCTGGCTGAGTGCAGCTACCACCCCATGGTTCGAAGCATCCATCTGCACAACAAATTATTTGCTGTAATCTGGACTGGCTAACACAGGAGGTCCTCCCAAATGCCCTTTAAGCTTTTGGAATTCCTGCTCACAGGTTGGGGTCCATACTTCCTTGTCTGGCCTGTTTTCCTCTTCAGGTCTATGAGAGAAGCAGCTATTGAGAATTAATTTTCTATAATAATGTGCTGTTCCCAAGAATGCCCTCACCTGCTTTTTGTTAACAGGGGCAGGCCATGCCTGAATGTCTTCCCCCTTGGTAGGTTCTGGCCTGATCTTACCACTCCCCATTCTATGTCCCAGGCAGGACACCTCTGCTGTACCCACTTGACACTTACTGGTCTTAATGGTTAACCCTGCCCTTTGCAGTCTCCAGGATCTCCCTGACATGCTGTAGGTGCTCATGCTTTGAATGGCTGTAAACAGCAATATCATCCAGGTAAGCAATGGCATAATCTCCTGCTCCTGCTAGGATTTGATCTACCAGGCTCTGGAAGGTCACCAGGTCATTTTTCATCCCAAGGGGCATCTTTGGGAACTAATATAATCTGAAAGGAGTCATAAAGGCTGACCTCTCTTTGGCAGAGGGAGTCAACAGCACCTACCAGTATCCCTTGGTCAGATCAGTGGTGGTTAGATACTTAGCCCCAACCAGCTGCTCTAAAGCTTCATCTGTCCTAGGCATGGGAAAAGCATCTGACTCTGTGTGACTATTTAGTTTCCTGTAGTCCACACAGAACCAGGTGCTGCCATCTTTCTTTGGTACCAGCACTACAGGAGCAGCCCAGGGATTGCTGGACTCCTGGATTACCCCCAGTTCCAACATTTCCTGTATCTTCTCCATCAGAGTCTGTCTGACTCACTCAGGCACCCTGTAAGGGGCCTGCTTGATAGGCATATGGGGTCCTGTATCCACATGGTGCTGCATCAGGTGGGTGCACCCAGGTTTCACAGTGAATATGTCCCCAAACTCCAGTAACACGGCTCGGATGTCTTGAACCTGGGTAGCGGATAGCTGCTGGGACATTGCTACCCCTTCCACTGAGGTGTCAGTCTGAACCTCACTGAGGAGATCAGTCACCAGATCCTCCCCAGACTCCTTCTGCCATCCACTGCAAATACTCAGCACCAGGGCCTCCATATCATGATATGGCTTCATCATCTTAACATGGTACAATTTGTGCCCCTGCCTCCTACCTAGCAGTCCTACCATGTAGTTAACATCACTGAACTTCCTTACCACTTTGAAGGGTCCCTCCCAAGCTGCCTGCAGCTTATTTTTTCTGACAGGAATGAGAACCATAACCTGCTGCCCCACAGCATATTCTTATGCTCAAGAGTTCTGGTCATACCAGACCTTTTTCTGCTGTTGGGCTCCTGCCAGGTTCTCCTGGGCCAAGCCCATGAGCTCCCTAAGCCTTGTCCTAAGGTTTAGAACATATGCCACCACAGACTCCTTGTGGAATTCAGACTTACCCTCCCACTCATCACATCACAAATCAAAGCCAGAGGCCTCCTCACCCTGTGCCCATACAGCAACTCAAATGGTGAAAAACCTGTGGATTCCTGAGTTACCTCTCTGTATGCAAAGAGCTGATGGGGCACATATTTGTCCCACTCTCTCTTAAAATGGTCTGCAGATGCCCGTAGCATGGTCCTTAGTGTAGAATTTAACCTCTCCACAAGACCATTAGTCTGGGGATTGTAGGGGTTGGTCTTTTAGTGCTTCACCCCACTGCGCTTTCTCAGACAAGCCAACAGGTCTGACATGAAATTGGCACCTCTGACAGTCATTATTTCTCTTGGGAAACCTACCCTATTAAAAATTTCTAACAAAGCATTTGCCACCTTCTCTGCCTTGATGAAGGACAGAGTCACTACCTCAAGGTATCTAGTAGCATAATCTACCACCATCAGGATATACTTCTTCCCTGTGGAGCTTGGGGTACTCAGAAGGTTCACAATATCCATGGCTACCCTCTGAAATGCCTCCTCAATCTCAGGCAAAGGCATCAAAGGAACCTTGACCTTGTCTCCTGCCTTGCCTACTTTTTGGCATTGCTCACAGGTCCTGCAGTACCCTGTTACATTCCTTGCAATCCCAGCCTAGTAAAAGTTCTGCATAATATGTCTCTTGGTACGCTTTATACCCATGTGACTTGCAAAAGGAATGTCATGGGCTATGGCTAGAAGTGCCAGACAGTAGGCTCTAGGCACTACCAACTGCTGTATTACCTCCCCCTGTAGCCCTCCCTCAGGGGTCCTCTTTCTATACAGTAACCCTTTGTTCCAGTACACAGACTCCCCTTTTCCTTGAGAATCAGGTGGCTCCCTAGCTACCTCCCTCCCACAAGCCCCTTAATGTAGGGTCTAGAAGATGACTCTGTCTCAATTCTATCTTTGTAACTCTTCCCAGCTCCCCTTCCACAGGAAGTCTGGTATTCTCTGACATAGGTGCTTCACTGTCAGCCTGGGTACTAACACTTATCACTGTTCTTGCAGTCACCCTGTCCAAGGGAACACCAGTACCTACCAGCAGCTGTGGCTCACCTTCAGGCTCACTGCTACAGGGTAGCTCCCTCCCTGAAAAAGCCACCTCACCAGCCCTGGCTTCAGGTGTGAGGTCTGTCTGGGTCTCCCCAGGCTACCAAACCCACATGCTTGTCTCCAAGTCTGATTGCATATAACTGCATGCAAACAAGGTAGTGCATTAGTAAAATCATTCCCTATTAAGACATCTGCAGGGATATCCTCAGACACACCTACTTGCTTCCTTCCTTTTCCACCCACCCACTCAAGGTGAACCCTGGCCAAAAGCATTTGGAATGGGGTCCCTCCTAAAGCTCTGACTGGACTGGACTGCCCAAGCAAGTACTGCTCCTCTTTAACCACTGCAGGCTTCACAATGGTTATGTCAGAGGCTATGTCTCTCTTAACAGTGGCCTGTTTTCCATCCACTATACACTTTGGTACCCTGTTATCTCCAGACAACTTATCACTGGCATACTGTTATTACAGCTTGCTGGCTCCCTCATCTTTTCTTCCCCACCTTGCCTCCTTGAACATCTGTATGATACATGGCCCCACTGGTTACATTTAAAACATTTAACTCTTGATCCTGGCTGTGTATCTGAAGTAATGGGTTGCCCTGTTACTGGTGAACTCTGTTGGGGTGGCTTAGGCTATCACCATGAAGTCCCTTATATCCACATGCAGCACTGGGGTATCCCCTTCCTGTACAGTGATGCCCTGCTTGTTAAGTGGAGATCCCCCCTTTTTCCCAGCTCATCTGCAGAGTTACATTCTCAGTCTGCCAACCAGATTCTCATGTCCTAAAGCAAAATGATAAGGGCTTGTTCCCTCACCAAAAGGTCTGCCAGCCCTTCAAAAGTGGAGAACTGACACCCACTCACCCACCTATGAAAATAAGTCCTTAACTCATCAATATAATCACACACACTTTCATCTGCCTTGCGTCTATGCTCATGAAACATTTTTCAGTAAGCTTCAAATGTTAACTTAAAACATTCAAGTAAGCATTTCTTTACTTTGTCATAGTTTAAACACTCAATATCAGATAATTTAGAAACAGCGGTTACAGCTTTACCATGGAGTAAGGGGGTCAGGAACCGTACCTAGAGCCCTTCGTCAACATTATACTGTTTACATACCCTTTCAAATATATGAATAAAACTATCAAAATTATCCCCATCTGTAAATTGTGGAAGAAGTTTACTGACCTTGATTGCTTCTGGGGTTCATTTATTCCCTTCCCCATTACTTCCATGACCTTGGTAAAGAGTCAGTATCCCCCTCTTATGTCGACACTACTTGTCATTTTCTCCAGCCATCGAACACTGCAGTCTCTCTGCTGGTTCTAATTCTCAATTTTTAGCCTCCAGTTCAAGTTTCTTTAACTCCAGAAGGATTTTTAAGTCCCTGAAGAAAAGGTGAACTGTCCTATTTCTGAGGGCTGCACATCCCCATCACCAAACTGGTCATCCTCCTGGTTGCTGGTCTGTGTAGAAGCTGTGACCAAGTCTGAAATAATTTTCTCTTTAGTCAGGTTGGCATGAACCAGTCCATTGGCTTCACACACATTGGCCAACTGGTTCTTTGTCAGCTTGCCATAATCCTCTGCTGACATCATTGCTGCTTTTCCTGACTAAACTAAACTAACAAAAAATAAATACAACTGTTGTGAAATTAAACTCTGAATGTTTACCTCATGGCTGCTGCGAGGACAAACCTTTAGTGACAAGTGCCTACAGGCTACAGAAGTTCAATTAATATCCACACCACTGCTCACCAATATGTGACATCCCCTCTCTGGGCCAGTAATCAAGGAGCCTGAATCCTCACCACTAACATTGCCGGAGAGGGACATTCACTTGGAAGAAAAATGGATGCACCCAGTATTTCTAGATGCAGTTCTCTGCATCAAGCACAATTTCTATTAAGATAATAAAGGGAACACACTCTGTCCGGGGTCTGGGTTTCTCACTGTTTATACCCAGGTCCCCAGTAAGGCTCCCCACTGGCACAGCTACAGAGTTAAGTCCTCAGCCGAGTGTCCAAGCCAAGTCCTTCACCACTCTCTCTGTGAAACCAGTGCTTCATGCCCCAGCTCCAAGTAGTTGACACACACACAGTCTTTGAGATTTGATTTACACACACACACACACACACACACACACACACACACACACACACACACACACACACACACACACACACACACACACACACCTGGGAAAAGCTGACGCAGGCTTATTAGCTATTCCCCCTTCTGTACAGACTATAAGGTAATTACCACTACCAGACACTCCCAAGCCAGCTGCTCTAAGGTTCTGACAAGGTTATCCAATTATACTGAGTGAAATTAATATTAATATGAATTGTAGTTTTACCAATGCAGTAAGACTTTCAGGAGTGGCCACAGAGTCACCAAATAGATATGAGTACTCACAAAGGTTAAAATATTCTCTAAAGGACCAGCCACAATGAAAAGTTTAAATATATTTAATAATAAATAATAAAAGAACATGAAAATACTAAATATCTATTTACAATAAACACCATAGTTTCAATCACAGGAAAAATTAAACTAGCACAGATGAACAGATTCGCACATATACAGAAAAATAATACTTAACTAGTCTCACTATATTTTCCTGACTGATCTAAAAAGTTACCATTCCCTGGTCACTTACTAGCAAAAAGGAAGATGAAGAAGGTGAGGGTCCTTCTATGTCAGGTTCAAGAAACAGACTGCCATGAGACTTCAGTCTGAACTAGTATTAAACATTATTTTAGTGATGGATTCCAGAATGACATCACATACATCTGGACTTATGCAACCCCCATTGCTAGGAACTGGCAGGATTTAGCACCTATGTGTCAATAATACACACACACACACACACACACACAGAGCCTTGCTAAGATCTGCTGCAGTTCCTGGAAGTCATAAAACCATAAAACACTTCCATTCTTCCTACAGGAGCTAATAAACCATACTTTTTACAGACAATGCATCTCTGGCTTCATTCAAAACTGTGAGCTAGCATTTTTATGGCTTAGGCCCAGTAATTTAATTTCTTACTATTTTTTAAAGTTTAAGATTAGCCTCTTCTCTTCCAGTATCCTCAAAATATACATTTAAACACTTACAATAATGCATGTATATTTCTTTTTCTGTCCAGAAGGAAACACTGTTGATACATTTTTAACACAATCAACTTTACAAATCCATTTTCAGCACAAGCAGCTGTACAAATCAGTTTGATATACAAATGACATATAATTCTTTACAAAATTAGAGCAAGGTGTGCTGGCATATGTTACACATCCACTGCCATACTTCTCCTGGCATAGTTGGCAGTACCTTACATCATCACAGTACATACTTCCCTTGGCCAACTGCATGCACCTACAACCTTCTTGTCTCCAAATGAGAGCATTTATTAGGAAACAAATAACAAGCCAATAACTTTGCAGATTCAAGAAACTTACCATTTCCATTCCTTTCATAATTCTGCCTTATTTTTTAAGTCTATTTATAGGTTTATAGGTAAGTACTAGGCAAGATGCCCTTGCAGGCCATTTTAAGCCTTGTCAGTTTCCCTTTTTGTGCTCAACATAACCTATCCTATTTGGTTATAGATGGTCGATAATTATATATAACCCTTAATGAGAATAACAGGAATCATTCCATAGATAATTTGAGGGGGACCTATGCATGGGGTAAAGCATTTAGGAATAGCATCTATCCATTAGTAGTAAAGGGAGCAGTCCTGGGGTAAACTTTCTATTTCCCATCTATATATCTAAGTTGTGCTTGAAAATGGACAGATTTGAATTTTCTCTTATGTGGATGGGGAGTCTGTTTGTTCCATAGCAATGGTATCCTCTGTGAAACATACCTGTTCTGTTGATGTTCCAGAAGAGATTTAGATCCCTAGATTAAGTATTTGTGATGGCATTTGACTTGCTGATGTGCAGTAAGTCCATCAGTAATAGGTCAAAGGATGCCTTGTATGCCAGACACAGGTCACTTCTTAGTAGTCTGTAGGATACAAAGTGTAGTGACAGGGCTTTGAGTCAGTCTATGTAGGACATGATGTTTGGGCTTGTATCATTTTAATAAAGAATCTCTGGGCATTCCAGTTCTGTTTGGGCAGATACATGCCAAAGGGGGCATTATATTCAATGACTGCCCTAATGAGGGCTGTGTAAAGGGGGGAAATGACATCCCTAGATCTTGATACAATCCCTTTGTTAATAAGATATGCAACAGAGAAGGACTTTCTTATATCAATAGATACATGCTGGTCAAAAGTTAGGATAGTTATTTATTTGACCAAAGTGTGCTAAGCAATTAACATATGTAGAAAGGAATTTCACATTATGTAGCATTTTTGTGGCTAATATATACATGTAGCCATTCAAATTTTGCCCTCTTTCAGATTTTTGTTTTTCTTTTTTTTTCTGCCTCAGGGTTTTGCCTACAATAAGGGTGGCAGACACCAAATTCAAAATACCTACCTCACGTAATAAATACAATTCTGTAGCAGTTTTCACTGTGATGTAGAAAGTTATATGCCTATGACTAAGAGGACTGTCCAGCTTGAACTATATATGCCATACTAAACAGAGCAGTAATATTTCTATACAATCTTCCAGTCTTGTAACTCAATGGTAGGGCTTATTTTACATTTGTTCTGTTCGGATTTGGCAGCACCAATAATAGATAAATGTGTTGGACTGCAGTGCAGAAGGATCTAAGTTATACAAGTTTTGACCCTGAGCATGCCACAGATCATCCAGGTCAAGCAAGATGTCCAGGGTCTGGAGGAGCCTGTCAGTGATTGACATGGGTGACTCAACAGTGTTGGTCACCTATTCTGTGAGAGGAAGGATTAACTAAAGTCCTGCAGGAATAATGCTGGACCTAAGGCCCACAGCTGCAGTACAATGCAGTGTAAGTCAGGGATGCCTAAAAAGGGAGCGTGCACTGTGAACATGTTGAAGTAGGTATTTTGTAGCAATTTGTTACAGCCACAAATTCACCTTACTGCTATCCAACAGTGGAGGACTGTTAGGGCTATCAGAAAATGTCTTTACCCTCTGCAGGGTGATGTCCAGTCTTTGGTGCCCCCATTTCCCTTTTGGCATCATAGATTCCAGTGACAAAAAGGAACATTAGTTATAGAACTAATGGCACATAAATTAATAAAAACCCAAATTCAAAATCCTTCCCATGAACTACAAATTTGAGAGCACTTAAGTATTTATTGCTATTGATAACAGGGTAAGCAGTCTTGCCTGTTGACTCTCTTCAGCCACTCTTTAGGGTAGGGTTTAATGTTGCTGTTATAAGGAAGACTGCCAGTCTTGAACCAATCAACCCATATTCATCAGAGCAGCAATTAGGCTCTTCAGGTCATCCACCTCCCATAAATGGCATGTTTGTTAACAGATTTCTACCCTGTTCATACTCAGAGATTTGAGACTTCAGCATTCTTAGAAAAACTTGTAAAATTATGTGTCCAATCCAGCAACAGGGATTTTGCTGTAACTGCACTCCACAAGATCCAAATCTACCAAATATACCAGCTGCTGGCAGATCCAGCTAGGGAGAGAGGCACAGGAATGAGGGTCCATGGGTGGTGCCCCTGTCAGAATAGACTGCAGGCTAATTAAACATCCCTAGTTTGAGGAAGAATGCACTAACATCCGATCAGAGTACCTAACCACTGCAGTGCTCAAGCCAGCTGATCAGGACAGAGCTGTCAGAAGAATTTTAAAAGTCTCCTAACCTTCTGATGGATGACATCTGCAGTCACCAGCTCTCTAGTCTCTCTTAATGTCTCTCACTGTCTGGGAAGGATACATAGCCTGATAACATTGAGAATAGAGGTAGAGCAGGTTTCCAAAGTAATTCTTAAAAAAATGAAAAAATAATATATATAGGATTACAAGAGCAATTAGAATAGCTAATTGAACATACTAAAGCAGTGTCAGGAAAACAGTAATGCACAAAATCAGAAGTTTTATGCCAGGTGTTAAAAGAATCATCATTATCAATCTCCTTTTCCCTGTTTTTTACATGGAGTCAAAGTGTAACGTCAAGTATCACCATCTCTCTCTCTCTCTCTCTCTCTCTCGATTCAGTACCACTGTCCTACCTTCTTTGACAGTCTTGCCTGACTGTCATAGGTCTTCTCTCACACAGAATCCATCCATCTCTTTGCTGGATGCCCTGCCCCCCATTTCATTGTGCCTTCTTCATGTCTGCCCCAAATCTTCTTCACTAAATTGCCTTTTCCTTTCCTGCACATTATGTCCGAACCTCTGCAAATCTGTTCTTTTTGATTTTCTCTTCAACTGCGGCTATTTGGGCTTCTGATCTGATGTTTTTATTTCTTTGTCTGTCCCACAGTGTGCATCTTATTACCCACGTCAGGCACTTCATCCCATCACCTCTAGCTTCTTCTACTGATCTGCTTTTGCTGCCCATGTTTCTGTACATTACTATTTCCAGCTTCTTTGACATTCTTCTGTCACACACTACCTCGACTCTCTGTACCAGTCAATTGCAGCCCCTCTAGCTTTGATCTCCTCATTCAGAATTCCCTTCTGCTCAACCACCCCTCCCAAATAGTTGAAGCTGTTAACTTGTTCCACTACTTTCCCTTCTCTTCTCAGCTTCTTCTTATTTGTTCCATTTGCTCTACTCAGTTTAATCTCATGTGCCTTCAGTTTTGCATTCCATTTCCCTGTCATTTGATGAAATTTTTATTCAGAGACTGCTTGTAATGCCCCATTGTCTGCAATTAGCAACTTTGTTGATCTGTCCTCTCTGAACTGTTTGCTAATGTAGTCCATCTCCAGTATGAACAACAGTGGGTTCAGGACTGAACCCTGATGCATACCCACACCCACTATGAACCCCTCTCTGAAGCAAAATACTGTTTGTACTTGAGTCTTTAGGTCCTTGTACATAGCCTGCACTAATTATAAACTTGTTTCAGGACTCTGAACTACTGCAGGACTTCCCATATCAGCTTTCTTAGGACCTTGGCATATGCTTTCTCCAAGTTTAGGAATGCCCAGTTGACTCTTTCCTCATCTTTAGCTTTTTCTCAGCTATCTGTCTCACTGCAAACATTAGGTAAGGAAAGTGCTGCTTCCTGATCTGAATATGAACTGCTTACCTCCCGCCTTACTTTTTGCTATTCTGCTTGTTCATTTATCAGTCACCCTGTCCATCACTTTAATGCAGTGTGATACGACTTTGATACTGCTATATCATCCAGAGATGTGAATGCCCCCTTTGTTCTTGTATGTTGGTAATAGAATGCTTATTCACCAGTAAACTGGGATACAGTTTTCTCCATGCTGTTATGAGTAACCACAGAATCCCCATGTTTTTTCTGCCCTAACTTGCCCAACATCTTGATCACATTTGCCACGACTTTATCTGAGCCTGCTGCTCTCCCTGACTTCATTTTCCTTGGTGCTATTCTTACTCCTTCTAGGGTTGTCTGTACTTCTTTTGTCATAGGCTGTATCTGGGGCAGTACAGTTTCTGTGGGGTTTTCTTCATTCAGAATCTGCTGGAAGTACTCCATCCATCTGCCTGTGGTGTCCTGTAGGCTGGTGAGCAGGTTGTTGCTGGCATCCTTTATGAAGAGTGTCTGGTGACTATCTTTATCTTTCTGTCTTTGCCCTACAAACTGATAAAGATTCTTTGTGCCACTTACTGAGTCACTTTCCAGAAGCTGGTAAAGTGTTGCTGATGCCTTGTTCTTTGCTACTGTAACTCCTCTTGTAGCTTTGTTTGTGAGACAACCTGTATTAATTCCTAGCCTGGTCTAACTTTTCTATCTCCCTCAAATTTGATAACTTCATGGACCTCTGCATTTCACAGCCAGCTTTCTTTATGTAACTTATTTCCATAGCGGGCTCAGCCTCATGCCTGTTCTGCAATCTGCACACATGCTATTGTGAAGTTCTGCAATCTGCACACATGCTATTGTGAAGCATTAACATTCTTCCTTTTCATCTCCACCTATTTCCTCTTTTAACTGAGGTGCTAGAGCCTTGAGTTTTTTCTTGAACTCCTGCTTTCTCTCTGTTCAACTTCCAGGTCTTCAGCCTAGTCTCTCTAGATCTTAGAGCCTTCTCTAACCACTTCTTGCAGCTGATTGTGGCAATGAGTAGTTTATGCTGTGGACCAACTGCTTCACTGTAGATGACTTTGCAATCACTGATTCTGCCTGAATGCACTTTCCTTACTAGGATGAATTCTACATGAGTTGCTTGTTGGCCACTCCTGTATGTGATCTTGAGACCGTCTCTCTCTTGCTTAACCATGTGTTTACCACCATCAAGCCTTTTGACAGATGTAAGTCTAGAACAGCCTCTCCTTTATCCCTTTTATCACACCCATGTGAGCACAGGCCGTCATCATACCTTATTAGATATTATATTAATACATGAACTCAGGTCACTCATTATCAACACCAGCTGATGAAACCACAACAAAATGAACCAGGAATCAGCAGGCTGAAGAAATATTTCAATGTAACAGCAGAACACTTGGTTTATTCACATAGAAAACACACAATAATCCATAAAAGTAAGCGCTTTTGTTTAAACTCTGTTAAACTTCATCAGACAATTCTAAAATCATACCTCACTTCCTTTTATATTCATACAAATTAATTAATTAAATGCCTTATTAACCCATTAGTTGATAGTGCCCACTATCCTACTTGACGCAACATTACAGATATTACATTTGCTAGCTTACATCAGCCAAAAAATATATGTCATTAAAAATGCAAACTTGCAAATCTAAGATGCTCATGAAGAACCATTTAGATAAAAAACTTTGAAAGATGCATTAATGTATATTGAGACATTAAATGCTAAAAAATATATTACTAAAACTACTTAATTGCAAAATAAATAACTGAATGCATAAAAAAAAAATATATATATATATATATATATATATATATATATATATATATATATATATAATATGTATATAATATATTATCAACACCAAGCCTAGTAGGTCTTGCAACTGCTGCCCGAATGCACTCATCCTTGCTCTCATAGTACTGCTGTGGGGCATAGGCTGAGATTATGAATACTGCCCTATCCTTACACAGGAGTCTGACTGCCATGTACCTATCCCTAATTCAGATGACATCCTTCACTGTCTTCTGGAGTTTTTCCCCTCACTTTCCACACTAGCTATAGTCTGTCCTCCCTCCACCTCACTAGTAAACTCTGGATCCCCAGCCAAATGGCTTTGTTTCACTGTCTTTCCATCTTGGATCATGGAGACACAGAATCCTCCTTACCATCATGTCATCAACTTCCAAGCTGTATCTTCTCAGTGAACCTATACTGGGTGTAGCAACTCTTAGTTTGTGTCTAGCAGGTTGATTGGTTTTATGTCCAGCTTTCACTAACACAGCTATCCCAGGTAACCCCATCTTATTGGCCCAGGGCTGCTGGCATTTATGGCCAATGCACACTTTCCAATAGAGGCACACAGATCCCTTCCACTATTAGCATGGCTCCTGGCTCCTGGTATGCATCAGAGTAGGCATATACCAAGGCCCATTTTTGGTGACATTAGCCAAAGTGATCATTTTTCACCACTGAATGGCTAGCTCTGACACGCCATGCAGTCTGTGGTCTCCTATGTAGAGGATACTGTGTAGCTGATGTTTAAAGCAGTTGGTCTATCCAATTCTTCCTCCAACAGGCACCACCTGGAGTCCATATTGCGTGAGGTGGAGACAGCCAACATGTTCTGGGGAGTTATGAAGAACCCCACAGAGACAGAGAGAGAGAGAGATAGAAAGGGAGCATGCAAACCCCACACAGGCACTGGTCAGAGATCAGGATCGAACCTGGTACCCTATGCATGGCAGGCAAAGACCTTAACCATTATGGCATCTATGTCTGCAGTGAAAACTATGCATGGGTAAAAATGTGAAAGAAAAAAAAAGCCTGACTGGCTGGGGATTGTACCATAATATGTGCAGAAGTGCCAATTTCTAACACCATTCCCAACTTCTGCATGCAGACATTTGAGTTTTGGACTTTATATCCTTCAGAGAATGCATGCTAATGCAAAAACTATTTTCCAACTACCTTCTAAAGTTATAAGAGCAATATTTTGTGCATTTGTCCCTCCATTATTTTTGGCTTTGCCCAAAAGTCTTGCACTGAGAGGTTCAGCAGTATGCCTGCATGCAACCACAAGGATACAGACATCTCTAAAACATACATGAGCATGTTATCTTATTTAATTCATTATCACGTATCTGTTTACTGTGTTACTTATCCCTAGACAAGTAGCAAAAAAAGTCAGCTGACCCAGCCCCATAGGTTACCAGCTCATTCCCAGTACAATAACAATGTCCAGTATATATCTTATTGGTCAGCATGAAAAAACTGCAACTGGCATTACTTTCTCAAGCAGTCCATATTTTTATCTATGACAGAAATCCACCATGAGCTAATTAGTCATGAGCAGGACAGGTAAGGGCTGGTAGCTTTTTTTATAAATACTAGCATATGGTAATGCTGAGTGGGACCATTTCTTACACTTTAGTTAAGGATGAATAAGGGGATCACAGTGGTACTTTGTACCTGGTGAAGGTCATTTTTATTGTTTTGAAATTATTTAATTGTATAAATAATTGTCTGTTTTTTTCTTTTTCATATGGGAAAATGTTTGTATTATTTTGCAATTATTTAAATGTGGCATGATTTGGGAACATCACCAGAGTAATGCTTCTGAATTTGTAAAGTGAGACTGTTTTCCTAGTGACAGCAGGTGCAGTCTTGCTCAGGCTTTTCATTAGCACAGTAGTCTTCAAGCTGGCTAATAGCAGGGGTTGAGAATTTAGTTTTTGGCAGCAAAAGAAACATGTTTGAGGGGGAAAGAAAGAGGTAAGCACCTATAATCTCATTTGATATTAGCTGAGAGTAATACCCCCTGGATGCACAGAGGAAGCCTCACCCTCCACAGTTCTATCTGCCCATCTCCATGCAACAGTGGTGCTCTCACAAGGATGTGGACATTGCCAGAAGTACTGTATACAGCACCAGTAGAATTTTATTTCATTTTTAGATAGAATCTGTTTTATTCCTTGTTATTAGCAGTTGTAAAAACAGCAAATTATTTGAAAGAGGGCTGCTGTCCCTCTTACATCCCAGTAATTCTTGGAACATTAACAATGTCTTTGATGGAGGTTAACAGTCTGAGGTTGTTAGAAGGTGGCCAGTCCACCGTGCAAACAGGTCACATTGTTTTTGCTATGATATAAAGACATTGAGATAAGATGGTGATAGCGGGCCTTATGAACACCAATACTGAGCAGGGTGGTCTCATAATTTGTTTTAAATTACTTAATATAAGCGAATAATACAAGATCACATTGGTAATCATTTTATGATTTTTACTTTCACCATCTAGGGAATACTTGTTTTATTTGTGTAAAAGGTATAAATAAAACTGGAATCAGGTGGATAACTATTGGAATGTGTCTTATTGGCAGCAAATACATCCTACCTTACTTTGCCTTTTTGTTAACACATCAGTCTTTTAGTTTTGACGTGTCAGTTGTTGCAGACATGCCCAGCCATACTCTGAATGCTGATTTATGGTAACCATAGTCTTTATCCTTTCACCAGAGAGATTGGCAAAGCCACAAGGTGAAATTGGAAGTCTCATATTCACTGAAACAGAAAGACCAAGGCTAGACTCAACAGCATGTTTAGGGAATGTGATGGGAAAACAGAAAATGGAACATGCTCAGAAAGTAAAACTCAGAACAGAAAAGAGAATGATTAATAAGAATGCACATGGAAATAAAAAAGGTTTCATAAACCTATTACTAAGAAGAGCACTAGCAAAACCTAACCTAATAATGTTGGCTGCTGGCAAAGGAAGTACTTGGATACTTGGATCACATGTAAGTACTGAATGAGTGGTCTATATCATATATTCGAAATTCCAAAATATCGAACACCATAAGTTCGAACTTGGAATTTTGAATTATGATAACATCGAACGCTCAGAATAGCGAATTTTTTCCCAGGGAAAAAATTAGCTGTTCTGAGAAACATACACACAACACAAGCACACCAAAATAAATAAACCACACACATACAGTTAACAAAACCCAACCCTACACTAAACCATACATACATTACTAACTATCCACTTACCTTAACCTGCACCCTAACCCTAAGGTCCGTAACTATCGCACCACAGTGGAGGAAGTAGCGAAGCCATGGAATGGACCACCAAAATCTTGCCCTAGGTAAGATTTTGATGTTCCGGGGCTTCGCTTTTTTCATCCTTCGATGTAGTGGGTTCGATATTATAACATTCAAAGTTTTACATCTACGAAGTTATACTATAGACCCCTGAATGAGTTATTTGCTTTACAGGACAATTATACCTTGAATAGAGATATAGGTTAATACAATCTGATGGGTCTTTTTACCAGGAGTAGCCAGGAACTCAGACAAAGTTAAATAACTTATCAAGATCATGCATTATCAGAGTTATGCATTACACAAGCAGAACATGTGAATGAAGTTATCTGAAAGACAGTAAGAAGCACACTAAGAAATGTTATAAACATGGATGTGTCTTAAAATGAGATGCTACTTTTACATTTAGTTGTTACTTGTTTAATATTTGAAATACATCAAGTCTTTCCACAACATGATACCCCTGTGGCTTACAGGCATGAAGCCCTAACTACCCCAGAATGCATTGGTGAACCCAGTGCTGGAAGAGCCAGATGTAGATAGTGGAAATAAGTAGCCAATGTCAGCTCACCCACTGTGGGAAAAGAGAGGTGGCCATGACTACAGCAGTAATCTACTATTGCTTGCACACACCTGCTGTCAACCCTTCTCTATGCCTCTCCCCTTCTCACTAACCTAAACAAATCAACACTTAGCAAACTAGCCGTCTGTTATAGTTACATCGCTAGATTTGCCACAGGTATGGCCTACAGGACCCACCACTTCCTTAACGTGAAGCACCTGGGGTGGCTAGAATGCACTAGCCTACTTCACTATAGCCAGCTCAAAATAGCCCATCAAATTCTTCACCACCCTGAAAAAACACCTGCTCTTAAATGTATAATTAACCCCTATAATAACTAGCTATCACTTCGATCCTCCAATAAACTATTATTCCAAACATCCAAATCCAGTAACGCTGCTGGTGAATCACTATACTCTAACTATGTAGAAAAAATCTGGAACTCACTGCCTTCTGTTCTCACTTTAGAACCATCTTTCTTACAATTCAAAAAAAATCTTAAATCATATCTCAAATCACACTGGCAATGTTCCTGTTCCAAACCTGGTTAGCCCTTCCTACATTCTCTAGATATGCTTAGCTACTGTGCCCCTGTTAAATCTATGCATTATGTATATGAAACAGACCTATTTCTGCCCTCTTACTTTTACTTCCATGTCTAAATGTTTAAATGTATGTTTATTGCACAGTAACATAACTATTTTTTATACTGAACGTTGTATTGAAACTGTATAACTTTCTTATAATGTATTTAACTGTTTGTTTACTAACCTGGAGCTTTTCTCCCCGGGCCTCTGCTGAAAATGGACATGTATCCAGTCGGACTCTCCTGGTTAACAAATGTAAAATAAATAATAAAATAAAATAAATAAATAAATAATCACACCCTTAAGTGTCCAGGATTTATAATTTGTCCTAGAGATGTGTGAACTTGTTCATAGGTTCATAGGTAGGTACTGGGCTATCGGCCCAAGGGCCTAAGTAAGCTTAGCCAACAAGGTTCCCTGGCTTATGCCACCCAAGAAAGTTATTTTCTTGTGCCCCTGTCAAGCAGAGCCACAGAAGTGATCCCCGGGGTGTATTTCCTATTTCCCATCCACTTATCAAGATTTTTCTTGAAGAGTGCTAATGAAGAACTTTGCTTGACATAGATGGGTAGCTTGCTCCAGAGTATGGGAAGTCTCTGGGACAGGAATCTATCCCTCCAGCATGTCCTGTTTATTGTGGTAACAAGGTTTAGGCTCCTAGAGCATGTAGCTTGGAGGGATTGGGATTTCTTTAGGTGAAGCATGTCCAACAGCTCTGGGTTTGACATAGCTTTATATTTTAGGCAGAGATCACCTCGGAGTAGGCAATATGCTAAGGAGTAAAGCTGGAGTTTTTTGAGATGGTCAGTGTAGGGCATCTGTTTGAGGCCAGTAATCCTCTTTGTGAGGTACTTCTGTGGCCTTACCAGCTGCTGCAGATGTCTTGTGAGGTACATTCCAAAAGGGGTGTTGCACTCTATAATGGCTCTAATGAGTGTCGAGTAGAGGGGAACAATGACCTCTTTTTTCCTAGATGAGAACCCTTTTGTGATGAGGTGTGCCACGTAGAAGGATTTCCTGACTACTGTGGAGATGTTATTATCAAAGGAGAGACTACTGTCCACCTGGGTCCCCAGGTCTCTTATCACACATTTGGCTTTAAGTAGACTGCCACCTATGTGGTAGTTTATGGGTATACAGTTTTTACCAAAGGGGATGACAATGCACTTTTTGGCATTGAGCTTGAGGCCATGGCTCTGACACCAGGAATCTGTCTCAGTGAGGCCCTTCTGTAGGGTGTCCACATCATTTGGAGACTCAACTATGGCTCCTAGTTTGCAGTCATCTGCGAACTTCATTAGCCAAAGGCCTTCTGTGTTAGCCTAAACTTCAGAGAAGTAAATACCAAACAGAAGAGGTCCCAGGACTGAACCCTGTGGTACTACACTTGTCACTGGTTTGAAGTCAGATTTGAAGTCTGCAAATTTTACATTGTGGGTTCTGTCAGTGAGCCAATTGGCAACCCATCTTGTGACATAGGGATTTATACCTAGTTTAATGAGTTTAGCTATAATTCCAGAATGGGTGATGGTGCCAAAGCCTTGGTGAGGTCAAGATAGGCTGTGTGAACCACCTTACCCTCATCTACAACTTTGGTGAATGCCTCAAGGAAGTCGATCAGGTTCAGGAGGCATGATCTGCCTTTCACAAACCCAAACTGGGTGGGGTCCAGAGTTTGGAGGTTACCAATGTCTTTGTTTATGAGTTCCATGATAATACGTTCCATGGCCTTACAGACCAGGCTCATTAGGCTAATAGGGTGATAGTTCCCAGGATCAGTGGTGGCTCCCCCCTTGTGGAGTGGGATAACTGTTGCTGTGTGCCATTCAGTGGGCACAAAGCCTGATGTGAGAATATGATTAAACATGGTGCTTAGGTGGGGAGCCAGTTTGTTCTGAAGTTCATGTAAAACGCAGCCTGGGATGTTGTCTGGTCCCATGGATGCTGTGTTTTTGGCTTTAGAGAGTGCAGCTTTTACCTGAGTAGTTGTGATTACAGGGACTCTGCATTCTTCCTGTATAGATATGGGCCCTTTAAAGGGAGATAGGGGGGTAAAGTTAGCACTGAACCTGTCTGCCAGGATGTTGGCAATATCAGTTGGTTATGTAATTTTCATGCCGTTGTGCTGTAACTCAGAGCAGATCTGGGTGTTGCCATTGAGATTCTTGACATAGCTATAGAATGCGTTGTGGTTGTCCCTAGAATCAGTGGTAATTTTGTTTTCATAGCTAGCTTTGGAGGATCTTATAAGGGATCTCAGCTTCTTACTGAGGCTGACCAGGGAACTCCTCCACTCATTGGATTTTACTCTCTTTTGCAACAGTTTCTTCCTTCTGTTGTAGAGTTTGTTTATGGCAGGGGACCACCAGATTGGCTTCCTTTTTTGGAGGATTGCATCTTGGTTCTGTTTGGGATAGCACGATCCATGCACTCGTGTAAGTGCTTATAGAATGCATCTGTGCAGGATTCAGCAGTCATAGCTGTATTGTCCAACTGCATGGGTGTCATGAAGTTCGTCACTTCTGTCTTAAGAAGCATGAAGTTGACTTTGGAGAAAAATTTTACCATGATTTCCTTAATGGGGGGTGGGGCGGGATGTGGATATCTAAGGTGATTCGCTTATGGTCGGATCTGACCAACGGGGAGTTGACTTCAGATGTGGAACACCGGTCACTCATGTTGGTAATGACTAGGTCTAGGATATTGTTGCCCCTGGTGGGGGTGTGGATAAGTTGATCCAGGGCATTGGAATTTATGAATTCCAGAAAGCGTTGAGTGAAGGAGTTGGTACATGAGTAGTTTTCCCTGTTAATGGTGGGGAAGTTAAAATCTCCCATTATTAGGGTGTTTGGTTGAACCCTAATATTTTCCAGTATATCAAGAAAAGAGGAGTGGGAATCCTGGAGCATGGTGGGGGATCTGTAACAAGCTACAATTTGTATTGCAGTTTTGCCCAGAGTTAGTTGCACTTGGATAACCTCGAATGCATTATGCTGAGCAACTAGCCTGAAGGTGTGGATATCCTTAATGAATATGGACACACCTCCGCCTTTGGTGTTCTGGTCCAGGTTAGGTGGCCAAAAAGTGTGGTATGAGTTATAGCCTGGTAATGCAGGGGTGCTCTCTGGAGCCTTGAACCAGGTCTCAGTCACTGCACAGATACCGATGTTCTCCATTTTAAGGAGTGCCTCGAGGGAGTGCATTTTGAGATTTAGATTTCTATCATTGAGTAGCATTACCCTCAGTTTTTGCTTGCCTGTTCCTGTTACGGTGGTGAATTTGTCATTTGAACCTTGCCTAAAAAAGGCCCTATAAGGGCAGCAAGAGCCTTAGCCAGTATCTGGAATCCCAGGGGTGACAGGTGCAGGTCATCTCTGGCAAAGCATAGTGGTCTGTCGACCATGCCGTCCCAGGCAGACAGATACTGGATCCCCTTAGTATGACACCAGGAGCTTAGCCAATTGTTGAAGTCAATAATTTTGTTCTTGTACTGTGGTATCATTCTGGGCGATGGCTGGATGCTACTCAGTCTTAGGGTCATACCTCTCTGGGCTATTACATCGGAGAGCTCTTCCATGCCTCTTTTCATGTTGTCCAGGGAGGTATGTCTCAGGTCATTCACACCAACATGGACAATGACAGAGTCATATTTGTACTTGTTGTGGAGTGACCTGAGTGTGTGGGTTATGTGGCGGACCCTGGGACCCAACAGGCAGCTGACAGTAACCTTCTCCTTGTTTAGCCTGGTGAGTGGGACATCAGTGTGCCTGATTATAGAGTCACCTATGACTAGTGTGTCGGGTACATTGTTTTGCCATATGGGCTGTGGTTGAGTGGCACACTGAGTCTGTGGGCTATGTGTCATTTAGGTTGTGTTGGTGAGTGGAGGTTACTTGCGTTTTTGCTTTGGAAGTCCCTGTTGCTTGAGCAGATTATTATTGGGAGCCTCTGCAAATGTTTTTGTGTTTCTATGTGTGGATTTTGGTGGTGTAGGTTTAGTGGGGCTATGTGATGAGTGTGGTGTGGTGCAAGTGTTCACCTTCTCCTCTTGACTGTCAAGTTCAGTCTTGGTTGGAGGGAGCTTTACCTCCAGTTTGGCTAGATAAGTGCATCTCTCACAGGTTGTGGTGTTGGGTGGTAGGAGGAGAGAGTTGTCTGTGTACTTGAGGCAATTGCTACATTGCCCCAAGATGCCCAGATTCATCAGATAGACAGGAGAGAACACTAGGAGTTGACCATTGGACATGTCTGAATAAAAAACTACTTTCTTCTAGAAAAGTGAGGAAAGTGAGTATAAGAGTTGTTTTTCTCTAAGCAAGTGAGGAAAGTAAATACAAAAACTGTTTTCCTCTAGGTAAAGAGGAAGGTTGAGTGCTGTAGTTATTTGTAGCTTATTTAGTGCTACCAACAAGTTCTGAACAAGTGCTGAGCACGAATAAGCAAATTCAAGTGCTAAAACTAAGAATCTGTACCTGGATCCTGTGGTAGAGAGGCTATCTAGTGCTTATCACTCCCACTGATAAGCTAGAATGCTTCCCTCCAACACAGAAAGGCTTGAGGGGCTCAGAAGCTTACAAACAGTCCTGGATACAGCAAATCTGTATCTGGACTAGACTTGTTACAGGAAAGGTGGGAAACAAGTGCAAATGCGGGCTTTTAAACCAGAAAGTTGAAAGAGATGGAAAAACTGCCCAAGCGACCAATAGACTACAATTTTTGGGCCAGAAACCACTCTTTTGGTAGATAGGCTACCTAGTGCTTACCACTCCCAATGATAAGCTAGAAGGCTTCCCTCCAACACAGAAAGTTTTGGGCCCTCAGAAGCTTACAAATAGTCCTGGATATAGCAAATCTATATCTGGACTAGACTAGTTACAGTAAAGATTTGAAACAAGTGCAAACGAGGGCTTTTAAACCAGTAAGTTGAATGAGATGGAAAAACTGCCAAACGGCCAATTAACAATTTCTGGGCCAGAAACCACTCTTGTGATAGATGGGCTACCTAGCGCTTACCACTCCCACTGATAAGCTAGACATCTTCCCTCCAACACAGAAAGGCTTGGGGGGCTCAGAAGTTTACAAACAGTCCTGGATACAGCAAATTTGCATCTGGACTAAACTAGTTACAGAAAAGGTGGGAAACAAGTGAAAACATGGGCTTTTAAACCAGAAAGTTGAAAGAGATGGAGAAACTGTCAAACGGCCAATAAACTACAATTTCTGGACCAGAAACCACTCTTGTGGTAGATAGGCTACCTAGTGCTCACCACTCCCACTGATAAGCTAGAAGGCTTCCCGCCAACACAGAAAGGCTTGGGGGGCTGAGAAGCTTACAAACAGTCCCGGATACAGCAAATCTGTATCTGGACTAGACTAGTTACAGGAAAGCTGGGAAACAAGTGCAAATGCAGGCTTTTAAACTAGAAAGTTGAAAGAGATGGAAAAACTGCCCAAACGGCCAATAAACTACAATTTCTGGGCCAGAAACCACTCTTTTGGTAGATTGTTAAGTAATGCAATACAAAGAGCTTTTTCTACTGCATATGGGGATTGAATGATTTTCCTTCTATCTGAAAGAAGTCTGTTTAATAGAATGGACTCATAGTATTGTGGTTTTCTGAAAAGTGAGCTTTTGAAATATACCATATAAGGAAAAAGATGAAGCAGATGATAGATAAGGAACAGACTTGCATATGGGTAAGAATGAGATAACATGGTTTTGGTGGTTTGACAGAAGTAGAATAATAGATGAAGTGCAATTTGAGTATACTGTGATAAATATAGAAAGCTCATTTGTAATAAAAATGATAAAATATATTCCAGATGGGGACAGAGTGCTCACAAAAGGAAGGAATAAAATATAAAATAAACTACATCCATACAGGAGGCAAGTTTTAGTGTTCTATTCTTTACATGCCTGCAAAGGCTAGCAGTGTTTTTTTTTTCTTTTTTTTTTTTTCTCCTGCCCTATGGTGTTTTTTTTTTTATCTGTCTGTGTCTGCCAGTTGTGACCAAGCTCATTCATTCTGTGTGAATGAGCAAAAGTTGATCACCACACAGTAGTCATCCAGGCAACAATGAGGATTTTTCATGTTTTCTGGCCCTAACACCTTACCAAGCAGCTGACATATGCACTTACAGATGAATGCTACACCTTCCCTGTGATTGTGTGCGTTCCTACTTAGGCTAAATGAAGGCTACCACATGGGTCTAGCTTTGTGGAGTAAAGTTGTTGTCCTTGACCTGTACTCTGCATGCCATATACCTTTCTCTCCACTAGATGTCAGCACTAAGGTAGGCAAGAGTGCCTCCTTTAGCCAAGCGTGAGTGAGCTGATATCAACCCTTCAGTTCTACACTCCCCTGACAGATCTTCTATTTCCATAGCTGCTACTTGATCCTGGGTTAAAATGGTTGCAGTTAAGGCTATATCCCCATGTGCCACTGAGCAGAAAGACTGACAGTTTGTGATATTATACTATAGATCCATTTTTTTCCCACAAATGTTTAGGGTTTCTAACACCATGCTAGGAATGAACTCCATTCCTATAAGTGGGGGTATAATTAAAGTTAATGAAATGAGTATTGTTCAGTCTTTGATGTTTGCCAAGAGTACTCTTCTCAGTAGTGCAATGTACCCAGAATTCCTTCCTTCTATAGTTTGGCTGGTGATACCTGTATCGGCAACATATTTAAGTATGCTTGAATAGTCTTTCTCAACAGCCCTGTTGCTCCTACTGCTATTGGAACTATCTGGGTGTCTTTATTCCGCATTACTCTGATTTCTGCTTGCACACCTTGAATTTTAGAACTTTATGTCTCTCAGTAAGCAGGGCACTTTAATCATTAGGTGTAGCGAATTCAGTGATTACTGCTACCTTTGCCATTTTTTTCTTTAGCTGTAGGATCTGGCTTTCTTCCTCCTGCTTTCTTGACTGTTAGTATTCTATGATCCCACTTAATCAATACTTCATTTTCAGCAATTCTTCATGGTTCATTTTTCCAGTGCTTCCCAGCTACCCATACATTGCAGTGTTTGCACAATCCCTAGTGTAACAGTCTTGCCACATTATTGCGCCTTTCAGTGTAAAGACCAACAGCCATGAGGATATCACAGCCAGCAACAAGATGTGCAACTATGCCACCCATGGGAAGCTGTCACACAGGTAGCCACAAGGGTGTCACCAGTATCCCAGCAGAACTTAAAGTATATATTCAGGCCCTAATACCATCCTGTGGTGGTGACATGAGCACCTGAGTCACCATAGGGTCTGGTGATGCCTCTTAGCCCTAGCAGATGTCTCAACTGTCCCTTTTTGGGGGGAACATTCCTATTTTCAGGTCTGATTTACCCCTTCACGTGTTGTTGTCTGGCAGCTGGCTTAGAGGATCAACAAGCTGTTTCCTGTGGTACAGTGGTGCAAGGTTTGATTCCCTCAGCCTCCACTGCCTACCTGTGTGACTCTGAGCAAGTCACTTAACCAGACATCGCTTCTGGGCTGAATATGAAAAAGGAGACAAGTGCTCTACTTTGGAAAACAAATATGAATAAATAAATACCTGTTTTTGGATGAATGTCCCTATTTTCAGGTTTGATTCATCCCTTCACTCAATTTTCTGAATGCCCCTCATCACACATGATTTTTGATGCTATGGTCCTTTAACATACAATGGGAACCTCACCTTCCTCGTATCCAGAACAGTCACACCCAGCTTCTCCTGCAAGCACCATCAGGCTTAGCAGTGACCAAACTCAAGTCATTTGGGCTGTAGTCAGGATGTTATGCCTCTATGCTGTGGACATGTCTTTTTTTTAATAATTGACTGGCCCATAACCAGCAAGGGCATGGTAGGTATGTTAGTGAGGCAGACCAGAATTCTGTGAACATTTGCAATGTGAGTTTGCAAACAGAGGTGTAGCTAGCCATTCAGATACCTGCTGCCATCCTCTGATCTCCTGCCTCCACACTTCCTCAACTTTAAGTTGAAGAGAAAAAAAAGCTTCTTTGACTTGTACAGCAAAAAAAAATACTTTCATTTTAAACTGCAGCAAATTATGTGTGACATTTGAAGCAAGCAGCTGCTGCAGTTTATGCCACATGCAGAGAGCTAAAGTGCTTCAGTTCAGACTGCATATGCAATACTTATACAATACTTATGAATTTAAGAACTCTCTGAGAGAGAGAGAGAGAGAGAGAGAGAGAGACAGGGCATTTTGTATTTGTCTTTGACCTGACCACATCCACTCACCACCTCTGCACTTGCCTTGCTCTTATCATAAGAGACCCTTAGGTACTGAACCCTCCAGAAGGCCTGAGGAGACATCTTGTGGAATTTCAACATTGCTGATATCATCATCAGCTTTGACCTTAAACCACTGATGATTCTCTACCCAACTACTGATAGCTGCCTTCCATCCAACCCTGCGAACGCCAGTCCAAGGGAGCTACTGTAACACCACATCCTTCTCTTAAAGTTAATGTATGCATCTAAGGCTGTCTTGCTAAATATACCCAACAGCTTTTTGTCCTTGTACTACACTGATTCAGTGGTGCGCACACCAAGCTAGGACACTAGTCGTTAACCCCCCAGCCTCCCTCTATTACCCATATTTCCCCCTACCCTGCTAAACCTTATCCTCCATTTATCTTAGGTTATTCTCCTCCAAAAGTGGATTTTTTTAAACAGCATGTAATGTATGCATGAGCTTAGAATTCCCAAAATATTCCAAATTAATGTTTAGCATTAGTATTGGACTCATTCTCAAATCCTAGCTATGGCTGTAATCTGGAATCACTCCCAAGCAACACGCACACTGTATTAAATCACTACATTATAGACCACTTACTCTGAGCCAAACTTACCTGGAAAACTGATTGTCTTTTGTAGAATTGTAGATACTCATCAGCCTGTTTCTACCCACTTTTCCCCCAGCCTATCACACTGCGAACCTAATCACTCCTGGTAACCAAACTACCATCTCCCACCCCTTCCTGTCTCTTCTGACTCTCCTTACTCCTTCTTCATTGTCTCCATACACCCCTGCAGTCCTACTTCACACTACCACATCCAATTATACCAAAACAGCTCCTCCACCACACATCACATCTATTACTCCTTTATTATCACAACCAACCATCAGCCTATAATAATGTCACACCACTACACTAGGCCATCTATAAATCCAAAGTCTCTTTGTAACATCCTTTGTCTGAACAATTTTCTAAGACACCCAACAACCCTACACATCACAACCACCACATTAGTACTTATCCTTTACACCCTCACTTTATGTCTTACTATCCTACCACCAACTAACCCCCCTCCCTGGCAAACCTCTCCAACAACTCTCCCACATAAACAGGTTCATTACTCCATAGCTCCCACCCTTTTCCACATTAACCTCATAGACTATCATGCATTAGAAAACAAAGTTACCAAATGTATCTTATACTTGCTTAGGATACTAAACCACTCTGGTGACACATACCCTAATCCTGGCCCTACTCCTAAATAACCATGACCCAATAAGACTAAGACATAACAACTCTTCCTCCCTACTTCTCCTAAATTTAAATGTACGGAGTATTCTAAACAAACTCCATGACCTGTATGCACTACTCTCCCTCTATTTCCCTGACATCATTACTGTAACAGAAACATGGTTAAAACCAGAAACAGCAGTAATGAAACAGTAGCCTCTGGATAAAATATTCTTTGTAAAGATAGGACCTTCAGAAGGGGTGGGGACATAGCAGTCCTACTCAAAGATCATCTCAAACTTAGCCATCTTTATATAACTATCCCTATCTTTGAAAATTCAGAGCTCATCTTTACTAAATTAGAAATAAACCCCAAAAAGATATTATCATCATCGGTGGCTATATTCCCCCAGGCAATATTATTCCAACTCTTGAGCACCTACTACACTGGATCTCTAAGTCTCTCCCTCATGAAACAATCCTGATGGTAGAATTCAACATAGACTGGCTAATCTGTTAATTGCAGAACCCAGTATCCCACACAAACCTCCAGGGATTCATCCAGCTTATCAGATCCCCCACTAGAAATGACAAATCCTTTTAGAGACAGTCTACTCTTGACTGGATTTTGGTTAACAGCCCCACCCTGGCACCATACTCAGGCTGTCTCCCTGATTGCCTGAGTGACCATCAACCTACCTTTCTACTGTGAAACCACTTGCAACAAACTAGCCAACCGACTTACTGGTTAATCAGGAATAAAAAAACATTTCAACCCAACTACTTTTATCCTGGCACTAAAATGTTGCAATTGGGAACCTCATAGACTACTACCCCTAAATGAGGCTGTCATATTATTTAACACCTCCTTCCTAGATATACTAAATACTGAGTAATATAAATAAGAGACTAATTTCCATTATTTTTTTTACTGTGTTTACAGTGTTTGTTAAAGGCCACGAGGGCTGTTGTTCGTGCTGTGATGGGGTAGAAAGCCATGTTGAATCCACACCTCCGTAGAAATGTTACAGTAAAAACTAACTATGCACTCTGCCTAAGCAAAGAATGCAGATCCCAACTCAATGCTAGAAACAAAGCCTGGGATTACTTTCATCAGACCAAAACTCACTCTGCAAAACAAGCATTTTTAGAAACCAGAAACAGAGCCAAAAAACTTGTAATATTAGATAAAATCAACTACTATCACAATATCCAAAATAAACATCATAATCACCCTCCAAAGTTCTGGTCTGCAATTAACAATATACTTCAACCAGGTAAGGTAGGCACCTCAATCACAGCATCAACCTCTTGCTCTGACAACATAGCAACCCAATTTAGCAAATACTTTACTGAAACTATCCAAGCCCTTGCTGCCTCACAAAATATCTCCAATACACCCAATAACCCTATTCATCCCTCACCGCAACAGAGCTCCAACTACAACAATGACCCCAACCAATTTACACTCCATCCCATATCTGTCAGTACTATAAAAAGACTAATAAAAAACTTAAACCTACCATACTTGCCGCAGATAACCTCCCAGCAGAATTTTTGAAAATTTCAGCAGAAGCAATAGCATACCCAGTAACCATACTCATAAACAGATCAATATCAGAAAACACAGTCCCTTCCATCTGGAAGATCTCCCACATCATTCCACTACACAAGGAGGGAAATTGAGTTTAACAACTATCTCCCTATAGCTATTCTGTCTCCCCTGTCTAAAATCTTAGAGAGAGTCAGTCATACATTTCCAATTCATGTATTTCCTACACTCCTACAAGCTCCTATCAAACACTCAACATGGCTTTCTACCCCATCACAGCTTGACAACAGCCCTCGTGGCCTTTACTAACACTGTTAACAGTCATACAAATAATGGGAAATTAGTCTCTGACATATTTTAGACTTATCCAAAGCATTTGATATGGTAGATCACAATAAATTCATTGAGGTTCTCTCCAAATTTAACCTCAGTAGCTCATCTCTTTCCTGGTTCCAAAATTATCTTTCAGGATAACAACAAGCCATCCAGTGACAACAACAGCTCTCCTCACTTCTCCCAGTCTCTATAGGGGTTCCACAAGGCTCCACCCTTAGCCCTCTACTCTTATCTCTCTTCACCAACCACCTCCACACTGCCACACTTCATGCATCAGTAATACACTACACAGATGACTCAACTCTGATATGTTCAGCCTCCTCCCTGCAAGACCTACATACCATAACCCAAGATTCATTTCTGTCTGTGGAAAACTGTCTCATTGATTCCCAACTTATACTAAACCCCAACAAAACAAAAGTCCTTGTCTTCTACCCAACCAGAACTCCCTCTCCCCCCTGTCCTTTATGATCCATTCCAAAAACCAAACTTCTATCCTCCCAGCCACTCATACCAAACTGCTGGGAGTCAAAATTGACAATAATCTAAAATTTGATATCCACATTGCTCAAGTCATAAAAAAGGTCCACAAAAAACTAGGTCTAGTATACAGGAATAAGCCATTTTTAATAGCCAACACAAAAGTTACTATTGCCCGTACACATCTTCTCTCAACCCTCCTTTATGCCTCCCCTGTACTAACCAACCTCCGCAAAACTGACCTCTCCAAATTGAATTCTTGTTACAATAAGATAGCCAAATTTACCACACATGCCCCATACAAATCTCACCGCTGTGTATCACTTAAACAGCTCAACTGGTTAGATCTTCCACAGCTGCTTCACTTCAACCCGCTAACATTTACCTTTAAACTACTACAGAAACCAGATAATACCCCAGCTCTCCAAAATCTAACCATACACCGACTCTAGATCCCTTCGCTCAAATAGCAACCTCCTCCTAGATGTCACAAAAGCCAGTAATTCAACTGGGGAATCATTGTTCTCCAATTATACATCTAAAACTTGGAACAACCTCCCATCTACTATAACCACTAGCAACTCTATGACACAATTTAAAACCCTATTAAAATCATATTTCAGTCAAAGCCTTTGACATGGTCAACCACCAAATACTCATTCACATTCTCCATTCCACTTCACTTGATACCCAATCTCTTCTCTTAACTAAGTTAAGTCCCTACAAAACAACAACAATCAAGCAGTACTCTGGAACTCCACTCTATCCTCCCAACTGCCTGTCAGCATTGGAGTCCCACAAGGTTCTATACTAGGTCCCCTGCTATTTTCCTTATTTATATCTACACCCACACATGGTGGCTCCCAATGCACATGCACAATATGAACGATTCAACACTTGTCTGCTCCGCCACAACTCACACACCTTCACTCCTCCCTCCTCACCACACACATATTTAACTTTAAGAAAGACGCTGGTTTTCCATTGTCTACTACTCTCAAAACTAAAAACCAAGCTGCTCCTTTTACACCATCTAGCAAATCTCCCTCATTGATTTCACCATAACATCAGCAAATGGCACACCGATATCTCAAGAGCAACAACTACCAACTAGGCATTACCATAGACAACAAAAACTTTACTTCATGCCCATATTAACAACACACTAAAAAGCATTAACAAAAAAAAGGCTCTCTCTACAGAATCAAACCTTTCCTAACTCCAGAATCTAGAACAACTATAGCCCTACACACCCTTATCTCACCCCCCTCTGCACTCCCCAATTTTTACTAAATTATCCAAAACATCTTCGAAACTAGAAAACTCCCTACCACAACATAGCCCGATTGCCACCGGAAACCCTTACAGAACCCACCACTGTAATAATCTAAAACAACTAGGCTGGCTTGAATATCAACAGCAACTAAAACTACTAACCAGCTTACCATAGCCATCAAATTCTTTATCAACCTGATAAAACCCCTATACTATCAAGCCTGATTCACCCTTACCACAACCTAAAGTCCCTTAGATCTGCACACAAACTTCTTATAGACACGGTCAAATCAAACAAGGCCGGAGACTCTCTATTCTCAAACACTGTTGGAAAACATTGGAACCTGCTTCCGTCTGAACTCTCATCTATTCCCTCTAAATCTCTCTTTAAAAAGAAACACAAGCTTTACCTCAAAACACAATGGCTGTGCCCCTGTACCAACCCTGACTAACATTATTTTATGTTCATCTGACCTACTCACCCAATATTAATTCACTTTCTTTTCAGCTATTTCTCTCTATGAAATGTTTAAGAGATACTTCCTGCTATCTTGTTCTACTATGATTTCTTTACTACATTACTTTTTATACCACTTAATTATTATTATTTTTTATATTAGAATTTAGTTCTTAACAGTTTTTATACTTAGCATCAGTAAAGTTTATAAGTGGAGCTTATCTCCATTACTTCTTTCTTTTTTACTTCTTTCTTTTTTATACCACTTGTTTCTTACTTTTTTTTATATTAGAATTTATTTCTTAACTGTTTTTATACTTAGCATCAGTAAAGTTTATAAGTGGAGCTTATCTCCCCGGGCCTCTACTGAAAATGGACATGTATCCAGCTAGACTAGCCCGGTCAACAAATGTAAAATAAAATAAAATAAAATAAAATAAAAATAAAATATTTAATAGACACTTGGCTTTGCCGTTGTAACTATCCTGGCAAGCCCTACTCTTAGCACTACTAACCAAATACTGCTATTCAGCCTCACTAACCAAATTCTACTCAGTTTTTTGTCAACCATTGTACCTACACTCAAACATTCCTACATCAAAATAACCCCTACTCTTTCCATCTCTCTGAACCATGCAGAATCATGCATAAGTCAAACTTACCCATTTCTACACAATAGTATGCTCCAGCATTACGCATATGCATTGCGAATGTCTCCAAGTATACTTTTAGTTATTTTAGCCACCAAACTATTTTTCCTATGTATCTCACTATGTATACATTTTTACCTTTGTTAACAATCCGCTTGCTTTATTGTAAATGACAACTATTATTACTTGTATAAAAATGTGCTTTTCTTTATTATCTTTAATTGTATAAACTAATAGGTGCTTACTGTAATATGTAATTCCAGCTACTTATAATTGGAGCTTTTCTCCCTGGGCCTCCGCTGAAAAAGGACCTGTGTCCAGCCGGACTTTCCCCGTAAACAAATGTTAAATAAATAAATAAATAAAAATAAAGACCATTCAGGATCTGCCCACTGCATCTCTAATACTTTGCGGCTAGGGCAGCTTGCCCCTTCACCCCAGTCTAACTACATCTCTTTTTGTAGAACTATGAGGTTGGTGGTTAAAGCACTTGGAGAACAGGACTGTTGTCACTATACCCCCGATATAATATGCTCATAAGTAAAAAATGAAGTTGACTACTGAAACCTGAACTGAATGCAGTAAACAGACTGTCAAAAAACAGAGCCAGCTTCATCTTTGTGAACTGTCCACCCACCTATCCTTCCCAGAAAGAAAATTAAATGAAGGATGTAAAATCTTCATTAGAAAGTGTGAGAATCTGATATTTCTGTCATGAGCACAGAGCTTCATTCCCATGTGTGTACACATAGAACATGCCAGACAGGCATCATCTGTTATAC
This sequence comes from Protopterus annectens, assembly GCF_019279795.1. Classification (NCBI taxonomy): domain Eukaryota; kingdom Metazoa; phylum Chordata; order Ceratodontiformes; family Protopteridae; genus Protopterus; species Protopterus annectens. Next base: position 1,384,314,140 of record NC_056725.1, read on the forward strand.
AGAATCTGCTCCTTATTGGGCATCTCAGTAGTAGGATTTTATTTGCAAGAATTTAAATACGTTGACATATAAATAATTTTGTCTTCTCTCTCTTTATATATTTAGAATTAAAAAAATGACAGTAGGCATGTCACAAAACAAGCTACTATGAGCAGAACACATGTCCAGTTTTTTAATTTGTTGTAGACCACAGAGCTCCTTTGGTTTCAATGACATGCAGTGCATCAGACTTCATCAAATAACACAGACGTTCTGTGCATGACACAGTATTCCTAGGGAATAGAAAAATAAGCAGATTTCTGGGGTCCAAACTTAATGAAGGACGTGTTGTTAATGAAGGACTTGTTAAGGCAAAATGCTTGTATGTTGATCTTGGTAATGCCAGGAGAAAGCTGCCACTTCTAATACAAGCAAAAACATTATTTTATTTGCTAGCCATATTAAGGCTTGCTTGTCTCAAGCATCTTTTTTATGAGCAACGCAACTGATGTGTTTTAGTTAAACAAGTTGTTCCAAGTTTCTGTTTGTAGTAATCAAACCCAGGTCTGTATCTAATAGCTCATCTCGGATCATTCCATCAAATCCGATGCTGTCCTACTGGCCATAACACTCATGATGTACAACATATCAGGAAACAGAAAGGATGTTAATCTGATGATAGAAAAGTATGAAGGCAGTCTAGAACACAGGAAAAGGGCTGTGAGCTTCTAATGAGCTTCATCCTGTAGCCCTGGTTTGATTCTATCTACAGACTTTAAAATGTGAGCTACTAAGGAACATCATTCAATAGTCCAAAGTCTGATTCCGCACTCATACTGTAATAATCTAAAGCAATGTTTATTAGTCACCCTTAAAAAATGGTTACCAAATAAATATAGAAACAATAGTGAGGAATTATGTGACACCACTGATTTACCTAACATTGTTTTAGAAACATTGGATGTTACATCACTCTACATAAATATCCTACATGAGGATGGAAATCCTGCCCATCTCAAGTACTTACAATACAAAACAGAAACATTACTCCAGCTATAGTGGGACAACTTATAAAATTTATTCTGACATATAACTTTAACTTTAATGGAAATATTATGTTCATGCTATGAGCACTGCAGTGGGTACCAACATGGCTCCACAATATGGAAACCTCTTCGCAGCAAACATAGAAGAGGAATTTTACATCACTGTACAGGCATATTACTTGTTTACTTCCATTCTATTGACAATTGATTTATAATCTGAACATGTAATGTTAAACCAATGTCCCATCTGCCTGAGTTGGTGGTAGCTGAAGTGGATGTAAAAGATCCCGCGGCACCCATCAAAAATAATAGAGGGTGTAGTCCTGGCCAAATTTCCCCCCAGTAGTATAATAACCACCTTGGGTCTCCCTTATTTATTTATTATTATTTATTTATTTATTGCATTTGTTGACCGGTAAAGTCCACTGGGCCTAAGAAGAGCCCTTTTTCAGTGGAGGCCCGGGGAGAAAAGCTCCACAATATACATAGCAAAACAAAATTGTATACAATAGACAATAAAATACAAATGAACAATGTTAATACATGGAAAATATTTACAAAGCAATGGTCAACAGCATATGTGTAACAGAGATTATGCACATCAACTATTAGCATATTAACTTCTAATGCACATCAACTATTATCATATTAACTTCTATCAAAGGTGTTAGTGTGTTAGAGAGAAAGGAAGTGCATAGGATGGATGTAATGTGGGAAGTAGATATGTGGCACATGAAGAAAGTGGAAAGGTACAGTGTGTTGATGAGATGGTAGACATGGCAAAGTAAATAGCAGTGAGCAGGAAAGGAAGATAAGGACGTTTATGGGATATGTGCAGAATAGGGGTAAATAGTAGTATGAGGCTAGAAGCACAGGGGTGCAGATATACAAGTACCTAGCAGGAGGAAAAGGACTGAGATAGAAGTGTGAAATAGGTGGGAGAGAAAAGCAGGAGGGAAATAGAAGAGAATAGGTGGAACATTTATGGAGGTAGCTAGAGATAGGAACCTAGCATGGGAAATCAGGTGTTTAGGTGTTTGGTAGGGAACAGGAGCATATCCACTGAGAGAAGAGATATAATTTTAAGGATTTTTTGAAGAAGGCTGAATTGATGATCATTCTGAGAGAGGGAGGAAGAGTGTTCCATAGCTTGGAGACAGCATAGGAATATAGCATTTTGCCAGCTGAGAGTTTGGGTTTCACTACAGACAGCAATATTTTGTTTTCTGACCTGAGGTGGCAAGTGGGGTGGTATGTGGTCAGTAAGGATGACAGGGAAGGGCAGCTTTCTGGTTGGAAGATTAATTTGTGGGCTGTAGTTAATTGTAGGTATGTGAGGTGGTGGGGAGAGTTTTGCCAATTGAGTTGTTGCAGAGAAGAGCAGTGGTGTGTGGAGTATTTAGAGTTTGTAGCAAATTTGGCAATTTTATTGTAGCAGGAGTCAAGTTTACTTTTTAGGGAGGATTGTAGGTTGGTGAAGATGGGGGCGCCATACAGCAGAGTAGGGAGAAGAAATGAAGAGGCTAGGGCCTTTTTGTTGGAGAGGCTGAAGAAGTAGTTGTGCCTGTATAGGGCACCCAGCTTTTGATGTGTTCTCTTTATGTTATTGTGGATATTAAAGTCAAAAGTTAAATTGTCGTTGATAATGACTCCTAGCAGTTTTGTACTAGGAACAACTTCTAAGACAGTGTTATTTTGGGAGGTAACAGTAAACTGAGATTTGTCGATATGGCTAGTTTTTGAGGGAGTAAATAATGAGTTTGTTTTTTTTGGGGGGGTTAAGGGCTAGGTGATTTTTGGACATCCAGATCTCAGTCAACTTGAATGCTTCTTGGCTCAGATGCTGTAATTCGGTGAGAGAGATTTAGAGGAACAGATTATAGTTGAGTCATCCGCATATTGGATGATGAAGCTATCTGTTAGAGTTTGATGGAAGTTATTGATGAATATGCTGAAACGGAGGGGACCCAGTATAGAACCCTGGGGGACACCTGTATTTGTAGGGAGGAAGAGTGTTGCCATTTGGTGCATTGCTGTTTATTATTGAGGTAATTGGTAAACCATTGAAGGGTGAGGGGATAATCCTAGGTTGGAGAGTTTGGTAATTAGTAGAGAATGTGAAATGGTGTTGAATGCCTTAGAAAGATCGTGAAAGAGAGCTGAGACTAAGGAGCCAGCATCACAAGCTTTACTGACTGTATCTAAGAAGGAAATAAGGGCAGTGTTGGTACTATGGCCGGGCCTGAATCCGTCTTGAGTGGGAGAAAGTAATTGTTGTTTAACTAAGTGATCTAAGAGCTGAGTGTGGATATATTTTTCAAGTATTTTTGAGATGGGGAGAGTATGGCTATGGGACGGAAGTTTGTGATGTCAGAGTTATTGCCGGCTTTGTGCAAAGGGATTACAAATGATTTCTTCCAGATGCCTGGAATGCAGGATTTCTGAATTGACCTATTGAGTAGGATGCTGACAGGGTAAGCAATGGAAGGGGCAGCTAATTTTAGGCATTCTGAAGGTAAGTTATCAGGAGCATCTGTACAAGGTTTTAGTTTGAGGAGGTGTTTGTGGATGATGAATGCAGGAATGGGTGATAGAGTGAAGTAGGGTAGGGGGTTGAAGGATTGTGAGTTGTTGGGGGTTCAGTAGTGTCAGGGTTGATAGGTGGGAAGGAGGTTGTAAGTTTAGTGATAGTATCAATAAAATATGTATTGAAGAGTATCGCTAGCTCAGAGGAGGTTTTATCTGGGTTTGGGCATGGAGTGTTATTAGTGCCTGGGTGGAGTAGGGAATTAATGGTTCCCCAGAATTTTTTGGGATTTTGTTTACTGTTGTCTTGCATAGGTAGAAGTGTAATTTATCTTTGGTAACTAAGCGTTTGGTTTGATTTCAAATATGTTTGTAATGATTGAGGTTGGTGGATGTTTTATCTTTTTGCTAGGTTTTCCATGCACTACCCCTTGTGGACATGAGTTGCTTTGTGGCTTTAGATAGCCAGCAGGTATGTTTAGATTTGACTCTTTTGAGTCTGAGAGGGAGCAAGACTATTTAGGGTTTGTAAAATGTAGAATTAAAGTATTCTACCGCTTTATTGAGTGGAAGAGATTTTAGTGGGCTGCAGTTTATTTTTTGAAGTATGTCATTGAGGGTATCATGTGAGAAATTAGTCAAATCATGGGAATATCTAAATTGGTGGGGACTGGGTGTAGAGCTGGGCTTCCTTGTAATTAATGCGGGAGAGTGGTCACTGATACTGCCTGGGAGAGTACCTGCGGAGGAGATATTGTTGGGTTCAGAAACCAGGATCCAGTCCAAGGTAGACCCTTTGTTATTGTTTTTGTGTGGTCTGGTAACATCATACATAAGTTGGGAGTACATATAGAGGTTGACATTTGTAGAGGAGTTTTTATTGGTGATGTCTAGCCAATTGATATTGACATCTCCTAGAATAATAGTTTCATTTTGTATGTTGAGGGTTGTCCAGGCTAGAATATCTTCTAAAATAAGGCAGTTGTTACCTGGGGGAATGTATATAACTATAATGCAGAAGCTTTTGCTGTTATTAAGTTTAAAGAATGTAACTAATAGCTCAGCAGAGGGGAATGGAGGAAAAGGCTTAGAGTAAGGAATGACTGTATAGTTGCTTGGGTATAGCAAAGCAACGCCACCACCTTTTTTATGGAGTCTGTCTGATCTGAGGCAGGAGACGTTTGGTGGAAGGATCTTGGAATCTGTGATATTTGGCTTTAGCCAGGTTTCAGTGAGGGCGGTGAAGTCAGGTTTGTGTTGGCTTAGCCATGCATGCAGGTGGGGAATCTTGTTCCTAATGCTTTGGAGATTAAGTGTGGTAAAAGTTAGACATTTTGAGTAGCAGAGAGAGTTATAAGATGGGGGAGTCGGGCCCGGAATAGGGTGTATATCACCACAGAGGGTTAATTTACAGATAACAGAGAAGTCGGTAGGAAGGGGCCTTTTTTATAGTGGTTGATAGGTTTGTGATCTTGGTGAGACATAATGCTGTGTTGTGTGGGAAGCAGAATTAATTTCTTTTGTAGTATAGGATTATTGGGATATAAGCTAGAGCAGATAGTTGTGTAGCTATGTGAGATGTGATAGTGAGCTGATATAGTGGGGGAGGTGATGGAAGAAAGGTAGTATGATATGAAGTTAATGTAAGCAAGAGACAGAATTGGAGAGTGAATGTGAGAGAGAAGATGTTGAACAGAAGGGACATAGTTGGGGTTATGTAACTATGATGCTAAAGTGTAAAATGTTGAGAGTGGGTTAGAGGGTATGAATAGGTAGGGAGTAGTAGGTTATGGGAGTTAAGGATGTGTAATTGAAGGAAGAGTAAATAATATACTGAAAGTCTGGAAGGGATGAAGTGAGGTGAGGTAAAGAAGGGAGTTGGGTTGGGAATAGAGGAGTGAATGCAAGTGGAGAATTAGTGATGGAAGGAGTATGTAGGTGGAGTGGTGTGATTGGAGGTAGGGGGTGTGTGGTGTAGTGAGAGGTGGTGTTTATGAGGGTGTAGTGTGAGAAATGATAGGTTGGGAACAGTGGGAGGAGTTGTGAGGTGGAGGAGTGTGATTGGTGGTAGGTTTGGCAAGGTTAGGTATAAATGAAATTGATGTGGGGGTGGGTGGGAATGGGGGAAGGGTAAAAAAGTGAGCCTGAGTGTAGCAAGGCTGAATGGAGTGGGGCCAGCCCCCACTGGAAGAGGCAAGAGTCCCACCAAAAACAATCACCTTTTCCACCCTTTATTCAGTTAGCTTCTTGTCCCTTTAGCTTAAAATACTGCATACATTTGCTGCTATCTAGTGGTTTAAATGATTAAAAACACCAGGGCAGCAACATCTCTATGTTAGGCAGAATACAGTAAGGAGTGTTAACTGTGTACTAAGAGCAATAGCCATTACATAATTGTACTGCAGAATGAGAATTCCTTCACAGTAATAACTAAAATATCAGAACAGTTGTGATAATACAGGCACAAACGTTCCCTAAATGAGGCACTCCTTAGCAGCAATAGAGAATGTCAGCAAACAACTTAGAAATGCGTTCTGCTGTGTAAAAGCAGTGTAATTCCACAGATAGTGTTGAGACACAGAAAAATATACTCTTTACAATAATACAAACATTGCAATGGCACTTTCAGTAAAATAGTAAGGCAAGAATGTACTTATTAGAATCTAAAATTATGTAAAACAGACTTACAAGCAACCACACTATACTGAGAGACCACGGGGCTTCTAGCCAGGTGAAGGTGAATTTTGAAAATGGTGCCGCATGAGCGGCCTAGTAGAGATAGATTCTGATTGGGTGAATGTGGAGGGTCTGCACATGTTCCTGGAGGGAGCGAGCTAGGTATTGCAGGAGAGTTGACCAGCCCCCACTGGAAGAGGCAAGAGTACCACCAAAAACAATCACCTTTTCCACCCTTTATTCAGTTAGCTTCTTGTCCATTTAGCTTAAAATATTGCATACATTTGCTGCTATCTAGTGGTTTAAATGATTAAAAACACCAGGGTTGGGTAATAGCTACAGGAAGGTAGTCTATGAAGAGGAAGGAAGGAGCAGCTACAGGAAAGGCGTTTTCAGGTCGGTCAAGCCGCTAGTGTGCTAACCCTTGAAGTCACCCAGAATATTTATAAAGCAGAAACAAAACAGCTGAAAGCTGAATGCAGACACCTACACTATAGGTTATAGTGAAACACATCTCTGAAGATATTTGGAGGGACATCAGGAATGTCTGCAGTCCAATATTAGAGGTAAATGGTGGCATTGTGGGGGTAACCCAGGTAGTAGTACTGGTGTCTCAAGCTTCCAAATTCTTTATTTTTTCAACATTGTTTAAAGCCAAATTTAGGTATTCAAGCTTCAATTTGCCAACATTTTCAATTTTAGGAATAATATTGTTCTGAAGATACAATAGTTTCAAATCTTTGCGCCACTTGTCTAAATGCTCTATTTCTATTTCTTGCTGGTGTAAAGATATTTCTTCCAACAAAAATATTTCACAGTTGTTATGCTCTGCATTCCTCCTCACTAAATCTTCAGTGATTGTCTAATGTTCATCCTGGCAAAAAAAAAAAAAAAAGTCAAAGCAGCACATCTTCCTTTTTCCTTTTCACTGCCACAGTTAGGAATGAATTCCCCATATATGTTTAATGTGCATTTATGAACCATAATTTATTTTACTGATGTAAGAAGAAGTGATTTGCCTCCTCTAGAATCTCTCATTTCAACGTATTAGCCCTTACTGAATTATATGGTTGACTCAGTTATCTAAATGGTACTCTTAAACTCTCAACATCTGACATTTTTCTCAAGACGCCAATTTCTGTTACTTAATTAATTAATGTTAATGCTAATGTTAATTTCCTTAAAAAGAGGAATGGGACTAACCTGGTCAAAGAAGAACAAATAAATAAAATAAAAAGAACATCAACTCTCTAAAGGAATACCACCAAGTACTCAACAGAGTCTACCCATCTATTAAACTCTTCTTGGACTAATTGACTTCACTTGTGACTTTCTCTTATACTAAGATTACTTTAAACAATGGGATGTTACAGACATATGTTTGCAGGAAACTAACTGACAAATGTATCAGCAGAGAAGCAGCAATCATCCCAGACACACAAAGAAGTCAGTTATTTATAGTCAAGCACTTCACTATCACCACATTTGCTCTAGTGAGACAGAAAGAAGCAGAAAGTTGGCACAACTGAAAGAATCCATGTTTGCTCAAGGTCCCTCTGCCAGGGAGTTTAATAGGGCAGTCAACAGAGCAATACAGCTACCATGGGGACAGCTGCTCAGTATAAAGAAAGGAACCTATGTGACAACGTTCCACTAGTGACAACATCTTATACAGAACTTAAACTCTAGAGAATCATAAGGGACCTCCAACCGATGTTCAGTCAGGATCACAAGCTGGGAAACATTTTTCATGAACTCCTATTCCTGTCATTTAAACAACTACAAAATCTAAAAAAAATCTTATTGTGGGAAGTACATTCAGGCCAAAATAAAACATAGTCCAAAATGACACAAAACCCTACAATCATACAAGGTGCAATGTTGGATAATGTTGTAGTGCTTTCAACAACTCACACAACAGAAGCATCAAAGTACATGTTCCATTTAGATGCAGATCTAAAAATGTGGTTTAGGTTTATCCAAATGCAGGAAATATCCATTGATAGGATATATAGGGGAGACATGCCAGCCACTGAGAACTAGGATGAATGCCCACCGAGACACAGTTATAAGCAAAATGACTGACAAAACAGTGCCAGCACACTTTCCCAGTTTGATCATTCTGTACCAGACATAAAGGATTATGGGCTGAAAACCATGTTATGTGTTTCAGACATGGATGTGAAAAAATTCACCTCAAGAGTGAAGTGTATCTTGGCATCCATGTTGAGAACACAATATTAGGTTAAAAATCAGCGAACTGCTCGTAATTCTTTGCAGCTTTATCTACTCCATGTACTACAAGTTACAGTAACAAGAAAAAAAAAACTGTTTTAATGGCTTTCAAAGCCATAAAACGAACACTTTCAGAAAGGTAGTGTTAACACTGTCCCTTATACACTCACCTTCCATGCCTCTCAACTGTCCAGATTTTTTGCAGAATGTCCAGATTTTTGCCTTATTATCTTGAGTGCTTTCCTCATAATGTCTGTGGTGTTCTTACAAATTACTGAAGATTGAAGACAGTAAATAATGGAATACATTTAGGTTTCAGACTGCGTATCCTTCAGAAACTCAGGGTGAACACACATTCTGTTGAATAGTCTAGTAACTTTCCAGGTTTAGAACAGGAAGTCAAGGACATATTACCAACGGACAGCAGTCAGATACAAATCTTTTATTCTTCCACTGTCATTTATACTGGCAGATTTTACTGCCTAGCCTGAGACTCCATCTTAACAACTTTAGCAGGGGCTTAACATTTTTTAAGGTAGGGTCTCCCACCACTCTAGCACTTTAACTGATTGTCTTTTTCCAACTATCATAGCGTAATCACTGCCCTCCATGCACTACATGACAGTTACGATTCTTCAAGGGCATTTCTGTACACCTTTGTAAAGAAAAACAATGGGGATTAAGCTAATTCAGTTGTTCAGTCTAGTAGTCAGTGGTTTGAGCATGGATATTGCTTTTATAAAAGATTATAGCATTTAAAAATGTTTCACTCTGAGAAACTAACAGTGGACACAAATAAGGTGGACAACAAATATTTGTTTTTCTGACAATGCATGATTTTATGATGAATTTACTCTCGATCAAAATTGTTGACAATCTCAGAAAGTTAATTGTAATTGTATGAATACTGTTTTGGCAACTGTGCTTTGTTCCTAACTAGACAGTAATTATTTCCACATAAGGTAACATTCTAGTCAGAGAACAGTCAGTGAGGCCTTAATTTTCAGACAATTTTAATAATATAACAAAGCAGTGGCGGCTGGTGACTTCAAATCACAGGGGGGCTGCAGGAGACAGCTGAATGGGTGGGGTCAAGGGGAAGGGGTGTGGTCAACCATAAAGGGGAGGAGCTATGCACAAAACCACAAAAAACTAACTTTAATTAAATACGCTGCCCTGGGTGGCAAACCATCATTATGAAAGTCCAATCAAGACAAAAATAAGTGTAGAAGAATAAAAATATTTCACTGCATTGGCTGCATGACAGCTTACTTAATATCTAGATGGAAACAAAAGGTTGTGAGGCATGAAAAATAAATTACTTTTAAATACATTACTGGAATGCCAGTCAAAATCAAGTATAAGAAAAACCAGAAGCACTCAACTCAAACCACTTCTCCTTGCACTGCAGTTCTAATTATAATATATTCAGCTTTATTAAAGTACCAAGTAACATGCTGAAAGTAGAAATCTATGTGATGCCCACACTTGTAAAAATGTTTCTTATCCAAAAAAGACCTGCTGCCTGACAACTTGTTTCATGGGGAAAACATGATAAAAGTAAAAAATGAAAAGCAAACAAGAAACAAGCTCAAGATACATTGCTTAAAGGATTACTGTACAGGTTATGGACCACACATGATTGGCATTCTGTTTAGTTTACGGGTAAAGTCTGTAGAGATGACTGGAAGTCTCCAACAAGTGTAATGAGCTTTTTAAAATAATGGAATCCTGTCCTTTAATACCCAAGGCTTACACATTATCTAGTCAAGTATTCTCTGCATGGCAACAACAGAAAGGCTTTCAATGTTGGCAATTCTTTAACAGTATGCTTATTAAAGCTTACTTGCATCTTACGATGTCAGACAAGCTTACCTTATGGTCATTAAAGCATTGCTACTTAAACACAGAGCAACAGGCACTTTGAGTAATAAGCATAAATCTGAGTAATAAGCATAAATCAACAGTACAAAAATATGACAGAAACCAGACCATTCTGCAAAATCAAGGACAGATGAAAAGCCACTGTAGTACTTATGCAGTGTGTCCTCCCCATCCAAGGTAGATACAACTACTCCTTGCCTTGCTTGGACACATCCAGAGTCACTACATGTGGGAGTGGGGTGCAACAAGCATGTCACAATTTGAAATCTCTCTGGCTGACTGTGATGGCCCTGACACATTTGTCATACCTCTCAACCTCAAGGGCAAGAAATCTGGACAAAGCCATACACAGAAGTGGGACAAAGGCCCAACAATAAGGACAATTTTTAAATATTGCTCTAATAAACTTAGAAAGATAATAGAATAGGTCTTGCATTAGTATGAATTTTCTGAAGGGTATAAAATCTGAAACTCAAATGTCTGTCATTTTCTAACTTCAGTCTTTAGTGATTTGTCACTAATTTGCCAAAAACACAATTTTATGAAAAATGGACCAAAATGTGATGCAAAAATATAAAATAGACACACAATACAGCTGCTACCTGTCAAAGAAGGGACACTTTAATATTAGTACTGCTACCTTGAGCAGCTGACAAAATAAAATAATCTACATGCATTTCAAGTAATCTATAACTTTGATTATTACAGTTATTTCTTAATTGTAAACCCTCCATGTTTTCTTCCAAAATTGCTATTTTATGGAGGGATTATTAGGGGAAGAGCAACATTTTGAGCCAAAATTGGGGACAGTTGAGAGGTTGGCTATGCCTAATTCTATAAAGCAATTTATTTGCATGTACCTCTCAACCTGTTAATGCAGTAAATCTGAACAAGGCCAAATATATTGAGGGCACATATAAACAGTACTAAAAATTGCTCTTGTATAAATTGAGACAGTTGATAGAACAGCTCTTACTTTAACATGCATTTTTCTGAAGGTTATGAAGTCTGAAACTTATTATTTAGTGACTTCTGGCAAATCATTTAGGAATTATATCTACAAATTTTATGAACAACAAACCAAAAATAAGAAGCAAAAATCTATTCATTCTTTGAAAATCTGGACAGTTGGGAGGTATAGTTCAGCTCTGCCTGTCTGAGTTTGCTGCCCTTCCCCCCTGACAAAATAATGGTTGAATGGAGCCTCTGCAGCCATTCCAATGAACCATTACTTGGCTATTTCACTCCATTTACCATAAACACTAATGCGCATAATGCTTTACTTCTATGATGAGTTGGACTTCATTTGAAAGTTTTATTTTGTATTTTACAGCACAAACACTAAGTCATCTGTTAAACAAAGCAATGCAGTCTCACAATGAAAACTTAGCATTAAAACTTCTCTGCCCTTGAAACTCACATTCATTGAAACCCACATTCAAAGAAAATACATTTTGCCAGTGTCAGATAAAGATTAATTTTGGGCTGTTTTCGAATCATAGGCCCCTTGCATATGAAACATACATGTGCTCTTTGATACACCTTCCTCATTGTACTAAAATTATATTCCTTGTACAATACAGTACACTTGTTAGAGGGTGTTTTAAATTTGTTTTGAACATTTTTCCAGTAAGCAATGAAACAAACCATATGCACCCATAATGGCAAAACTGCCCAGTTGAGAACATTTATCATAAAAGTCTACTCAGACTTCCACAGTCCACCATTATTAGTAAATATACACAATTCTGCAGTCCACCATTATTAGTAAATATGCACAATTCCACAGTCCACCATTATTAGTAAATATGCACAATTTTACAGTCCACCATTATCAGTAAATATGCACAATTCTACAGTCCACCTTTATCAGTAAATATGCACAATTCTACAGTCCATTATCAGTAAATATGCACAATCTCTGAAGTAAGTCATCTAAATAATTCCACATTAAAGAAATCTGTAACTAATGAAGCGGTTGCTGCTAGCAATCACCTTTATATTTCATGGTTTCATCGAAAAATAAAGTGTCTGTTGCCCCTCAGGAATAAATTGCCTATATTACATTAAAAAAATGATAAGCTAGTAATAATATTGCAAGAGGAAATGGATGGCAAACTGATAACGAACTCATAGTTAGTATCTTCACCAAGGAGAACATTCTCAGTATGGCAGCATCCACCACTTGTGGGAGTAGAACCCATAGCCTTCTGCATCAAAAGCAAGTACACAACCTGTTGTGCTATAGTATTAACTAGGCAAAGCACTAAACTTCTATTCCCCTGCAGCTCTCAGCTCCTTGTAAAATCTACTCAATACTCAACTGCATCTCAACTTCGCAGCTCAAGAAAACTGGAAAAAGCCAAAATGTATTGGGGGAGGGGGTCAAAAGCCCAAAAATCAGGGACACATTAAACATTGCTTGTATAATCTTGGAAAGCTGCTAGAATAAAATGTTGTGTTGCCACCATATATTTTACTGCCAAGGTCCCTGAGCAAAAACAAGTCAGAGTAACATACCACTACGCCACATCAGCTGCTTTGTAAAAGAGAGGAAGACTGAAACTTAAATGGCTATCATTTAGTGAATTCAGTTCTCACCATAGCTGTCAACCTCTTAGTACAAAACACCTGGACAAACCCAGTAATGAGGGAATACAGCCCTCAAACATATTAAGTGAATTCAGTTCTTGCCATAGCTGTCAACCTTAGCACAAAAACCTGGACGAAGCCAATAATGGGGGAATACAGTCCCAAAAATAGGGACAAATTTAAAATATTCATCTTATAAACTTAGAAAATTGCTAGAAAAAAGGTTGTGCTACTATGTATTCTGAAGAACATGGAGTTTGAAATTCAAATGCCGGTCAATTTTACTGCGGACAGAACAAAACAATTTTCAGCAGAGACGAGGGATTAATACTGCAGACACGTCTTTGTAAAATGGCAGGGTACCAGAGCAAATCCACACAAACACAGGGAGGAGATGCAGACTCCACACAGAAGCCACCCCAACCAAGAATCAAACCAGAAAACCTATAGCTGTGAGGCAACAATACTACCACTGCACCATCAATTATGCAAGGAATTAAACATTCAGAAACCTGAAGTCTGAAATTCAAATGCCTGTCAATTTTACTGCGGACAGAACAAAACCAATTTTCAGCAGAGACGCAGGGATTAATACTGCAGACACATCTTTGTAAAATGGCAGGGCACCAGAGCAAATCCACACAAACACAGGAGGAGATGCAGACTCCACACAGAAGCCACCCCAACCAAGAATCAAACCAGAAAACCTATAGCTGTGAGGCAACAATACTACCACTGCACCATCAATTATGCAAGGGATTAAACATTCAGAAACCTGAAGTCTGAAATTCAAATGCCTGTCAATTTTACTGGACAGAACAAAACCAATTTTCAGCAGAGACGAGGGATTAATACTGCAGACACGTCTTTGTAAAATGGCAGGGCACCAGAGCAAATCCACACAAACACAGGGAGGAGATGCAGACTCCACACAGAAGCCACCCCAACCAAGAATCAAACCAGAAAACCTATAGCTGTGAGGCAACAATACTACCACTGCACCATCAATTATGCAAGGAATTAAACATTCAGAAACCTGAAGTCTGAAATTCAAATGCCTGTCAATTTTACTGCGGACAGAACAAAACAATTTTCAGCAGAGACGCAGGGATTAAAACTGCAGACACGTCTTTGTAAAATGGCAGGGCACCAGAGCAAATCCACACAAACACAGGGAGGAGATGCAGACTCCACACAGAAGCCACCCCAACCAAGAATCAAACCAGAAAACCTATAGCTGTGAGGCAACAATACTACCACTGCACCATCAAATATGCAAGGAATTAAACATTCAGAAACCTGAAGTCTGAAATTCAAATGCCTGTCAATTTTATTTAACATTTGTTAATCAGGACAGACTGACTTGGAACAAAAAAACAATTTTCAGCAGAGGCCCAGGAAGAAATAATGCAGACATGTCTTTGTAACATGGGAGGACACAAAAGCAAACCCACACAAACACAGGGAGAAGATACAGACCCCACAAAGAAGGAACCCCAGCCAAGAATCAAACCTGAGAACCTGCAGCTGTGAGGCAACAATGCTACTACTACACCATCAAATATCAAGCAGTAAAGCATTTACAAACCACAGATATTATGAGGAACAGATCAGATCAAATATGAGGCAAAAATCTGCAATTTTTTTACAAATGGTGGTGGGTAGGGAACTCAAGTCTTTAACACCTGCATACAGGGTACAGGGTTCAAGCCTGAGGTATTCCCTACCACACCACCATGAGCACCTGGGGCATTTACACACACACACACACACACACACTTTCAAGTATGTAAGCACCAAGCACTTCAGGTAGTAAATACAAGCACACACCATATATTCCATTAAGTGCTATACACTTACCTGTCCTGTCCGTTCTCCATAATATCCATCCAGCTAACGTCCTGCCTGTGCAATACTCCGAAGACCCGTGAGATCCCTGCTGCATTCAAAAACTCCTTCCCGAGATCAATGAGACTGTTCCTAAATCCTGACTGCTGCTGTTGCAGTCCGGCCCCGACATATTCTCCCAGTGAGTCTGTGCATGTTTAACGTGCACAGACGTCTCCTTGTGTCCCCCTATGGGGACTGCCAGGAGCATGCGCAGTAGTCGGGACTACTGTGCATGCGCGAAGTCTGCAAAATTTAAAAACATTTTTTTTTCTATTTTTTATTTTCTTTTTGATTTGAGGGGGCTGCAGTCCGGAAGTCCAATAGCACGGGCCGCCCCTGTAACAAAGGTTTGTCTGGTAATGCTGCTCTTAGAGGTATCTATCAGGACCTTAGACTAACATGACAACACATTTCTTTCTTTACTATCTCTCTCTCTTTCTTTCAGTTAGCTAAACCACAACCTACATAGTGTACTAACTGCACACATCAGTACAATTTAACCCAATATCTTATTCTCTTGGCAGTCCCTGACTTTCTTATAACACTTCACTTCACTGTGGAATGATCATTATTACAAATATGACAGAGATTGCTTCTTTAGACAGACCAGCAAATTACAAATTATAAGTTCTTGTTTTCTTTTTTCTGGATTTAACTAATCTCTCTACGTATTTCTTGTATTGTGGTATAGTCATCGGCTCCACTTGATTAAGTCACTCATCCTAAGCTGTGGTTCAGTTTACCAAACCATTACTGGTCTAAACCTGCTACACATATAATCAAATGTAATCTAATCTCCTCATTCATCTTACTGGTCTCTATTATCTCTCCTAACCTAGTAACTATGACTCTTATCTCCCATACTTCTACTTCTCATATTTTAAATCGATTCTCCCTTTTCTATTTCAGTTATGTAACTGTACATATATTTGGTTAATTAGATCTTCTATATATACATCATTTGTAAGATTGCCTATGTTTATTCATTAATGTAAACCATTTTTATTTATATACTCTACATTGTTTTATTACATTATGATATAACTCAGGCTGAGCCTGTAACTGGTCATTGTATGAACAGTGTAAATAAATTTAAGTAGACTAAATTAAAATACATTTTCTCATTAAGTGTCAAAGGAGTCTTTTGAGCTATCCTCTCTGCTGAATGATAGCTGACTGTAATGCGACATGAAATACTTTTATTTTTATAAAAGGGCATGGCTGGTTTTCTACGGTTTCAGGCACACACACAACACACACACACACACACACACACACACACACACACACACACACACACACACACACACACACACACACACGCATGCACACACATGCATGCACACGCACACACACGCACACACGCACACACACACACACACATATATATATATATATATATACAGACACACACACACACAGACACACACACAGACACACACACACACACACACACACACACACACACACACACACTGGCATTTTTCAAGTGTGTTTTTTAGCCAATTGGAAATAAATTATGTATTTCCCTTTCTAGACACAAATGAAATGAGAATAATTAAGCACTGTATCTAACATCAGTAACATAATAACTCCCAAAGAAGGGCTCTTGCTAGCCCCAAAGCTCGAGTAATTGCAAAGTCTATGTTGGGCCAATAAAATGTATTAATTACATCACATCTGTGTTCCAGTGTCTATGTGTATCTCTGATGGCAGACAGTCAGATGGTTGTTGGGTAAATGCCCTCTAAAACCTTGGAATAAAATGTTTACACTCACACCATAGTCTTGTATGGGGTAGGAATGCTGTACTCTTGAGGTGGTAACTTAACAATGAAACAGTGTATCACTCCTCTAGGGGATGAAGCATTTGGAAAATGACCTCACAATTATAATTTCTACTTAGCCCCATGACACAGAAATAGTGTGTGAAGGTATCATCTAAAAGCAGTACTAGGTTCTTCTGGCAAAGTGTTGTTTTAGTGGAGTTCATTTCATCTAACTGTGTTGGGCTGGGTATACAAGTGATTGAAAATAGGTATTGGTTGAAGCCCATTTTTAGTTACACATGCAGTTGAGAAGGATAAGCAAAGCCAGTTAGTACCTGTGACTGGAAACACAACCATGTCATGGTCAGATAAGACCCTAGGCAGACTAATGGACTAGCCCCCCCCCTCCATATCAGTATCCCATTACTTGGCCATCTCTCCTCAGTTACCATAAAATAATGCTCAGATTTCTAAATGTTTGTAGAGTTTTGCTCATTGAATTTACAATTACAGAAATTTTGATCTGATTTAAAATTTATTTCAGATTTTAGCAAGAAAAACACTGGGAGACATTTACAAAACTAGTCCCCACCCAGAAAATAGACTCATCATAAGCAACAATAACCCAAGATTCCATGGAAATTCATCATAATTTAAAGTGTACCTGAGAGTCATTAAAATGAATGAAAAAAACCAAGCGAAACTGGAAGCAGCAAAATTTATTCCGGTACCTCGGCTGAGTGCCTTCAAAGGAATAAAACCATCATTTTCTTAGCTGCTTATATATTATACAAAACACCAATTATACAATTAAATTATTTACATAAATACCAATTAGAGTTAAAGAGACATATTATAGTGAAACAGAAAATTTCATGTAAATGCATTAAAACTAAAAATATACAAACATCTAAATGCATCACAAAATACAATATAATTTACTACCCAAGGATCAGAGTGTAAGATTTACTTCTAAGTTCATACCCTTTGGTTTTAAAGTGCTAAATTTCAAAATAAATCTACTTTCAAGATTTAAAAGATTCTGTAAATAATTACCATTCATGCCTGATACAGGTTTAGCTAAAGCACAAAAAAATAAAGATTCCATAGCACCATTATGAACTGTGTTAAAATGTTCAGCAATTGGACTATCAATTCTAGCATTTCTAACATCTCCCATGTGTTCCAAAATATGTATTTTTAATTGGCGTTTAGTTTGGCCAATATAATATTTACTTGGAACACAATCACAACCAATAATGTACACTACCCCACAAGATTTGCAATTGAAATGACTCTGAGCAATATATTTCACCCCATTTATGGTACTACCTGATAAATTCTTCACATTCCTACAAATTTTACATTTGCCACATTTAAACAGAAGTAATTTAATTGTATAATTGGTGTTTTGTATAATATATAAGCAGCTAAGAAAATGATGGTCTTATTCCTTTGAAGGCACTCAGCCGAGGTACCGGAATAAATTTTGCTGCTTCCAGTTTCGCTTGGTTTTTTTCATTCAACCTTTGCTTGGTTTTTGTACTTGTTTAAGGAAGAGACTGGTCCACTGTGTATTCGTGATGTCTACTAATGGGTTTTTGTTTGCGAACCTGCTTAAGGAAAGGGAAGATAAGCTGGCACAATTTGACCCATGGACAATATCTGGTAACAATACCTTTGATAAAAAGTTTGAAGACTTGAAAAAATTAAGGGTTAAAGAGACTTCTCTATTTTATGATATTCGATTACTTGAAAAATATGTTGAACTTTCTATCACACCAAGGGGACTCAGAATTGATAAACTACCTGCCTATAAATTTTTGGATGATGAGACTGTATATTTAGAAGAATGGAAGGCAGCTTCTCTTCAATGTTCTCTTACTTGGTTAAAAATTCTAATTAAACGCAACTGGAGAAGTTTGGGATTAATCCAAACTCAAATAGCTGAAGGGGAAGCAAGTCTAGCCAATGAGTATCCAGATGCAGTTTTTCTCTCTGCCGTGAAAAGCATTAATGATGAAGTTAATAAAGTAGAAGCGGATGTCATCTTAAGAAAAAAAGAAAAAGCTTAATAGGGATGTCAGTGACTTTAAAAAGAATCTGATTTATTCGTGGCAGCGAAAGCGAAAGAATGGTTTGTCCCAGATGAGAGGAGCAGAGGTGGGTTCACGTAGTTCACGCAGTGGACGTGATTCATCTGTTTCATCGTCGGACACTGCAGGAAGCAAAAAGAGCGTTTCCTTTGAAAGAATGGACATTGCTGATGATATTGGGACTACTTCGGATATAGAAGACTCAGGCAGATGGAATTTTCGGCAAGGGTCCTAACGTAAGTCGCGTAACAAGGGCCGTAACCGAAGATATTAGTAACATAACTTTGTTGGACTCTTTACATCCCTCTGTTTTGGCATCTAGTGACTCAGTGTATTCTAGTTTAAGTTGTGGCGCACATTTGTTAGATGGTGTAAATTCAACGCATATTGTGAATTTAAGTGATTTAATTCTTAGTAGTGATATGCAGTTGGTACTAGAGAAAGGTAGCAAATTTGTTCCAACTAGGATACCAGCGCTTTCGGATTTATTATTAGATGTAAAACGTTTTGTTAGGAAATTGTATTTGAGAGTGTATTTTGCTGCAAAAAAACAACAAATTGACAACATTGAACACAATGAGAGTACATGTACTGTTACTTCTATTAAGAATGGTTCTTCTTTCAGCAGTGATGATTTATCAATTTTGAATGATCCTCTTATGGATCTTTCTTTGCATGACTATGACCAAGGTGAAATGTGTGAGTTTGATGTAATTAGGGCTGATACTGAATGTAGTGTTGGTGATGGTAATTCTGTTTATGTAGATGTTTCTGAAGACGCTGAGCACTTCATTACTGGTTATGGAAAACTTATAGTTCCCTGGTTGCCAAGTCGTAGTTTGTTTTGCCCTCCGAAAAGTTCTTTTATTTTAAGGAATTTTGAAAATGTCCTTTGCAAAAAAGTAGAAACTGAATATGTTACATTTTTGAAAAAGTACACCAAATTCAATCTAACCAAATCTGAATGGCTAGCAATGAAAGAGATAAAGGCAGTTTCTAATAAATATATTTTTTTGCACAGCTGATAAAGGGGGTAATTGGGTCATTATGGAAAGATGTCATTATTTGAAAATGAACTATGATCTTTTATGTAATGATGGTATTTATGTGCAATTGCCTAGTAATCCCATTAGTGAATTTAATTCAGCATTGTTGGACATTTTGGAAAGAGGTGAAAGGTTAGGTTTTTTGAACAATAATGATGTCAAAAGGTTGTTTATTGCTAATCCTAAGGACCCTACGTTCTATGCACTCCCAAAAATACACAAGAATCTACTCGACCCTACAGGTCATCCCATTGTATCTTGTTGTGGAGGTTTTTTGGAATATATTGGAATTTTTTTAGATAGTATTCTGAAAAAAGAGTTAAGAAACGTAACCTCTCACATTAGCAACACTAATCAGTTTTGCCATTTTATTAAAAACTTTAAATGGGCAAAAACTTTATACTGGGCAACAGTAGATGTAAAGGCACTTTATACCAGTATTAAGACCAAATTTGGCTTGGAAGCAATTGGAAAAATTCTAGGAGAAGGTCCACGTACTTCTTTCATTATCTCATTACTTGAGTTTGCACTTACCCATAATTATTTTCTTTTTGATCAGAAAATATTCCTTCAAAAAGAAGGGACTGCTATGGGGGCTAATTTTGCCCCTACTTATGCCATTTTGTTTATGTCATATTTTGAAATTAATTTTCTGTACACTTTAGATTTTTTTAAAAGAAATGTTCTTTCCTATTACAGATATATTGATGATTTGATTTTTATCTGTAAAGGAGATAAGCTGGAATTTGATGAATTTATTGAAAATTTGCACCAGAATAAGTTTGGTTTGGAATTTACTTATAATGTGAATTCTTGCACTATCCAGTTTTTAGACATTTTGTTATATGTTGATCAAAATGAATTGGTTCAATACAAACCATTTAGAAAAGATACTGCTTGTAATAATTTTTTACACGCTAGTAGTGCGCATCCTGCACATTTAATTGAAGCTCTTCCGTTTGGGGAATTCAAACGTATCCAGGAACATACTTCTGAAAATTTTTTTTAAATGTGGAATTTGAAAATGTTAAACATAGGTTAAGGTCTAGAGGTTATCCAGACAAATTGCTTAATAACAGTGTTGACAGACTAGTTAACTTAAGTAGGATTACCCATAGGGGGAATAGGGATTGGCCTAATACCCTAAAAAATTATGGGCGTATAAAAGATGACAATATCAGCATTTATTTCATGACAAGATTTTCTCCTTTTTCTAAAATTATGAAAAATGTAGTGGAATTTTTATGGCCAATTGTTAGTGGTAATGAGGAGATAGGCAATTTGTTTCCAGATTCTGTTTGCTTTTCCTATGGGAGATATGCTAATTTAAAAGAAATTTTGAAATGCAAGTTTAATTTGAATGATAGGTTAGGTCCTGAATTGATTACTTTACCTCAAGGCATGTTTAAATGTGGTAAATGTAAAATTTGTAGGAATGTGAAGAATTTATCAGGTAGTACCATAAATGGGGTGAAATATATTGCTCAGAGTCATTTCAATTGCAAATCTTGTGGGGTAGTGTACATTATTGGTTGTGATTGTGTTCCAAGTAAATATTATATTGGCCAAACTAAACGCCAATTAAAAATACGTATTTTGGAACACATGGGAGATGTTAGAAATGCTAGAATTGATAGTCCAATTGCTGAACATTTTAACACAGTTCATAATGGTGCTATAGAATCTTTATTTTTTTGTGCTTTAGCTAAACCTGTATCAGGCATGAATGGTAATTATTTACAGAATCTTTTAAATCTTGAAAGTAGATTTATTTTGAAATTTAGCACTTTAAAACCAAAGGGTATGAACTTAGAAGTAAATCTTACACTTTGATCCTTGGGTAGGAAATTATATTGTATTTTGTGATGCATTTAGGTGTTTGTATATTTTTAGTTTGAATGCATTTACATGAAATTTTCTGTTTCACTATAATATGTCTCTTTAACTCTAATTGGTATTTATGTAAATAATTTAATTGTATAATTGGTGTTTTGTATAATATATAAGCAGCTAAGAAAATGATGGTTTTATTCCTTTGAAGGCACTCAGCCGAGGTACCAGAATAAATTTTGCTGCTTCCAGTTTCGCTTGGTTTTTTTCATTCAGCCTTTGCTTGGTTTTTGTACTAGTCATTAAAATGAGAAATTTGTTAAGCTTTCCATTTAATTCACTTCCTGCCTAGTCTAGACCTTGACATTCCTACATGTGAGTGCAGCCATGAGAGGCATCATGCAGTAAGAAAAAAGTCTCCTGGATAAAATTAAAAAAGGCTTTTGATTTTTTTATCACATATACTTAAACATTTACCATGACCACTTGTCATAGTAATACTGATGTTTAAAGGTTTAAAATACATTATTGTGGAAAATGTCATTTCAAAAACAAATTAAGCATAAAAAACAAGTAAATGCCTTCCAAAATGATTTCCGGCAATGCACTGATGGTGACCTGTTTACCAAAATCATACATAAAGGGGACTAGAAATTATCACTGTACCTGGACATGGGCCTGTGCTACTACCGCCCAACTATAAAGACATATATTTTTTTACAGGTGGTGCATAATTGAACCACTTCACAAAAATAAACTAACCACATGGACATACATGCACCGAGAAAATACACTACTTTTTGATAAGACCTTAAATATCTGTGAGACTGTAAGGTGTAAATATAATGCTCAGGCCAGTGAAATGGCAGCAGTAACCAAAATGCCAAGTGGAAAATTTCTTTAGTAAATGTTAATGCTCCCGACTCTATATAGGTCAACTATACAAAAGTGAAAAATGCAATCTCTCAGTCCCTGCCTGTTGATACTCAGATGAAGTTAAGCCACATCTCTCAACTTGCTTACAATGAAAATAGTTACAAAGACTCTAGAAAGGTAGAGAAATTCAACAGAAAACAATCTGAGCACCTAATCAACATAAAATTTGAATACTGAATAGCACATAACTCATCACTTTCAGTATGATTGTGGGACACTGGTCAAAAACATAAGTTTAAAAATCTGAGAGAGACAAAAATGACACAAAAATATAAGCACATTGACTTCCAAGATGGCAGCACATTGATTAAGCTTAATTCTGGCTCTCCCAGTGTGAAAACAGTGACTTAGCAGGGAAAGCTAGTAGACCTATACTTCAGGGTAAATTTCAGTAACTGGCTAATAAGTGCACTGCCTGAATGCCGGACAAAAGAAATACAGAGGACAGAAAGAAAATCAGCTACAAACAATGAGGAAAAAACACTGACTGGGAAAAATACTGCAGCTGTTCAGCAAAAAGCAGTGCAAGCTTCAGACATGATTTCCAGTAATCTAGAGGAAAGTATAAGACAGCTGTACACAAACCTGATTAAAATAAACAAAATACTGATGGAGTATATCAGCTCAAACAACAAAGGGCTGGAAAAATGCAAGAAGCTTTAAACCGATATTCAGATTAAGTGATAAAACTGTGAAACTCAGAGGTCGAAATGAAGAAAAGGCTGGCTGTATACGAGACTGCACAAGAAGAGATCTTTCAAAAATAATAGAGTTACAAGACAGAGCAAGTAGGGAAAGCTTGAGATTTTCTGCTGTAATAGAGAAGCTGGAAGGAACAGAATGTATTAATTTTATGAAAGCATAGATAATCAAATGGACTGGTATTCCACAACAGGAACTGTTAACTGAAAGGGCACATAGTATGTAAACTCCAAACCTGGCTATGAGAAAGCAATCTAGACCTTTAATAGTAAAGATGCAATCCTACCAGCAGAAGGAGTTGATTCTGACAAAACTGTGGCAGAAGGACAAAGTACTAAAACTGGGAGAGTATTTGTAGAGAATGACTACTCATTGTACACCAGGTAGAAGAGGAGTAAATTAATTCCATTATTTGTGGAATGTCAAGGAGCAGGTATGAAATGATAATTGCTGTACCCAGTTATCTTCAAAATATTTTTCCCTGGCTGGACAAAATCATTTTTGATTAACTAAATGCTAAAGAGGAAATGCAAATGTTTGTCCAACAAAAAGTGATACATGAAACAGAAAACGATTCTGCTTCTTGTTCTTCTTTTAATAAAGAACAGAGAGACCGTGTTAGTGAAACCTTTTCCAATGGTTCAATGGAAAAATGCTTGAGAGAAGGAAAAAAACACAAGAATTAACTAGAAGAATTGACAGTACATTGGAAATGAATCAAAGACAGGATTTGGGAGATGAAGATAAACAGAAATAAAACCAGTAACTTGAAAATTGAGAAATGTGGGGTAACAAAGCAAAAATTATATTTGTGAAACATGACAGAACAATCAAATCTGGAAATAATAGACATTTGGACTTTGTTAAACTTGTAGGGGACTCTAAAGCATATGCCATGTCATTAATGTTCAAAAAAAAATACTAAGGAGAGGGGAAGAGGAAGGAAAAGGTTAACTGTAAGTAAAACAATTTTTAATGGTACTATTTTAATATTCCATGATTTTCTTTGCATTCTATAACATTTCCTTAGTTATTTTTAAGTGTAATGGGGATACTAATATAAATAGGCACTCTTTTTGTGTTTTTTCCCTTTCTCCCTTCTTCTCTCTTTCTCCTTGATCAGTTTTAAGAAATGTAGGCACTGCAATGTAAAAAAAAAAGAAGAAGAAAAAGAAAACAAATCTGGTTAAAAGAGCATGACAAAAGAAAAATGTGTGTGTTTTTTCAGTCTTGCATACAGGAATGATTAGATTAAAGCCCTTAGTTTGACCTAGTAACAAGTTTTAAGAGAAAGCAAGTAAACAAAAAAAGATTAAATATTATAGGGCTTTTTCTAGTAAATAAATGTATGTTTAGCAATTTTGTATTGGGCTCTCATGTCTCTAGGAAACAATCTCATAAAGAGAAATGGGTAGGAGATAATGCTGTCTGAAAGCATTCAAGTGTTTTCCCAGCTAACAGCTATAAAGATAAGATACAACCAGACAGGGCTTAGTAGAAGCACAGGCGCCACCATGAATCTTAGCATGGATACATTTTCTTTTAGGTTAACTCAAGTTTGTGAGTGTGGCTGTCAGTTTGGATAATTTGTTCCTATTGGGAGGGTTAAACTTCAAGATTTGAAGATTTACATAGTTTTGCGTGTTATTATTTGGTTATTAGGTTTTGGGGGTGTATTGGTGGGAGTTTTTTTTTTTTGACGGCTTTCAGTAAAACAAAACGTTTTGTAAGATGTGACACAGGCTCAAATGGATATGACAAGAAACAACTGTATAAAAGATCAATCTGCTAAATAGTGTATGCATGTAACACAAAAGATGGAACTAGACATTTAACATAAAATCTCTTATACATAAAAGGTGGGAAAAAAAACTTTTTAAGACAATGATGCTTTCTGTAATGTCTTTAAATGTCAATGGTCTCACAGATAAATACAAAAAAGAAAGAGTAGTGAACTATATTAAAAATGTGGAGTGCAAATAGCTATGCTGCAGGAGACACACACAGAAAGAACTGAACATGTGAATTTAATAAAGAAAGATTTTCAGGATGATTGTTCAGTGGAATACCCAGGAAAAAGGAAAAGAGGAATAATTATATTAATTGCAAGAGGAGCTCCAGTAGTGATAGAAGATGATAAAAAAGATAATAATGGTAGATCTGTAATACTAAGGCGCCACTGGCAAGGGAGGAGGATTGCACTGTTATGTATTTATATTAAACCTAAAACTGCTATAATGGAGCTTAAGAAAATTCTGGGAGAAATAATCAGGTTTTAGCAAAGAATATTAAGTATAAGTGGAGACTGGAATTTGATTTGCAACAGTGAAAATGTGTCAGGGGCAGAAGGGAAAAAATAACAAAGGAGGGTAGATTTTTGAAGAACTTTATGAAAATATTTGGCATGGAAGATGTAAATTCAGTACTAGGAGTTCAGAGTGAATTTACATATTATTCCCCAAGATACAAAAACTGGGCTAGGCTAGATAGAATTTACATCTCACAGGAACATGTGTTTTTAATTGAAGGTTTTGATACACACCCAGTAACTATTTCAGATAATGAGCTAATAAAAACTAAAATAAAAACAAATAAAATGAGACACTGGCACTTTCCCACCTATCTGTTGAAAAGAGAGGAATTTAAGGAATGGGTAGTGGATATTATTCAGGAGCTATTAGAGAAAATATAAATTTCTTCTGAAAAATATAGCTAGGGAGTAGGATAAAATGAAATTGGAGTTTAAAAATGGGGTGGAAATAAAAGAAAGGGAGATATGGTTAAGAAGTAGAAAGCATTATTTAGAAGAACTGACGAATTTTAAAATATTGCAAAATAGGGGGAATCCCACAGAACAACAGGAGCAACTGCAGAATGCTAAGCAGAAAATAAGGGATTACCTCAATAATATGCATGAGTTTAGAAAGTTGGCTATTAAGCAACTGTTTTTAATAATAACTCTACAGCACAAAAACTTTTATTAAAATGACTCAGGCAACAGAAAGTAGAAAGAGCTGTTGCCAAGCTTAGGCAGCCTATAACAAGGGAGATAACAAGAGATCCTGTAGAAGTATTAGAACTGTTTGGGAAATTCTATGAAAGTCTGTATAAAGCAAAAAAATATGGAAATCAAGAAAAGGTACAAATAGAAATGCTTATGGAAAAATTAAATATGCCATGGTTAAAGGTAGATGAAGCTCAATTACTAACAGTTAGGATAGGAGGAGATGAGATAAAAATGGTGATGTATAACTAATCTACAGGAAAGTCCCCATGAATAGATGGTATTCCTGTGCAAGTCTGGAAGCGAGGAGGAAAAAAAGATAAACATATAGAAGGTTTTGTTTAACAGTATTTTAAGAAGAGGAGAAGTACCAACAATCTGGAAGAAAGTGGTGGTAGCTGTAATACCTAAAGATGGTAAATATCCATCAGATCCAGCTTAATACTGGCCCATTTCAGTACTAAACCATGATTATAAATTGTTTATGTCTAAATGGCTAAATGAATGACAAAACCAATGCCATAATTGACAGAACATGGATCAATGTGATTTTGTGGAGGGGAGAAAACATTTGATAACATTAACAGTACATTGATGATTCAGAAAATGCCACTGTTGTTGGTGGGTCTTGGTGCAGCGAAAACATTTGAAAGAGTAAGTTGGGACTTTATGAGCTGAGCAATGGAAGCATTTGCACTCCCTGATAAAATTATAAGGTTAATTAGGAGGATGTATGAATGCTCAGATGTGAAAATTAAAGTGGGTGGATTCTAATAAATATTTTCCCTGGAGGAACAAAATCACTTTTTGATGAAGTACATGTTAAGGAAGAAATACAAAAGTTTGTCCAACAAAAAGTGAGCTGTGAACAGAAGGAGATTCTGCTTCTTGTTCTTCTGGTTATAAAGAACACAGAGAGACTGTGTCAGAGAAACATTTTCCAGTGTTTCAATGGAAAATGCTTGAGAGAGGAAAAAAGCACAAGACCTGACTAGAAGAATCAAAAGTACATTGGAAATGAAGCAGAGACAAGGTTTGGGAGATGGAGATGAAAAGGTATAGAACAAGAAAATCTGGAAATATTGGACTTTCCTGGACTTTATTAAACTTGTAGGCAACTCTAAAGCATATGCCCTACTTCATGTCATTAATGTTTACAGAACAAAATGTGAGATTACAAAGCAGTAATTATATTTGTGAAACATGACAGAACAAGAACATCTGGAACTATTGGACGTTTTTGGACTTTGTTAAACATTTTATTTTATTTTATTTTATTTTACATTTGTTGACCGGGCTAATCTAACTGGATACATGTCCTTTTTCAGTAGAGGCCCGGGGAGAAAAGCTCCAACAATTAAAGAAGTATAACAATGACATTTAGATACAAGAAAATTAAATTCCTGTAAAAACAATAAAACATCTAAATATACAAGCCAATAGTTCGGGAAACATTAGTTGAGTTGGTCATATGACTTAGAGAGATGTGGAGGTAGTAAAGTACTAGATAGAAACTTGAGGGGAAGGAGAGATTTAGGAACTAAGAGACCTGTAGGAATTAATCTGGGTTAGAACATGGGCATAACCAGTGAGACTTAAGTGATTCTCTGAGATTAGTTTTGAATAGATTGAGTGAAGTCATCAGCCTGAGGTTATTAGGAAGGGAATTCCATTGCTTTCCAATGGAATTGGCATAAAGGGCATCACCAGCCATGTTATTAGATTTGATGGTTAGTACTTGAATACTGTTTGCGGATCGAAGGCTACATAAGTTGGTGTAGGGGGTCAGGATTTTGCTTGTATGTATGTTTGCATGTAAAAGACTCAAATGCACATACCCTACTTCATGTCATTAATGTTCCAAAAAATACTCAGAAGTGGGGAAATGGAGGGAGAAATTTAATTGTAAGTAAAACAATATTTTCTTAATAGTACTATTTAACTAGTACATGATTTTCTTTGCATGTTATAAAGTTTTTTTTCAGTTATGTTAAGTGTAATTGGGATAGTAATGTAAATAGGTGCTCCTTTTTTCTTTTCTTTTTTGTTTTTCTCCCTTCTATCTTTCTACTTGTTCAGTTTTAAGAAATGTAGGCACTGCAGTGTAACAAGAAAGATCTGGTTAAAAGAGCATGGCAAATAAATTAGCATGTTTTTTTCTTATTCTTGCATAGGGAAATGACTGGGTTAAGGCCATTAACTTAATCTAGTAAAAAGTTTTAAGAGAAAGCAATTAAATCAAAAAGAATATTGAATATCATAAGGCTTTTCTCCCTAGTGAACAGTTTTGTGCCTGGTTCTCATGTCTCTAGCAGACAATCTGATAAAGAGAAATGGCTTGGAGGAAATGTTTTCTGAAAGCAATCAAGCATTTTTCCAACTGAGAGAGCTATAAAGACAAGACCATGCCAGACAGTAGTTAATATAACCATAGACTGTACAATGAGTGTTAGCATACATAACCTTTCTTTTAGGTTATCTCAAGTCTGTGTGTGTGGCTGTCACTTTGGAACATTTGTTCCTATTAGGAGGGTAAAACTTCAATATTTGAAGATGGACATAGTTGTGTGCAGTTATTAAGTTAATATGTTTTTAGGGGGTATTGGAGTTGTGTTTGTATTTTTGTTTGAAGGTTTTCAATAAAACAAAATTTCTGTAAGATGTGACATAGGCTCAAATGTAGATGACAAGAAACAACTGTATAAAAGATTAACCTGCCAAACAGTACATGCATATAACACAATAGCTGGAAATAGACATTTAACAAAAAGGCTGTTATACATTAATGGTGGGAATAATATTTTTTCAAGAATATAATATGTTCTGTAATGTCTTTAAACATTAATGGTCTCACAGATAAATACAAAAAGAAAGAGTAGTAACTAGTAGTAAGTAGTATATTAAACAAGTATATTGCAAATAGCTATGCTACAGGAGACACACTTGGAAAGAAATGAACATGTGAATTTGATAAAGAATCATTTTCAGGATGGTTATTCAGTGGAATACATGGGGCAAAGGAAGAGAAAAGTACTTATATTAATTGCAAGAGAAGCTTCAATAGTGAGAGAAGAGGATAAAAAAGACAATGGTGGTAGATTTGTAGTACTAAGGGGCTACTGGCAAGGGAGGAGGTGTACACTGGCATGTATTTATATTCCACCAAAAACTGCTATAATGGAGCTTATAAAATTTTTGGGAGAAATAATCATCTTTCAGCAAGGAATATTACTTATAGGTGGAGTCTGGAATTGATTTTCAGCAGTGAAGATGTACCTGGGGGGCCCAGCAGGGAAAATACAATAAAGGAGGGTAGAATTTTAAATAGATTTTTGAAAGTAGTTGGCATGGAAGATGTGAATTTAGTACTAGGAGTTTGGAGTGAATTTACATATTATTCCCCAAGATACAAAAACTGAGCTAGGCTAGACATGATTTACAATTCACAGGAACATGTGCATTTAATTGAAGGTCTTAATCATAGGATCATAGGATATTACTAGGGTATCAACCCAGATATCATTTCAAGCCTAGCAGTTTCATCCCAATGTAATACCATAGAAATGCTAGTAAAAACCTAAGACTGCATTTTGTAATGAGTGCCCATGTCCAGGAGGGTTGTGGGTGCTATCCTGCTAAGAATTTATGGTGCCCCATCCACTCATCCAGGTTCCTCTTGAACGGTGTCATAGAGATGCTCTGTTTCACATGGACTGGTAGCCTATTCCAAAGATGCAGCAGTTGCTGGGAGATAAATCTGTCCCTCCAACATGTCCTATTTAAGTCACAGGCCATATTTAGGTCCCTGGAATGGGTATCCCTAGTCCTGTTTGATTTATGGATATGCAGCAAGTTCATTCAGTTTGGGTCTGAGATTGCTCTGCAAACCAGGCATAAGTCTCCCCTAAGAAGTCTATAAAATACAGAGTATAGTGACATCAACTTTAGTCAGTCTGTATAAGGCACGTGCTGGAGTCCCTTGATCTTCTTTGTTAGAAACCTCTGAGGTCTTTCCAGTTGTTGTAGGTGCTTTGTACGGTACATGCTGAACAGGGCATTATACTCAATTATGGGCCTTTTTAGTGCCGAGCATAGAGGGGTTGTAACCACTTTTGCTCTTGAGGCGATGCTTTTACTAATCAAGTGTGCAACGTAGAAAGCCTTCCTCACTACAGTAGGCACATGGTGGTCGATGTTAAGGTCACAGGCAACTTGTGATCCCAGATCCCTTTCCACCTCATGGGTACTTAGGGTATTGTTGTTGATTTGATAGTGTGAAGGAACATTGTTTGTGTCAAAGGGAATGATGATGCATTTCTTTGCATTCATTTTGAGACTGTGACTAAGACACCAGTCGTTGGTCTGTGTAAGACCTTCCTGGAGTATACTGACATCATTTGGAGATTCTATAATTGCACCCAGTTTGCACTGATCCACAGACGTGGTCAGCCACAACCCCTTAGTTTTGACATGAACTTCTGAGAAGTATATACCAAAGAATAGGAGGCCCAGTACTGACCCCTGTGGCACCCCACTGGTGACTGGTCTGCTGGCTGATGTGGAGTCACCCACTTTGACATTGTGTGTCCGGTTTGTGAGCCAGTTGGCAACCCATCTCACAACAAAGGGGTTTACATTCAGTTTGCTAAGTTTATCAGTAATACTTGAGTCTGGGATTGTATTGAAAGCCTTTGCCAAGTCTAAGTATGCTGTGTGCACAGATTTGCCCTCATCAATGGCCCTGGTCACATTTTCAAAGAAATTTGCCAGATTTAACAGGCAGGCTTAGCCCTTGACAAAGCCGAATTTGGTAGGATCCAGGGTTTGGAGGTCGCCTATGTCTTTATTTATGAGGTCCATAATGATACATTCCAGGCTTATGGGTCTGTAATTCCCGGGTCTGTTGCTAGGCCACCTTTGTGGAGGGGAATAACTGTTGCTGTTCTCCATTTATCAGGAACAAAGCCTGTGGTTAGGCTATGATTGAAAAGGGTACTTCATAATGATGCTAGTTCATGTTTTAGCCCATTTAGAAGACAGCCTGGGATGCCATCTGGTCTCATAGATGCTATGTTTTTTGCCTTGGGCAAGGCTTTAGTGACCTGCTCTTCAGATATGTAGGGTGGGGGGAGTTTGAGGGAAGGTCTGTGATAAGTTTGGAGAAGAAAAGGGAGTGAAATTTTTGCCAAACCTATCCGCTAGCAGGTTTGCTATCTCTGTGGGATCAGTGTGTGTGATACCATTGGTCACTAGTTCTGAACATGCTTGGGTCCTACTTTTTAGGCTATGTATGTGGCTGTAAAAGGAAGGGCCTTATCATTATCCTTGGCTGTGCTTGCTAAGTTTTTCTTAAAGAAACCCTTAAGAGGATTTGACAAGTTGTCTTATTTGGCTGTTGAGGCTGAGGAGAGTGCTTTTCCATTGTTGGGGCCTCGCCTTTGTTTTCTTGGAGAGCAACTTTTTGCATTTATTGTAAAGTTTGTTGATGCTGGATGTCCACTATGGCAGCTTATTATTACATGGGGGTCTGGGTTCGATTCTTTCTGGTACAGCCAAGTCTATAAGCTTATGCAAGTGATTGTACAGGGGTTTAGTGTAAGCTTTGGTGTAGTTACCATTTCCAGCTGGGGGTGGGGCTTGGAATGTATTTATACCATCACTTTGGAGGGTATAGTTTGCCTTGGTGAAGTTTTTTAGTCTGATTTCACCCTTTGTGAGTTCTGATGTTAGTGCCAGCTCAAAGGTGATTGATTTGTGGTCAGATTTAACTAATGAGGGTTCAAAAGTTCGGCAGTGCGTCTGTTAGACATGTTAGTAAGGACCAGATTTATTACATTTGTTCTGTTGTCGGGTTTCAACAATTTGTTCCAGGGCATTTGTGTTAACAAAGTCAAGTAACTTTTGCATTAGCGAGTTACAGCTAATGTAGGTTTCCCAGTTGATGGTGGGTTAATTTAAATCCCCCATAACCAGAGTGTTTGGTAATATTTGGATTGTCTCCAGCTGGGTCAAGTAGGCTTCATGCACATCATGACCCATAAAGGGGGATCTGTAACTGGCTGTGACTTCAATGGGGGGTTTACCCACTATAACCCGAACTTGGAGTAACTCCCTGGAGTTGTCCTATCTAACTAGATGGAAGGTGAATTTATCTCTAACATAGATAGAAACACCACCTCCTTTGGTTCTCACACATTAATTTTGCAGTCTGAAGCCGTGGAAGGCATTGTAGCCTTGCAAGGCCAGAGTACTCTTTGAGGCCTTGAACCAGGTTTCTGTGACAGCACAGACATCTACATCTTCCAGTGATAGAAGTGCTTCCAGGGTGTGTAATTTTTGCCTTAAGCTCCTAGTGTTTTAGCAGCATGACCCTTATTTTGTTATGATTGGCAAATTTCACGTTGGTAAGTTTGTTTTAAGACCTTGCCTAAAAAAGGCACTATGGGGGAGGCAAGAGCCTTTGCCAACAGACAAAAGCCTAGCGGTGCCAGGTGCAAACCATCTCTGGTAAAGCAATGAGGTTTGTCAACCATGGCTTCCCAGGCTGACAGGAAATGGATCTCCTTTGAATGACACCAAAAACTAAGCCAATAATTGAAATCAATCATTTTTGTTTATACTGTGGCATCATTCTAGGTGAAGGTAGTATGCTGCTCAAGGCTAGGGACATACCTGCCTGGGACACTTACTCAGAGAGCTCAGTTGTGTCTCTCTTCATATAGTCCAGTGAGGTACGTCTCAGGTCACTCCAACATGGACTATGACACAGTCATAATGGTACTTGCTGCTGAGAGACCTGCGTGCATGCGTGATCTGATGAATCCTGGCACTGGACAGGCAGCTGACAGTGACTTTATCTTTGTCCA
Source organism: Protopterus annectens (assembly GCF_019279795.1). NCBI lineage: Eukaryota > Metazoa > Chordata > Ceratodontiformes > Protopteridae > Protopterus > Protopterus annectens. The sequence goes on from NC_056725.1 coordinate 1,384,347,216, forward strand.
GTCTGGTGAGTGGGACATCCATGTGTCTCACTACCGAGTCTCCAGTGACAACAAAATTTGTTTTTTGAGTGTTATGCTTTATGGGCTTGGTAGGTGAGACACTGGTGTTACTATGTGTCATGGGTGCTGTGGGAACTGTGTTAGTTGTAGCAGTCTTGTGTTTTGGAGGTCTCTAGTGTTTCAGTACGTTTTTTGAGAGAACTTCCATGTATGTTGATTTTTGTGTTTGATGCATACTGTGGGTATGAGTAATGGTACTATGTGCATGAGAAGTGATGGGTGGGTTGACATCCTCTTCAGTGTTACTGTTTTGAGTGTGAGACAGCTTGGATTCAAGATTCTTGGTGTAGATACATCTCTCACACTCTGGACTAGACTGAGTTATTACTAGAAGGTTGTCAGTGTACATGAGGCAATTGCTACACTGCCTCAAGAGACCCAAGGAGAAACAAGGGTATTCCAACTGTCGATAATGCTAGGTTTAAGACTGTTATCACAAAGGGGGGCTTTTCAGGATTGATCAGGGGGAACTCAGTGGATAGATATTTATGCAGTTATTTATTTATTTATTTTTTGCTGGTTGTTAACAGGTTACAGCTCACTAGCAGTATTTCTTTGACTGGGAAAGTACTAAGGATAAGGGCTACACGATTGTGCTACAGCTGTATCTAAGGGAAAATTGTTGAATGTATCTGTCTGGCTATGGTGCACAATTGCATGGTAGTGCACTGTGTTGTGCAATGCGCAAACAAGCAGAAACCTGCTCAAATACAGGGCTTAAATACCGAAACTAAAAACTTGAAAAAATTTTAAAAAGGTTCAAAAGGACCAATGAGGATGCTTACTCCAAGCCCTAGACCAACCACCCTTCACCAGATAGGTTCCAATCAGCACATTCCTCTGACTAGAATATAGAAGGGCGCCTTCCAATCAAAGATGGCTTGGAAAATGTGCTCAGAACAAACAGCCACTACAACCAGACCCAGATGCAGCAAACCTGTGTTTAGACTATGCTGCTAGTTACCCTAGGTTTTGGTGGGAAACACTAGAGAATAACCATTTCAGATCATACACCAATAATAACTAAAATAAAAACACAGGGTAATGAAATACAAATGAGACACTAGCATTTTCCCACCTATCTGTTGAAAGAGAGGAATTTAAGGAAGGGGTAGAGGAAATTATTCAGGAGTTAGAGAAGATAGAAATTTCTTCTGAAAATCTAGATAGGAAGTGGGATAAAATTAAAGTGGAGTTTAAAAATAGGGTGGAAATAAAAGAAAGGGAGAAAAGGTTAAGAAATAACAAGAGACAACAACAACATTTAGAGGGACTTACAAATGTTAGAGTATTTCAAACTAGGGGGAATCTGACAGAACAAGAAGAGGGGCAATTGCAGAATGCTAGACAGAGAATAAAGGATTACCTCAGTAATAGGCATGAGTTTAAAAAGATTACTGTTAAGCATCTGTTTTTTGATAATAACTTTAGAGCATAAAAAATTTAGCGCAAGGACTCAGGCAACACAAAGTAGAAAGGGCTGTCGCCAAACTTATAACAAGCTTATAACAAGGAAGATAAGGGATCTTGTAGAATTATTAAAAATATTTCAGAAATTCTATGAAAGTATGTATAAAGCAGAGAAATATGGAAATCAAGAAAAGGTACAAATGTAAATGTTTATGCAAAAATTAACTATGCCAATGTTAGAGGTAGAGGAGGCTCAATTACTGACAGGATAGGAGGAGATGAGATAAAAATGGTGATGTATAACCAATCTCCAGGAAAGTCCCCAAGAATAGATGGTATTCCTGTGGAAGTTTGGAAGCTATGAGGGAAAACAGTGACAAAGATCTGGAAGATTTTGTTTAACAGTATTTTAAGAAGAGGAGAAGTACCAACATTCTGGACGAAAGTGAAGGAAGCTGTAATACCTAAAGAGGGTAAAGATCCATCAGAGCCAGCTTCATAGAGGCACATTTCAGTATTAAACTATGACTATAAAGTGCTTATGTCTATAGCTTCATAGATTAATACTAGGATAACTGCTTTTGTGCTTTGTTTTTTCTTAAGCCTAGCCAGAAATTACTCCATGGGAGAATCAAACCCTGCACCTGTATCTGCAAGGTAAGCACCTTAACCATTATGCCAACCTCCCACATGATGCCAGAACTGATAGAAATGGATCAATATGGTTTTGTGGACGGCAGGCAAACATTTGACAACATTAACAGAACTCTGATGTTCCAGAGGGAAGCAGAATGTAAAAAAATACCACTGTTGTTGGTGGGTCTTGATGCAGAGAAAGCATTTGACAGAGTAAGATGGGACTTTATGAGCAGAGCAATGGAGGCATTTGCATTCCCTGATAAAATTATAAATTGATTAGGAGGCTGTATGATGTATTGTAAGTGAAAATTAAAGTGGGTGGGGTCTTCTCTGATAATTTCTGCTTAAGTAAAGGAACCAGGCAGGAGTGTCCTCTGTCCCTTTGTTATTTGCATTATATTTGGAACCACTGGCAAAGAAAATAAAGAACTCAGAAATTCAAGGATAAAACTGGTATGGTAGTTAAGAAAAGCTGGCTCAGTTTGCATATGATATTGTTTTATACCTGACAAAACCAGAAAGGGACATTACACTGTTGTGGAACATATTGAGACAGTTTGTAATCTTTTGGGAATACAAAATTAATGAAGCTAAAATAAAGGCAATAGCAATAAACTATGTACCCACACACAAATTGATTCAGCAATATCTATATTTATGGGAACGTGATAAAATCAAATATTTAGGAGTATGGATTAAAAATTATTTTTGGTGTGACAGCTAAGGATATGTGGGAAGAGACTAAACAAAGGATAATACAAAAATTGAGAACATGGAAGCGCTGTTATATGGATATTGGGGTCTATATTAAAAGACCGAAGAGGTGTTTCAGCGAACACCTCTTGGTCGACACGTAATGAGCGAACGCACTAAAGTGCGAATGCTCAAAACAGTGGTTTCTTTCCCTGGGAAAGAAACCGCTAGCACATACACACATACACACACACACACACACACACACACACACACACACACACACACACACACACACACACACACACACTTTAAAACATTACAACGTGGGGGGCTTTGCCCCCCCCAACTAAATATACCAACTCTGAGATCGCACTACAGTGAGGAAAGGGGCGAACACATGGGGATGGCCAAGCAATTTCTTTCCCAGGGAAAGAAATCACTGTTTTGAGCATTCGCGCTTTAGTACATTCGCTCATTACGTGTAGACCAAGAGGTGTTTGCTGAAACACCTCTTTGGTCTTTTAATATAGACCTGGATATTGATAGTAGGATACAAGCAGTTAAAATGTTTTTAGTCCTGTTATTCTTATACACAGGTCAGGCTTATTTTTATCAACCAGAGGAGAAGTTGTGTATTGCAATTAATAAAGAGCTGAAGAATTTTATTTGGGGGGGGGTGGCAAGAATCAAGTGGGATAAGCTTATTCTTCCATTAGACCAAGGTGGATTGGTATTACCTGATTTGAAGGAGTATTTCATAACAACACAGTTAAGGCTCCTATATATAGAACAAGCAGAAGACTATAACTCAAAGTGGAAAGAGATGATGATGAAACAGAAGGGAAGCTCAAGAAACAAGGAGAGACTGAAATTTTGGATGCAGACCTTTAAGGAGAATAACAGTAATAATACAGAATATTATATTCATGAAGTAGCAGACAGTATTCTAAGAAATAAGACAACACTGGAATGAAAAAAGGAGATTCTGCAGATTGGGGTGACTGTAATTAGGGATACAGACAATAGGCAAGAAGGGGCTGGAATTTATTGGAGAAAACTGGCAAAAGAACCAAGGCATTGGGAACAAATAACTAGAGAGGGAAAGATGATAGAATGGGAAGACACCGAGAACGTATTTGGACTGCATGTTAGAGATTGTTTTCCCTATAAAGGATTGGTATCAGAGTATAGGCAAAGAAAAATAAATAGGGGGTCCTAAACAAAAGACCAACACTGGCAGAATTTTTAGTAGAATCTACAACAAAATTTCCATTAAGAAAGGAATAATTAGTAGAGCATATACAATATTGCATAACTATAAGAATTAATTAGAGGAGGTTAGAAAGAATTGCAAAGATAGAGTGGATAAGCAATTTGCAAAGAAACAATGGAGAAATATATGCATGTCTCCCAAATATGCAACAGAGTCTAGAAGATTTAGGATTGTTGCTTGGAAGTGTTTACATAGCTATTTTTATACCCCAAGTGGAATGCAAAGAATTTTTCCTCAGGTAGACAGCAAATGGAGGTGTAATGGGAAAGAAACTGGGAAAATATTTTCTGGGAGTGAAATGAATTGCAGACTTTAAAGATTCCCTGCAGACTGCTCTGTCGGAGATACTGGGTGAGCAAATTGGTGTAACTAAGGAAATTACTTTTTGAGCTATGACACAGAATCAGAATTGCCTAGACATATTAAGGCCTTGCTGAGTCTAATTATGGTATCTGCCAAAAAAGCAATTACTAGAAAATGGAAGTCAAAGAGTAAACCAACTGTACTAGAAGTGGTGAACATAGTAACAGAGATAAAACAACTGGAATTTGTATTGTTAGAAAAGGGTAGAAGCAAATTACATAGGAAAAATGGGAATTGTGGGAACAATACATACAGGGAAGAACTGAGGTTTAAAAGAAGGCAGGATATGAATGAGTTACATAATGTCTGACTGACAATGATTGCGTAGATAATAAGTGATGTATAACGTTTGCTGCAACTAAAGTTATGCCAGTGTGTTTTGTGATGTAAAATGCTTGCAACTAGTATAGTGTCAATATGGTTTGTTTTCATTTATATAAATGTATGATGGTCTATGTCATAACTGATAATGTAATACAGATGTTTCTTGTTTTAAAAATACACACACACACACACACACACACACACACACACACACACACACATATATATATATATATGTGCACATACACACATATATACATTTTTTTCTGGGAGTGTATTGAGTTGGCAGACTTTAAAAATTCCTTGCAAACTACTCTATCAGAAATACTGGGTAAGCAAATTGGTGTAACTTAGGAAATGAGTTGTTGAGCTATGATGAATCGGAATTGCCTAGACATGGTAAGGCCTTTTTGAGTCTAATTATGGTGGCTGCCAAAAAAGCAATTACAAGAAAATGGAAATCAAAGTCTAAATCAACTGTATAGAAATAGTGAATATAGTAACAGAGAAAACAAATGGAAATGGGGTCTTTAGAAAAGGGTAGGAGCAAATTACATAGAAAAAATAGGAATTGTGGGAACAATACATGCAGAATAATGTTTTGGAGGAGGAATGAAGCTTAAAAGAAGGGTATTTGAATGAGCTATGTAATGTTTGACAATGACTGGATAGTTTGCAACTAAAATATGACAATATGGTTTGTTTTAATTTATATAAATGTATGATTGACTATGTCATAAGTGATAATTTAATAAAGTTGTTTCTTGTTTAAAAACAACAGCTAATCCCGACAAGGGAACGGTAGTGGTCAGCAAGTCGATAGCTCCACTGCAGGCTGTATCTCCACTCAAACCCTTAACCAAGGAGGAAGACCTGGAAGCCTAATGGGAAGGATAGGACCAGGACAGAAGGCCTCAGATAGGGAAGCTGAAAGCACAGGGGACCCCCCCCCAGTGTTTTTATGGACATGCCAAACCTGGAATGCATTGATTTTAATAAGGTAAAAAAATATTTAATTGCCAGAGCAGGAGTCAAAGCTAAGACTCAAGTTCATAGATTCCTTGACTGGACTTCTGTTATAAATAAAACACTAACAGCACAATTATCTGAAATAAAACATATTGCAAATTTATGGCTGTACCCACAGAGGCTTAACAGTTTGGAAGTTATGACTGCAATTGCTATCACAGATAGACTCAAATGAGCTTTGACAGCAACTATTAAGAAGTGAATGTATCAATCTCTATTCACCAGGATGATGAAAGCTTCATCAGAGTAGTTGAAAGAAATATGTTTTTGAGAATTTGTTTAATGACACTAGTTATCTAAAATAACATATAAACCAGACAACAGGGGACTTATTCACATATCTTATGTTTTAAACGTGAAAAAAATGGACACATTGCCAAATCTTATAATGGTGATGGGAAATCTTACGGCCCTGCACACAGGCAGAGAACAGACAATTGATGTGGAGGCCATGGAATGTGTTACAATTTTAGCCTCATTCCATAAAACAAGCTGGAGTTATAATTAATGTCCAAAAATGTAAACAAGGAATGACAGAAGTACACTGTATGGGTTATGTCACTGAGAAGAGAATTATCAAATCCCAGAAAGAAAATGTAGAAGACATTAAGGAACAGCCATTTCCGAGACAAAGAAGCAGGTAAGGGCCTTTTTTAGGTTTTTCCATTGTTACAGAAATTTCATACCCCATCTTCCCTCTACTGCATGTCCCTTTATGTATCTTATTTAGTGAAAGCTGTCCAATAAGTTAAAATGAAGTCTGAAGGCCAAGAAAACCTCCCAGCAAATGAAGAAAAGCTGCATTCAGAGCCCAGTTTTATGTTCCCCTAATTTTTCTAAGCCATATGTTCTACATACAGATATTTCAGAGGGTGGGCTCAGGGCAGTCTTATCCTAGTGGGTAAGGAAAGAACACCCCATCCACTAGTTAAGCACAAAGCTGTCTAAGGTTTAAACCAGATATTCCATGATAGGGAGTGGCTGTCTATTAAGCAGGCCTTGAGGTATTTACACTACTACCTATTGGGCAGACAATTTACCTGGTTACAAATCATACCCTACTACTATGGTTGTACCAACAGAAGGAAGACACTGTTAAGCTTTGTCAATGGGCCCTGGCATTATAAATGTTCTCTTTCAGGATAAAGCACCAGTCCGGTGTTCACCACCACAAAGTGGATGGTCTGTTGAAGGCCTGCCAAACATCTACGAAGCTTGAATATAGGTTCATAGGTAGATACTAGGCTATCTGCCCTAGGGCATTTATAAGCCTAGCCAGAGTGTATTTGGCTTTCGCCTCCCTATTAGATTAGCCTACTGTGCCTCTGTAAAGTAGGTCACGGAAGGTACCCTTTTAAGATTAGTTTACTGTGCCTCTGTCTAGCAGGGACACAGGAGAGATTCCAGGGTAAATTTGTGATTTCCCATCCGTCCAAATTTCACTTGAAGAGGGTCAGCGAGGGCTATGTCTAACATGAATTGGGATTCTATTCCAGAGTGAGGGAGCCTCTCGAAATGAATCTGTCCCTCCAGCATGTCCTATTTGTTTTGTGCTGAGGTTTAGGTCCCTGGAGCATGTAGCTCTAAGCAACTTCTTTTTTTTGAGGTGGAGCATCTCCATTACTTCTGGGTTTGACATGACTTTGCGTCAGGCATAGATCGCCTCTGAGTAGGCGGTAAGCAACTGAGTAGAGCTGGAGTTTCTTTAGTCGAGCTGCATAGGACATCTGTTTGTAGCCCATGATCCTCTTGGTGAGGTACTTTTGGGGTCTCTCCAGTTACTGCAGGTGTCGGGTAAGGTACATCCCAAAAGGGGCATTGTATTCAATTATGGGCCTGATGAGTGACAAATAGAGGGGCACAATGACCTCTCTTGATCTAGATGCGAACCCTTTTGTGATAAGGTGGGCTATATAGAAGGTCTTTCTAACCACTTTGGCAATGTGATTATCAAAGGAGAGATTACTATCTACGTTGGTCCCCAAATCTCTAATTACTTCTTCTTAGTGGATTACCACCTATGTTTTTCCCAAAGGGATGACTATGCACTTTTTAGCATTTAGCTTGAGGCCGTGGCTCTGACACCAAGCATCCGTCTCTGTGAGACCCTTTTGGAGGATGCTTTTGTCATCTGGAGATTCGATTATGGTCCCCAGTTTGCAGTCATCTGCAAACTTTGTCAGCCATAATCCCTCAGAACCTCAGAGAAGTATATACCGAACAAGAGAGGTCCCAGAACTGAGCCCTGTGGGACGCCACTTGTAACTGGTTTGGATTCGGACATGGCACCTGCAATTCTGACCATGTGGGTTCTATCTCTGAGCCAGTTTGCAACCCATCTTGTGATATAGGGGTTGATATTTAAGCTGGTAAGCTTATTTATGATGCCAGTGGGGTATTGTGTCGAAGGCTTTGTGAGGTCCAGGTAGGCTGTGTGGACTACCTTGCCCTCATCTATGGCTTTGGTAACTGTTTCAAAGAAATCAACTAGGTTTAAGAGGCAAGATCTGCCCTTAACAAAGCCGAATTGGGTAGGGTCCAGTGTCTGGAGGATCCCAATGTCTTTGTTTATGAGTTCCATGATAATACGCTCCATAGCTTTACAGATCAGACTAGTCAGGCTTATGGATAGTTTCCAGGGTCCATTGTAGTACCACCTTTGGAGACCAATGGCTGCGCCATTCTTTGGGTACATATCCTGTAGTAAGGCTAAGTTTGAACAGTGACTTAATGTGAGGGTTCAGTTCTTCTTGGAGCACGTGTAAGACACAGCCTGGGACACCGTCCGGTCCCATAGATGCTGTGTTTTTTGCTTTGGAGAGGGCAGCTTTCACCTGTGCATCTGTGATGTCAGGGAGGTTCCATTCAGTTGGGATAGGTGTTTGCTCCTTTGGGGGGGAAGGGAGAAGTTTGCGCTGAATCTGTCTGCCAGGATGTTGGCTATGTCTGTAGGTTGGTATATTTTGTACCGTTATGCAACAATTCAGAGCATATCTATGTTCCTGACATAACTAAAGAAGGCCTTGTGATTATCTTTAGTGTCTAGGGCAATTTTTCAAACTGGCCTTTGATGATTTTATGAGGGATCAAGTTTCTTGCTAATACTGATCAGAGATGCCTTCCCTTTTGGGATTTTGCTCTGTCATGTAGTAGCTTCCTCCTTCTGTTATATAGCTTATTTATGGCCGGGGTCCACCAGACTGGTCTCCTGTTTTTGGAGGAGTGAGTCTTGGTTTTATTTGGGATAGCATGATCCATGCATTCCTGCAGGTGCTCATAGAATGCATTTGTAAAGGATTCTGTGGATTGGGCTGTATTATCCTCTGGCCCAGGGGCTTTGAAGGATTCCACCTCAGTCTTGAGAAGTGCAAAGTTGGCTTTTGAGAAATTCTTTACAGTGATTTCCTTGGCTGGGGACGGGATATGGATGTCCAGGGAAATTTGTTTATGATCTGATCTTACCAGTGAGGGGTTTACCTCTGGTGTGGAACATAGAGTCCCCATGTTGGTGATGACCAGGTCCAATATGTTGTTCCCTCTTGTGGGAGTGGTGACCAGTTGTTCCATTGCGTTAGAGTTTATAAATTCAAGGAACCATGGAAGGCAGGAAGTGTTTGGGCTTGAGTAGTTTTCCCAGTCAATGTTTGGGTAGTTGAAGTCAACCAATAACATAGTGTTTGGAGAGACCTTCATATTCTCCAGTGTTCTCAGGAATGCCAAGTGGGGTTCCTGTAATAGGGAGGTGTTCTGTAGCAGGCTACAAACTGAAAGGCAGTCTTGCCGCTGTTAGTTGCACATGGATGGTTTCAGTGCCACTAACCTGGAGGTGTAGGTATCTTTGATGAATATAGATACTCCCTCCTTTTGTGCTTCAGTCCGAGTTTTGGGGCTGAAGCATGGTATGAGTTATAACCTGATAGTACTGGGGTGCTCTCAGGAGCCTTGAACCAGGTTTCTGTTACTGCACAGACATCGATTTTCTCCATACTGAGGAGAGTCTCGCATCTTGAGGTTTAGACTTCTAGCATTGAGTAGCATTACCTTCAGTTTTTTTATCTTTGGGTTGTCTATGGAGGTGGGTTTGTCCTTTGAGCCTTGCCTAAAAAAGCCTTGGCCAGTAAAGGGTGACAGGTGCAAGCCGTCCCTAGCATGTCATCCCAGGCTGACAGACACTGGATCCCCTTTGAATGACACCAATACTTTAGCCAATTGTTGAAACTGATTATTTTGTCTTTATACTGTGGCATCATTCTTGGTGAGGGCAAGATGCTACTCAAGGTCAGGGTCATACCAGCCTGGGCTACATGGTCAGAGAGCTCCTCTATGTCTCTTTTCATGTAGTCCAGGGAGGTACGTCTCAGGTCATTCACACCAGCATGGACAATGACGGAGTCATACTTGTACTTGCTTTGGAGTGACCTGAGTGCTGATCCTGGCACCCGACAGGCAGCTTACAGTGACCTTCTCCTTGTTCAGTCTGGTGAGTGGGAAGTCAGTGTGCCGGACAATAGAGTCCCCTATAACAAGTGTATTTGGTGTGTTGTTTGGCCTTGGCTTAGCCAATATAATGGGGTCAAGCTGGGGTGAGTCATCTGTAACATAATGCAGTCGTTACCACTATTGCAAAGTGAAAAATGTCATAGGACAGGCAAAATCTGATGCATTAATGTGTGTCTGGTATATAATTTGGAATGTACCTAGCTGTTAGTGTTTGAAAAACTACCCATTTTGTAATTTTTTAATGCAATCCATTGCAATGCAGAGTCAGAAAACAGTCCCTTTAAGGGGAAATGCCTGAAAGTAGTCCAGGTGTAAGCCCACACCTATCTAAGATAAAGGGAGAGACAGAGAGAGAAAAACAAAGACACAAAAAGAAGGAACAAGAGAGAGGGAGAGGCACTTCAGATTGAAGGTCTAGACTCTGGCATGTACCTACGTGAAGGAGAATCAAACTAAAGCAAAGTGTCAGCTCTGAAACGGTCAGCAGAGAGACTGACATGCCAGTCAAGGTACTGCTAATAGAAATCTTGCACAAAATCTTGAAGATGAGACTGTATTCTAAGAATTTTAAGTTCAGTTTTATTGTCAGTAGCTAATTTCAGTATTACCATTGTCAGCACCAGAGTTCTGTGTAATAAGTGCCATTAGAAGGATTGACTGCCTATTGAAACTGTATTGGTTATTTTTACGCTTTAATTTATTGGCAAAGTCAGCCTGATGTTTTGCATTTTGAACAATAAAGCACTTGTTTTACAAAAGTATATACATGTACTGTTCAAATTACACATAAATAAATATAATGTTTTGTTATTCCTTGTAAGGGGAGCTTAACTAAACAACAACACTTTTTGTAGATTTTTGTAGCATTACACAAAGGAGTTCTGCAATTGTTAAGATTGTTGGACTTTGTTCATTTGTGCATCGCAAGTATGTTGTGCCTGTATTCACATATTTTTTCTTGATAAAAATGTATCCATGATCGGTGGTGTATGCAGACTGTATGCTCCTATCTGCTTTAATTCCCTCCTAGTTTTTCAGTGGAGAGTTTGTACTCGAGAATGAAACCCTCAGCTCTTTTTCTTTTCTGGTGCAGATTTATAAAACTTGCTGTTTGCATCTACAGTGATTCCTGACTGACAACAATATCCCAGGGATATTCATTTTTTTAGCAGACAGATTCAACCACTGTTTGCTAATGCTTCATAAATGTCTCCTGCATCCTTTAGTGGCAGGGAGGACTTTCCTTTTCTGGGGCAAACAAGTATGTGACCTCTTTGCATTTCCACCCAATGCCAAGTGTTCTAGGTTCTTCATACTAAATGCTTGTATGGGGAGGGGGTCAAACCAGAATGCATTAGCTTATAAATGTCTGACTAGACTCTTTACAAGTTCTGCCATTTGCTTTGATAGTGAGGTCCAGGCAGGAGACTAAACTTCTGAAAGCTGTGGTCACCTTCACAGCTCCTTATTTTCCCAAACAATATCTGCTATTCCTTCTGACTCCTTTCTGCTTGAAGAGTCCCTTTTTATTTAGCCTTTTAAGATGCTGCTGTCTCACCCATCAAGTAAATCCCAGCCAAACTTCCACTGTGTCAGACTGACACTGCCAGTTACAGTAATTAGTAATCTACCCTTTTCCACTGTAGTAGTTGCCATCCGTTCCTGCTGTCAATAAACTTCAAATCAAAAGATTTCATGAGATAAGTGGACCTTTTTCCTCTGTTTGGACAGCCAGCAAATGCACAGATATGTCTTTGCCCCTGTTCTTTTCTGTTCCTCTGACAACTATGACTCTTAACGTCAGCAGTTCTTCCAGTGACGTTCATTTGGCTGCTATTTCCATTTTTCACTCAGGCTTGCTCTCTTCTCTTACTTTTACTGAAATATGTGAAGCCTTCTTACATGGCATTTGCTGGAAAAGCTTACTCTTCCAGCCTTTATGCTAGCTACTTCTACATATGTGAATTTTCTGTTCTGGAAGACAATTCTTATTTCTTCTGCTAAGAGACCATCGGAGTGGTAGGCTCTTTGTCTCAAGCTTCCATGTGTTGTTTTCCAAAATGAAAGAGTCATGCTCAGAACAAACCCAGTTTTTATGACAAGAACTACTACTGAATCCAACTTAAGTCAGTCTGTTAACCTATCAATCTATTTTTCCTGAGTATAATATCTGCGATGAATATCTATTATATGGATGGCCAAAAACAGCTCAGATTTTTTATGAGGACAGGATTAATCTTTCAAAAGGATGACCACAATTAATAATATTTTCTGATTAACAGCTTGATAAGAAAGTTTCTAAACTCAGTCTTTTCAAATAGTTGGCCAGATGCATTCAATTCTTCCCATTTAAACACGGAAAGCCCTTACCAGCAACTCTGAGAGCACATTTTACCAGCGCTATTGCTACATCTACTGTCAATGATATTTGCACTTACACAACATCATCTTCCCTGAGCAATTTTGCAGGACATTATAAGCCAGATATTATTTTCAGGTCTAGATTTTCTTTTAGGGTAATATTGCCAGTGGTATGTTCCCATGATGTTGGCCACTTGGAAAGATTAGCTAGGGGCTCAGTCCTACTGGTTACAGAAGATGGGCATAAGAAAGTCCATCCTATACCTGTAGTTCATCCAGTCTTGGATTTATGTCTTCTTTCTTCTAATGCATTTTTTTTGTTCTTCCACCCAGCACTATTACATGAGGACTGGATTCTGTGAAATAAGGGCTATATGATGGGAAGGGGGTGGGATCCAGACAATTCAAGAAAGTTTGATCTGCTGAGTGGATATAATACCTCCTGTGTAAGTCCTACTAGTTACACAAGATGTATCTTCTTTTTACAGACCTAGCAGCAAACACCTACTGGCCTATTTCCATTCTTTAAACTACTTTCAAATTATTGGAAAATGCATGCACCTCCAGGCTTATTATTATTGTATTCATACTTACAGCTTGTCTATCAGACTCTTTAAAAGAATTTCATTCTGGTCAATGAGGTAATGCAGCAGTCTCTGACACAATGTAAATACTGAATTTAACCATGGCAGTATTGACAGTACTCGTGTTTCTTGACTTTGTCAAAGACATCTGATATTGTCACCCTCCAACTTCTTATAAGCAGGCTTACTGGTATTGGACTATCTGCAGGTGCTACTCAATGGTCCAGCATCCACTTTGAAGGATTATTGTGGGATAACAGATGGGATAATACCATATCATCTCATCTACCAGTCCCCCTGGGTGCATCGTGTGGATCTGTGCATGGCTTAGTAGTGTTTCATCTTTCTTTTATTTTATTTGTTACTTAGAAAAGCATTCAATACACATTTATCCCTTTTCAGGGGTAACACAGTTGATATGTCTGCTTAAGTGACTTGCTCAGTCATACAATCACATCTTTGTGAATCATATCATATAAGCATGCTGCTATTGTCAATTTTCTCTTTATGCTGATATCTACACACTACTCCATACGGCCTCTACCTGTGTCAGCCTCACAGTCAGTACATCATAGATTTAGTCCTGATTAAGTCTAGGCGCTTTACTCGAGTGTGTAGCTAAAATACTGAAAACACAATGCAAGCTGTTTAGGTTTACACTGGTGTACATCATACATACTAGCTAATTACTACATAGGTCAGTACTAGGCTAGCTGCCCTTGCAGGCCATTTTAAGCCAAGACATATCATCTTTCAAATGTGAGAATCAAACCCTGTACCTTCTGACTGTAAGGCAAACATCTTAACCATTATACCAGCTCCATCATCAGAACTTCTTGGAGTCATCTTGGATCAGGAATTCAAGATCTGTCATCGGGAGTTTCATCTGTGTCATTTACAAGAGTAAGACTGGCAGCACATGGCAGCTCACAAAACCTTCTCTGGCAACATTAGACCCTCCTTTTTACCCATAATCATCAGCACCTAAGAACCCTGGTCTAGATTTCTTCATCCTTGTGTTGAGGGTGGTTGCTTGCAGCACAGCCCTAGACTACTGCCACTTTAAATTTTACATTTTTTAGAGATATTTTGCATTCTCTTATCTGATTGTCTTCAGAAGAGATCATTAAACCCCCTTTCCTTCTTAGAGATTGTTTTCTTGTCAGTGTAATTTGCTAGGACATTGGCATTGTACTACATCGCTAGCCATTTTTTTGGCCTAGCTGTTACACTTTTTTGCTAGGTTTTTCTGTATTAATATTCATTTATTTGTTTGTTTGTTTGTTTGTTTATTAATTGACTGGCTGTTACAGTTTCTGCTAAGTTTTCCTTATTGTTTAGCTATTACAGTAATAGAGAAAGACAGGAGTCGTGTTATTTTAAAAATGCAAAAATTATGCCAAGTTCTCTCGCTCAGGATATGCATGACATTTGTTACAATGTCTTACAAAGGTTCGTTTCTTTGAGTTCTGCAGTATTTGTGCATCCTTGGAGTCCTGCATGCTTTAAGAAAGGAAAACAGATTTAAACCGGAAAAACTTAGGGCAATCCCTACTACTAATTCCAAGGCATTACCTTCCACTTTACACAGTTTGCAGCATCACAACCTAATAACAGTTCAGTAACAGGTCAGATATTAAGTTCCAAGTACTGCAGTAAGTTGAATAAAATCAGGCTCAAATGGAAATTAAATAGTTTGTGCTCAGTCTCTTTACCTGGTTATTATTCAGCTTACTGTAGTATATGAACTTGATATTTGATGTTTTATTAGGTTGGTGTACTAGAAACATTGTGTGAAGTTGTTTTACTTTATTCCAGTTACACCAATCATTTGGGTTGTACAACTGCTTCTTGGAGCTTCCTTCACCTTCCACTGTTAGACTTCCTTCCACTCCACTCAAAAGGAAGTTAAAGGTTTAAAAAGAAGTACCAAGAATCTACTATGCCTTAGAAAATTAAAGTTCTTGATGTTGGTCAGAAAGTTTCAGATAATATCTTGTTTATGTCACATGCCCTTGTGCCTGTCAAACATGTTCAAGGTATAGCTCCCTTGAAAAGGATGCCCCCATCACCCACCATTCAGAGAATCTCTTCTGTCACTTGTGAAGCAGAAGTTCAGACCTCCAGACCCTCTTTATCTGCATTTATTGGGTCCTTAAGGTATGCCTTTGTCCAGCTGAGCTGTAAGAACCCCAGACCCTTCCTCACTAGTATCAGTTTGAGCTTCACTCACCATACAAACACTGGTGAACCCATCAGCATCAGCAATGACATTGCTGGTAGCTCTGGTGTTGATGTCAGCAATGCTTGCCCCAGTGTTAACCTTACTGTTGACATCGAGATTTGTCTTAGTAGTGACCTCTGGGGTTGATCTTTCAGGTTAACTTTGATTCTTTTGTCTTGGATTCTAATATCCCACCCCAGAAATCTGCTTTCCAGAGCCTCGACAGAAGCTTTGGTGGCCATCTTAAAATGGATCCTGATGACAGGGGTGACCATTCTGGCCTTACTGTTGGGGTCCTCACTGGCTGGTGTCAATCCCTCAAGTCTGAATGTTCCTGCTTCAGGTTTAGGTCTGTGGCTTGTGACCTGTCCCATGGCTCACAATGTAGGCTTCCTGCATAAGCCAACCTCCTCATTCTCTTGGGATCACTTCTTGCTGTGTCTGCTGTGCCCCTTGTAGCCTGGGACATGGAAACTGGGGTTCTAGAAAGGATGCCCAAGTTATGCTAGACCCCAGTCTTCCTTCTTGTCCTCCTTGGACTCTTCCCCTCCAGGGTAAGGACTCAAGGATATGTGTAAAAGGAGGCACATTGACTCCACTGCAGAGTTTCCCATGTTGGAGTGGATAACTAGTAAGCTAATCCCCCCCAACACCTTACATTTGGTGGGTGATTAGAACTCATTAGGACTGAAGTTAATTAGCTCCAGGTAATTTTTCTGTGTCTGAACACATCCTGGCCAAGGCCTTCTGGAACCCAGGTTACCTTTTCGGTGATTTCTCCAACTGATTACATGGTGAGACTAGTAAGTGAGCATGGATACTTAAATGACCCAAAAAGATAATCTGTTCATCCAAGGACTGGCAAAGCTGGTCACAGAATCTAGTAGTGGACTCTGTTATTGTTTGGCTACACTTAAGAAGGCTCCTGAGCCAAAGTCCAAAGCTGTTCATCTGCCTAACAAGGAGTGAAGGGATATGAACAGATTTGGAAAGTGCATTTTTGTCCCCTAAATTCTCCTTGATGGCACTAAACTATTTATTGCACATGGTGTTATACCAGCCAGAGATGCAAGAGAAGTCCAGCTGTACTCTGAAGGAGTTGCCGTACTTAGAACTCAAGACCATGATACAGTTACAGCCAGAGGTTTCCAATGTTAAAGCAAAGCAGACCATCCCTTTGGCTTATAATGCAGTGGATGGTTAAGCTAAGGCAGCAAACACAGGCTCCATGCTGTATGCCTGAGTGAGTTTGCCATGATCTCTAAGGCCAAATATATTAATGCTCCATTTAATGGAAGCTTGCTTTTTAGATCATCTATAAACATCAAATTTAAAAAACATGAGAATGAGGGTGGGTGATATTTCAGGCTTCATAATGCTGATTTTTTTTTAGAATGAAGCAAAGCTCATGCCAATTATCATTCCCTCACCACCAATAAAATAGCTTCATACATTCAGGGAAGGCTGCTGAAGATGCTGCAACCTTCAGAACTGCGGTGCTGTCAGACAAAATGGGTTTCAGAAAAATAGCCAGGCATATTGCAGTTCTTTCTCCAGAAAGCAGCTCTCAAACACCTGAGACCTTGCCTGTCTACTACTGTTTGAAGGGAGTCAGAGGCCAACTGACTCTACTCCTTTCAGTGTTGACAGCCGTAAGATAAAACAGGTGGATAAGGGATGTAGTATCCAAACTTGTGCCATTCACTTCTTGTTCCCCCAAACTGCATTTTCTTCACTTCCCTGTCATCTTACTCTGTCAAAGAGTTGTAGCAATACTAGAGGTCCCGAGCCTCCTACAAAAAGGAACCATCCAAGAGATCCCACCCAGCCTGAAAGGACACCGTTTTTATTCAAGGTTATTTTTAGTGCTGAAAATGACAAAAGACCTTGGACCAATTCTCAGTTTGAGTGACAACTCAATTAATTGCAGAAGAGCCCTTTTCTTTCTTTCTATCTATTTATACATCCTTTGTTGATTAGGTTAGGTCCACTAGGCTGCCTCTTTTCAGGAGAGACGTGAGATGACATTTCTACTACTAGGGGAAATCTGGCAAGAGCAACAGGGAACTTCCCATACATTTTTCAATAGGGGCCATGGGATCCTTTACATCCACCTGAGCTACCACCAGCTCAAGCAGATAGGGCCTTGGTTTAATGTCTCATTTTGGATGGACATAGTGCAGCCATCCTTCCTTGTCTGAAGGTGATTGGATGTGTTGTTTGAAACTTCAGGATGCATACCTGCACATCAGTATTGCTAAGGAATCTAGGAGGATCCTTCATTTCCAAATAAGAGAAAGCCATTTTAAGTTCAGGACACTGCCAGAGTCTCACTGCAGCTTCCAGGGTATATATCAAGCACATGTCCATAGTTACAGCATCCCTCTGACTGCGTGGGTTTCAAGAAATTTCCTTACTTAAATGACTGCTCCTTGCAGCTCCCACAATGCAGTGTGACACCTTCCTGCAACTTGCTTCTTGAGTTTTTCTGGTACTTGAGAATAACAGTAAATCTTGCCAAGTCTCATATGGTATCCCCTGGTCAGTTAGCTTCATAGGCAGTACTCTGGACACTCTGGCCTGCTGAACTTTCATTCATATTGACAACAGTCTGCTTATCAAAAGCACAATTCTGCAGATAATACACAACCACATAGTCCTTGCAACTCCTTGACTTCAAGTGCTGGGACTCATCTTTCCATCATCTCCAAGGTGCTAAATGCATGATACTTCAGAAGACTCCTGCAATGAATGCTCATTGTGCAGTGGGATCAGCTCATTGAGCCTCTTGATAATCAGGTCAGAATAGCCAGTAAGTACAATGAGCATCTCCTACAGTGGATTCTCAAATTAATCTTATCTCTGAGCACATCTTCTGGATCCTAACCCACAGAGTGGCAATGACTACAGATGCCTCTACTGTTGGGAGGGAGGGAGCATTATTTGGTGACGATTGTCCAAAACACATGGTCAACCTAAAAGGTCAATCTTCATATCAACACTCTGGAAATGAGGGCCATTCTTGACAACCTGCAAGCATTCCAGGACTCCCTCCCCTCCAGTGCAACTGCCATCCACTCCACCAAATAGCAGTAGTTTAGTACATAAAAAAGCAAAGGGGATGTCACTCCTGACCCCTTTTTTAAGAGGCGGTGTAAGCATGAGAGCAGGCTTTTGCCTCCAGTTACTGTTGCACTGCTGCTCATAAGGACAGACTGTATATCTTGCGGTGAATGCTCCTCCTTTGCTTTTTCACACCCAAACAGTAGTTCCTCAACCAGTCAACAACAGTGACTCTTTTTCATTGATGTGTAAAGCTTTACTGTGAACTGTTT
The DNA here is from genome assembly GCF_019279795.1 of Protopterus annectens. Lineage (NCBI taxonomy): Eukaryota > Metazoa > Chordata > Ceratodontiformes > Protopteridae > Protopterus > Protopterus annectens. The sequence goes on from NC_056725.1 coordinate 1,384,366,014, forward strand.
GCATCCCTATCTAATTCCAAATGCAGCAAGTTCTTTTTTTTCTTTATTTCTCCCTTGTAAGGATCCCTGGGAATGTACTTATCTAAAAGTGACCTTTGGAACTATGCTATGCATCTTTCCCTATTCTCCTTATCTTAAAATTCCTCATAAAGGATGGGAATTGCAAAGCCAAGACCATTGTAATGTTTCAGTTTTGGTCCTGACAAGTCTGGTTCATTCCACTCTGACCATAACTCTTAGATAGACCTCTCCTCATGAATCCAACCAAGACCGGCTTGACTCATGAATCCAACCAAGACTGGCTTGACTCATCTATCCATTATTTCTAAGCTAAACATTTATTCACTGAAATTAACCACATAGCTTCTGCAGCTTTGCTGATGGTGAGAGGCCCTTCACACCCAAATGAGGTGGTCCAAATCATTACTTCTGATGTGGCAAGTGGACTCATTTGTCTGTTTGGACCACCGCTAGAGAACTTGAACCAGACATGGCTCCTGTTCCTGGTGCTTAAAAGCATTTGTCTCAACATTTTTGATTCATGTATAATTGTTTCTTCTGTGAAAGTGCACCTGACAGCCATATCAAATTTTCTCCAAAGTGCAAATCAGCTTTTATAAATGTTTGCCAGATTCTACTAAGAGGCATGTTCTTGCTTTATTCTCCCTTCAAATATTTTCACCCTTGGGACCTGCACTTTATTCTGGAGAAACAAATTCTCCCTTTCTTTGCATCTGTTTCCCCAGCTGAACTGAAAGCTGTTACTGGAAAAAAAAAATTTTCTTGGTTACTGTCACTTTGTTCATAGTGCTCTTAGAGTTGCTGGTCTTCTATGTTCATCATCTATATATCTAATTTTCCATAATGATTGGGTGTCCATGAGGACAAATTCTTCCTTCATATGAAAAGTTGCCACTGAATCTAATATAAATCAGTCACTTGGTCTTTCAGTGTTCTTTCTTAGTTTTGCCCATCTGGGGCAGTATCTGTTGCACTGTATGGATGTTCACAGGCAACTCAAGCTTTATTTGAAAAGAACAAAGTACATTAGGAAGGACTTTCAACTTTTTATTCTATTTTCTTTCAAAAGATTGAATTCCAAAGCATCAAAATTAACCATAGCTGTTTGGTTTTCACATTGTATTAAGTTCTGTTAAGAAAAATAAGGCAGATTGTTACCCAAGTCATCTAGTACACATACTGCCAGATTTATGCTACCTCAAAAGCTTTCTTTAAAAACATTCTTGTGGATGATACTCATGGGGCTGCCATACAAGCATCTCTGAACACCTTTATGAGACACAACAAGCTGGATGTCATTTGCAAGGTCAGATCTGACTACAGAGCTACCATTATCTATGATGTTCTTCCATGATGAACCAACCAAGAGAATAGGTTTGGGACTCTGTCCTAGTGGTGATGGAGATGAAACTCCCAACAACAGATAGAAAAGTTGCATACTTACCATTACCATGCCTCCCCTCTTTCCCCCAGACTAGGGATTTGATGAATAATGTCCCACTTGGGAGCTTGTCTCCAGGCTGCTTATTTACTCTTGTTTAGTGTGTTCCATCTTACATGGGCTGTCACAGACATGGAGTGGGGGATCTTTAGGCAGTTAGGAAATATAGTGAGACTAGCTAAATATTGTTTTTTTGTATCTGTATGAATCTTTCCATCTGTGATGTTTTTTATATTTCCTGTGAATTGAAACTCTGGTGTTTATTGTAAATAGGTATTCAGTATTTTCATGTTTCTATTTTCTTATTCATTATTAAATATATCTAAACCTTTCATTGTGGCTGGTCTTTTAGAAAATAGTTAACCTTTGAAAGTAATTGCATTTATTTGGTGGAACTGTGCCTTCATGCTCCTGAAAGTCTTGCCACTTGCTCACTACTACCATTTGTATAAGTATTAATTTTACTGAGAATAATTGGATACCCTGGTAAGGGCCTTTAAGCAGCTGGCTGGTGGCAGTGAATCTACATTGTAGTCTGGGTAGAGGTGGCATAGTGGGTAAATCTGTGCCAGCCTTTCCCAGGTTGTGTGTGTGTGTGTGTGTGTGTGTGTGTGTGTGTGTGTGTGTGTGTGTGTGTGTGTGTGTGTGTGTGAAAATCAAATCTCAAAGAGTATGTGTATCAGCTACTTAAAACAGGGACACAGAGCACTAATTTCTGCAGAGATAAAGGTGGAGTCTTATTTTGGGCCTGGAGAGGAAAACCCAGCCCCAGGACTGGAGTGTTCTCCCTGTGTGCTCTTAAGGAAAATTGTGCTTGGTGCAGAGAGCTCCATCTGAAAATACTGTGCATATCCATTTTTGTTCTAAGTGAGTGTTCCCCACTACTGTCAGTGGTGAGGATTGAAGCTCCTTGATTACTGGCCAGAGGAGGGATGTCACATTGCACACCCTATTGTTGGTATTCTTTACTACTTTGATGCCTTAAGCAAGCCAATTTGGCCATAACTTCCTATATGTCCTTACATTCACTGCTGCAGTATTCCTTACTAATGGGATTCCCTGCCGTGAAGACCTCCATCCGGACAGTTTACAAAAGATTTCCATTGCTTTAAGGTACGCTGAATGTCACCTGCTTACTCCTTGCGTAAGGTAGGGCTTAAAGGTGACATTCAGGCATACCATCCTCAGAACTTTTTTGCCACTAGTCTGAATGCTGTTTTAATCACCGGTTTGTTGCATACATACATGGTTTTTTTTACCGTTTACTGGCTTTTCTGTGCTTATTCCTGTTTGCTGGAGTCCTCACAGTTGCAGATAAGTACCCAATTGGGTTTTTGGTTACTTTTTCTGTTTGTTTCATGCTGTTTGGAGTTAATGTCATCCAGGAAAGGTAAATGCTAGTGTGGGAGACTGATTCCCCATAAAGACCATCAACTATACTACTCAGACAAGCTCCTCGTGGGTCTGCAGAGTGGTCCTAGCAGCAGGGAACTCAGAAAAGCGACTACTTTCTGGATTTAAGTATCTTTGCTTTTTTTTCACTTGGAATAGATTCTGTAGCTTACCCTGAACTAGCTTGAACTGTTTTTTAACTGTTTGCTGCATTATTTTAAAATCTGCACTTAAAGTTACATTTTAGTCGAATTTGATCGAAAGTTTGTTGTTTGTTTGTTTAATTTAACTGTGGAGGCTGCCCACTAAAGTGTGCTAGCCTGTGCAACTAATTTATCACTGTTTCTGCATTTTCTGTGTGTTTCTACCAAAAAACAAAAAAACAAAAAAATAATCCTTGTTTTTCCACCTTCCTCGACTAGTTTAGACCAGTTTACAGGCATTGCTGTATTCTGGGCTGTGGTGTAGTTCCTGTGTTGTCCATTACCTTACTTGGACAGAAGGAAGTTTCTTTGCTCACCAGTGGGAGTGGGGAGCCTTGAGCAGCCTACCTGTCCCTGTAGGAAGTAACCTGAGCACAAGAAGCTGTAGTAATTGGTTGTTTTGGACCATTTCTAGCTCTTTTGTAGTTCACTGTTTAAAATCCGCCTCTGAGCGTTTATTTCTGGCTATACTACTCAGACAAGCTCCTCGTGGGTCTGCAGAGTGGTCCTAGCAGCAGGGAACTCAGAAAAGCGACTACTTTCTGGATTTAAGTATCTTTGCTTTTTTTCACTTGGAATAGCTTCTGTAGCTTACCCTGAACTAGCTTGAACTGTTTTTTAACTGTTTGCTGCATTATTTTAAAATCTGCACTTAAAGTTACATTTTAGTCAAATTTGATCGAAAGTTTGTTGTTTGTTTGTTTAATTTAACTATGGAGGCTGCCCACTAAAGTGTGCTAGCCTGTGTAACTAATTTATCACTGTTTCTGCATTTTCTGTGTGTTTCTACCAAAAAAAACAAAAAAATAATCCTTGTTTTCCTGCCTTCCTCAACTAGTTTAGACCAGTTTACGGGCATTGCTGTATTCTGGGCTGTGGTGTAGTTCCTGTGTTGTCCATTACCTTACTTGGATAGAAGGAAGTTTCTTTGCTCACCAGTGGGAGTGGGGAGCCTTGAGCAGCCTACCTGTCCCTGTAGGAAGTGACCTCAGCACAAGAAGCTGTAGTAATTGGTTATTTTGGACCATTTCTAGCTCTTTTGTAGTTTACTGTTTAAAATCCGCCTCTGGGCATTTTTTTCCTGGCTATACTACTCAGACAAGCTCCTAGTGGGTCTGCAGAGTGGTCCTAGCAGCAGGGAACTCAGAAAAGCGACTACTTTCTGGATTTAAGTATCTTTGCTTTTTTTTCACTTGGAATAGCTTCTGTAGCTTACCCGGAACTAGCTTGAACTGTTTTTTAACTGTTTGCTGCATTATTTTTAAATCTGCACTTAAAGTTACATTTTAGTCGAATTTAATCAAAAGTTTGTTGTTTGTTTGTTTAATTCAACTGTGGAGGCTGCCCACTAAAGTGTGCTAGCCTGTGTAACTAATTTATCACTGTTTCTGCATTTTCTGTGTGTTTCTACCAAAAAAAACCAAAAAAAAATAATCCTTGTTTTCCCGCCTTCCTCGACTAGTTTAGACCAGTTTACAGGCATTGCTGTATTCTGGGCTGTGGTGTAGTTCCTGTGTTGTCCATTACCTTACTTGGATAGAGGGAAGTTTCTTTGCTCACCAGTGGGAGTGGGGAGCCTTGAGCAGCCTACCTGTCCCTGTAGGAAGTGACCTCAGCACAAGAAGCTGTAGTAATTGGTTGTTTTGGACCATTTCTAGCTCTTTTGTAGTTCACTGTTTAAAATCCACCTCTGGGCATTTTTTTCTGGCTATACTACTCAGACAAGCTCCTTGTGGGTCTGCAGAGTGGTCCTAGCAGCAGGGAACTCAGAAAATCGACTACTTTCTGGATTTAAATATCTTTGCTTTTTTTCACTTGGAATAGCTTCTGTAGCTTACCCTGAACTAGCTTGAACTGTTTTTTAACTGTTTGCTGCATTATTTTAAAATCTGCACTTAAAGTTACATTTTAGTCGAATTTGATCGAAAGTTTGTTGTTTGTTTGTTTAATTTAACTGTGGAGGCTGCCCACTAAAGTGTGCTAGCCTGTGTAACTAATTTATCACTGTTTCTGCATTTTCTGTGTGTTTCTACCAAAAAAACAAAAAAACAAAAAAATAATCCTTGTTTTTCCACCTTCCTTGACTAGTTTAGACCAGTTTACAGGCATTGCTGTATTCTGGGCTGTGGTGTAGTTCCTGTGTTGTCCATTACCTTACTTGGATAGAAGGAAGTTTCTTTGCTCACCAGTGGGAGTGGGGAGCCTTGAGCAGCCTACCTGTCCCTGTAGGAAGTAACCTCAGCACAAGAAGCTGTAGTAATTGGTTGTTTTGGACCATTTCTAGCTCTTTTGTAGTTCACTGTTTAAAATCCGCCTCTGAGCATTTTTTTTCTGGCTATACTACTCAGACAAGCGCCTTGTGGGGCTGCAGAGTGGTCCTAGCAGCAGTTAAGTATCTTTGCTTTTTTCACTTGGAATAGCTTCTGTAGCTTACCCTGAACTAGCTTGAACTGCTTTTAACTGTTTGCTGCATTATTTTAAAATCTGCACTTAAAGTTACATTTTAGTCGAATTTAATCAAAAGTTTGTTGTTTGTTTGTTTAATTCAACTGTGGAGGCTGCCCACTAAAGTGTGCTAGCCTGTGTAACTAATTTATCACTGTTTCTGCATTTTCTGTGTGTTTCTACCAAAAAAACAAAAACCAAAAAAATAATCCTTGTTTTCCACCTTCCTCGACTAGTTTAGACCAGTTTACAGGCATTGCTGTATTCTGGGCTGTGGTGTAGTTCCTGTGTTGTCCATTACCTTACTTGGATAGAAGGAAGTTTCTTTGCTCACCAGTGGGAGTGGGGAGCCTTGAGCAGCCTACCTGTCCCTGTAGGAAGTGACCTCAGCACAAGAAGCTGTAGTAATTGGTTGTTTTGGACCATTTCTAGCTCTTTTGTAGTTCACTGTTTAAAATCCACCTCTGGCGTTTTTTCTGGCTATACTACTCAGACAAGCTCCTTGTGGGTCTGCAGAGTGGTCCTAGCAGCAGGGAACTCAGAAAAGCGACTACTTTCTGGATTTAAGTATCTTTGCTTTTTTTCACTTGGAATAGCTTCTGTAGCTTACCCTGAACTAGCTTGAACTGTTTTTTAACTGTTTGCTGCATTATTTTAAAATCTGCACTTAAAAGTTACATTTTAGTCGAATTTGATCGAAAGTTTGTTGTTTGTTTGTTTAATTTAACTGTGGAGGCTGCCCACTAAAGTGTGCTAGCCTGTGTAACTAATTTATCACTGTTTCTGCATTTTCTGTGTGTTTCTACCAAAAACAAAAAAAAAATAATCCTTGTTTTCCCGCCTTCCTCGAATAGTTTAGATCAGTTTACAGGCATTGCTGTATTCTGGGCTGTGGTGTAGTTCCTGTGTTGCCCATTACCTTACTTGGATAGAAGGAAGATTCTTTGCTCACCAGTGGGAGTGGGGAGCCTTGAGCAGCCTACCTGTCCCTGTAGGAAGTGACCTCAGCACAAGAAGCTGTAGTAATTGGTTGTTTTGGACCATTTCTAGCTCTTTTGTAGTTCACTGTTTAAAATCCGCCTCTGAGCATTTTTTTCTGGCTATACTACTCAGACATGCTCCTCGTGGGTCTGCAGAGTGGTCCTAGCAGCAGGGAACTCAGAAAACTGACCACTTTCTGGATTTAAGTATCTTTGCTTTTTTTCACTTGGAATAGCTTCTGTAGCTTACCCTGAACTAGCTTGAACTGTTTTTTAACTGTTTGTTGCATTATTTTAAAATCTGCATTTAAAGTTACATTTTAGTCGAATTTGATCGAAAGTTTGTTGTTTGTTTGTTTAATTTAACTGTGGAGGCTGCCCACTAAAGTATGCTAGCCTGTGTAACTAATTTATCACTGTTCCTGCATTTTCTGTGTGTTTCTACCTAAAAAACAAAAAAAAAAAATAATCCTTGTTTTCCCGCCTTCCTCGACTAGTTTAGACCAGTTTACAGGCATTGCTGTATTCTGGGCTGTGGTGTAGTTCCTGTGTTGCCCATTACCTTACTTGGATAGAAGGAAGTTTCTTTGCTCACCAGTGGGAGTGGGGAGCCTTGAGCAGCCTACCTGTCCCTGTAGGAAGTGACCTCAGCACAAGAAGCTGTAGTAATTGGTTGTTTTGGACCATTTCTAGCTCTTTTGTAGTTCACTGTTTAAAATCCACCTCTGGGCATTTTTTCTGGCTATACTACTCAGACAAGCTCCTTGTGGGTCTGCAGAGTGGTCCTAGCAGCAGGGGACTCAGTAAAGCGACTACTTTCTGGATTTAAGTATCTTTGCTTTTTTCACTAGGAATAGCTTCTGTAGCTTACCCTGAACTAGCTTGAACTGTTTTTAACTGTTTGCTGCATTATTTTAAAATCTGCACTTAAAGTTACATTTTAGTCGAATTTGATCGAAAGTTTGTTGTTTGTTTGTTTAATTTAACTGTGGAGGCTGCCCACTAAAGTGTGCTAGCCTGTGTAACTAATTTATCACTGTTTCTGCATTTTCTGTATGTTTCTACCAAAAAAACAAAAAAACAAAAAAAAATCCTTGTTTTCCACCTTCCTCGACTAGTTTAGACCAGTTTACAGGCATTGCTGTATTCTGGGCTGTGGTGTAGTTCCTGTGTTGTCCATTACCTTACTTGGATAGAAGGAAGTTTCTTTGCTCACCAGTGGGAGTGGGGAGCCTTGAGCAGCCTACCTGTCCCTGTAGGAAGTGACCTCAGCACAAGAAGCTGTAGTAATTGGTTGTTTTGGACCATTTCTAGCTCTTTTGTAGTTTACTGTTTAAAATCCGCCTCTGGGCATTTTTTTCTGGCTATACTGCTCAGACAAGCTCCTCGTGGGTCTGCAGAGTGGTCCTAGCAGCAGGGAACTCAGAAAAGACTACTTTCTGGATTTAAGTATCTTTGCTTTTTTTCACTTGGAATAGCTTCTGTAGCTTACCCTGAACTAGCTTGAACTGTTTTTAACTGTTTGCTGCATTATTTTAAAATCTGCACTTAAAGTTACATTTTAGTGAATTTGATCAAAAGTTTGTTGTTTGTTTGTTTAATTTAACTGTGGAGGCTGCCCACTAAAGTGTGCTAGCCTGTGTAACTAATTTATCACTGTTTCTGCATTTTCTGTGTGTTTCTACCAAAAAAACAAAAAACAAAAATAATCCTTGTTTTCCCGCCTTCCTCGACTAGTTTAGACCAGTTTACAGGCATTGCTGTATTCTGGGCTGTGGTGTAGTTCCTGTGTTGTCCATTACCTTACTTGGATAGAGGGAAGTTTCTTTGCTCACCAGTGGGAGTGGGGAGCCTTGAGCAGCCTACCTGTCCCTGTAGGAAGTGACCTCAGCACAAGAAGCTGTAGTAATTGGTTGTTTTGGACCATTTCTAGCTCTTTTGTAGTTCACTGTTTAAAATCCACCTCTGGGCATTTTTTTCTGGCTATACTACTCAGACAAGCTCCTTGTGGGTCTGCAGAGTGGTCCTAGCAGCAGGGAACTCAGAAAATCGACTACTTTCTGGATTTAAGTATCTTTGCTTTTTTTCACTTGGAATAGCTTCTGTAGCTTACCCTGAACTAGCTTGAACTGTTTTTAACTGTTTGCTGCATTATTTTAAAATCTGCACTTAAAGTTACATTTTAGTCGAATTTGATCGAAAGTTTGTTGTTTGTTTGTTTAATTTAACTGTGGAGGCTGCCCACTAAAGTGTGCTAGCCTGTGTAACTAATTTATCACTGTTTCTGCATTTTCTGTGTGTTTCTACCAAAAACAAAAACAAAAAAATAATCCTTGTTTTTCCACCTTCCTTGACTAGTTTAGACCAGTTTACAGGCATTGCTGTATTCTGGGCTGTGGTGTAGTTCCTGTGTTGTCCATTACCTTACTTGGATAGAAGGAAGTTTCTTTGCTCACCAGTGGGAGTGGGGAGCCTTGAGCAGCCTACCTGTCCCTGTAGGAAGTAACCTCAGCACAAGAAGCTGTAGTAATTGGTTGTTTTGGACCATTTCTAGCTCTTTTGTAGTTCACTGTTTAAAATCCGCCTCTGAGCATTTTTTTCTGGCTATACTACTCAGACAAGCTCCTCGTGGGTCTGCAGAGTGGCCCTAGCAGCAGGGAACTCAGAAAAGCGACTACTTTCTGGATTTAAGTATCTTTGCTTTTTTTCACTTGGAATAGCTTCTGTAGCTTACCCTGAACTAGCTTGAACTGTTTTTTAACTGTTTGCTGCATTATTTTAAAATCTGCACTTAAAGTTACATTTTAGTCAAATTTGATCGAAAGTTTGTTGTTTGTTTGTTTAATTTAACTGTGGAGGCTGCCCACTAAAGTGTGCTAGCCTGTGTAACTAATTTATCACTGTTTCTGCATTTTCTGTGTGTTTCTACCAAAAAACCTAAAAAACAAAAAAATAATCCTTGTTTTCCCGCCTTCCTCAACTAGTTTAGACCAGTTTACAGGCATTGCTGTATTCTGGGCTGTGGTGTAGTTCCTGTGTTGTCCATTACCTTACTTGGATAGAAGGAAGTTTCTTTGCTCACCAGTGGGAGTGGGGAGCCTTGAGCAGCCTACCTGTCCCTGTAGGAAGTGACCTCAGCACAAGAAGCTGTAGTAATTGGTTGTTTTGGACCATTTCTAGCTCTTTTGTAGTTCACTGTTTAAAATCCGCCTCTGGGCGTTTTTTTCTGGCTGTACTACTCAGACAAGCTCCTAGTGGGTCTGCAGAGTGGTCCTAGTAGCGGGGAACTCAGAAAAGCGACTACTTTCTGGATTTAAGTATCTTTGCTTTTTTTTCACTTGGAATAGATTCTGTAGCTTACCCTGAACTAGCTTGAACTGTTTTTTAACTGTTTGCTGCATTATTTTAAAATCTGCACTTAAAGTTACATTTTAGTCGAATTTGATCGAAAGTTTGTTGTTTGTTTGTTTAATTTAACTGTGGAGGCTGCCCACTAAAGTGTGCTAGCCTGTGTAACTAATTTATCACTGTTTCTGCATTTTCTGTGTGTTTCTACCAAAAAACAAAAAATCAAAAAAATAATCCTTGTTTTCCCGCCTTCCTCGACTAGTTTAGACCAGTTTACAGGCATTGCTGTATTCTGGGCTGTGGTGTAGTTCCTGTGTTGTCCATTACCTTACTTGGATAGAAGGAAGTTTCTTTGCTCACCAGTGGGAGTGGGGAGCCTTGAGCAGCCTACCTGTCCCTGTAGGAAGTGACCTCAGCACAAGAAGCTGTAATAATTGGTTGTTTTGGAACATTTCTAGCTCTTTTGTAGTTCACTGTTTAAAATCCGCCTCTGGGCATTTTTTTCTGGCTGTACTACTCAGACAAGCTCCTTGTGGGTCTGCAGAGTGGTCCTAGCAGCAGGGAACTCAGAAAAGCGACTACTTTCTGGATTTAAGTATCTTTGCTTTTTTTTCACTTGGAATAGATTCTGTAGCTTACCCTGAACTAGCTTGAACTGTTTTTTAACTGTTTGCTGCATTATTTTAAAATCTGTACTTAAAGTTACATTTTAGTCGAATTTGATCGAAAGTTTGTTGTATGTTTGTTTAATTTAAGTGTGGAGGCTGCCCACTAAAGTGTGCTAGCCTGTGTAACTAATTTATCACTGTTTCTGCATTTTCTGTGTGTTTCTACCAAAAAAACAAAAAAACAAAAAAATAATCCTTGTTTTCCCGCCTTCCTCGACTAGTTTAGACCAGTTTACAGGCATTGCTGTATTCTGGGCTGTGGTGTAGTTCCTGTGTTGTCCATTACCTTACTTGGATAGAAGGAAGTTTCTTTGCTCACCAGTGGGAGTGGGGAGCCTTGAGCAGCTTACCTGTCCCTGTAGGAAGTGACCTCAGCACAAGAAGCTATAGTAATTGGTTGTTTTGGACCATTTCTAGCTCTTTTGTAGTTTACTGTTTAAAATCCGCCTCTGGGCGTTTTCTTCTGGCTATACTACTCAGACAAGCTCCTCGTGGGTCTGCAGAGTTGTCCTAGCAGCAGGGAACTCAGAAAAGCGACTACTTTCTGGATTTAAGTATCTTTGCTTTTTTTCACTTGGAATAGCTTCTGTAGCTTACCCTGAACTAGCTTGAACTGTTTTTTAACTGTTTGCTGCATTATTTTAAAATCTACACTTAAAGTTACATTTTAGTCGAATTTGATCGAAAGTTTGTTGTTTGTTTGTTTAATTTAACTGTGGAGGCTGCCCACTAAAGTGTGCTAGCCTGTGTAACTAATTTATCACTGTTTCTGCATTTTCTGTGTGTTTCTACCAAAAAAACCAAAAAACAAAAAATTATCCTTGTTTTCCCGCCTTCCTCGACTAGTTTAGACCAGTTTACAGGCATTGCTGTATTCTGGGCTGTGGTGTAGTTCCTGTGTTGTCCATTACCTTACTTGGATAGAAGGAAGTTTCTTTGCTTACCAGTGGGAGTGGGGAGCCTTGAGCAGCCTACCTGTCCCTGTAGGAAGTGACCTCAGCACAAGAAGCTGTAGTAATTGGTTGTTTTGGACCATTTCTAGCTCTTTTGTAGTTCACTGTTTAAAATCCGCGTTTGCACGGCTTTGAGCGGCCAGCATAAGCAGCGCCGGTTAAACAAGGTTAAACTTTTTCTGGCTCCAAGTCTGCTCTTCAAATTTTCCCTTAAGGAAGCTCTACTCTTAGTATAACCAGACTACTTACTATATTATAAGCCTAGCACTTGTTCTCAATACTTCTCTACTAAGTAAGCACTCTTGTACTAAGTAAAGCACTACATCTACTTACCACCCCTGTGAATATCCACTTCCCTTAAAGGTACAGCACTTCCTTATACAGTTCTAGCATGTCGAGTGGTAGATTACTGGCGTCGTCTCCAGTTCAGCTGGTCAATCTGGATATCTTGAGACAATGCTACAATTGTCTCATGTACACAGACAACCCTCTCCTCCTCCCAACAAACACAAATACAACATGTGAGAGATGCAACTATATAGCCAAACTGGAGGCTGAACTCTCTCAACTCAGGGCTGGCATGACCAGACAGGAGGAGATGGCAACCACACACACACAACAATCCCAGTCCCACATAGACCTACCACAACTGCAAACCAAACACATAAAAACACAAAGACATACTCGGAGGCTCTAACAAAAAACCTACCAAAACAACAGAGGCTCCCAAAGCAGACACCCAAAAATCCACCACCTCAAAACAAAACACATGCAACACATACTTCAATAAATCAGTGTGTCAACCAATCGCAGCCCTTAAGGCCAAACACCTTGCCTGATACACTAGTAATAGGTGACTCTATAGTCAGACACACTGATGTCCCGCTGACCAGGCTGAACAAGGAGAAGGTGACTGTGAGCTGTCTATCGGGAGCTAGGATCCGCCACATAACACACGCACTCAAGTCACTCCAAAGCAAGTACAAATATGACTCCGTCATTGTCCATGCTGGTGTGAATGACCTGAGACGTACCTCCCTGGACTACATGAAAATAGACATAGAGGAGCTCTCCAATTATGTAGCCCAGGCTGGTATGACCCTGACCCTGAGCAGCATCTTGCCCTCACCAAGAATGATACCACAATACAAAGACAAGATGATCAGCTTTAACAATTGGCTCAAATACTGGTGTCATTCTAAGGGGATCCAATGTCTGTCTGCCTGGGATGACATGTTGGACAAGCCACGCTGCTTCGCAAGGGATGGCTTACACCTGTCACCACTGGGCTTCCGGATATTGGCTAAGGCTCTTGCCACCCCCATAGTGCCTTTTTTAGGCAAGGATCAAAAGACAAACCCACCTCCTTAGAAAAGAAAAATGGAAAAAAACTAAGGGTAATGCTGCTCAACGCCAGAAGTCTAAATCTCAAGATGCAGGCACTTGATGCACTCCTCAGCATGGAGAACATCGACGTCTGTGCAGTAACTGAAACCTGGTTCAAGGCTCCTCAGAGCACCCCAGCGCTACCAGGCTATACCTCGTATCATGCTTTTCGGCCCCAAAACCCAGGCCGAACCACAAAGGGAGGGTGTCCATATTCATCAAGGACACCCACACCTCCAGGTTAGTAGCAACACATGAAGCATCAGAGACCGTACAGGTGCAACTAACCATAGGCAAAACTGCTATACAACTGGTAGCATGTTACAGACCACCCTCCCAATCTCAAGAACTCCACTCAGCCTTCCTGAAGACATTGGAGGATATGAATGTATCACAAAATGCCATCATACTGGGAGACTTCAACTACCCAAACATAGATTGGGTACATTATTCTAGCCCTAATACCCTAGCCCAAAGGTTCCTGGAATTCATAAATTCAAATGCACTGGAACAATTAGTCACCTCTCCCACTAGGGGAGATAATATACTAGACCTGATCATCACAAACATGGGGACAAAATGCTCCACACTGGAAGTACACCCCTCACTAGTGAGATCTGACCACAAACTAATCACCCTGGATATACATATCCCACCTCCACCCCCAGCACAAAAGACCACAGTGAAAAACTTCTCAAAAGCAGACTTCACTCTTCTTAAGACTGAGATGGTATCCTTTAAGCCCACTGTGCCAGTGGATACCACATCCCACGATGCCGAATCCTTCACAAATGCTTTCTATGGACATCTCCAAGAATGCATGGATCATGCAATCCCAAACAAATCCAAGTCCCTCTCCATCAAAGGTAAGCCTCCTGTCTGGTGGACCTCAGCCATAAACAAATTGTATAACAAAAGAAGGAAGCTACTGCACGTCAGAGCAAAATCCCATGAAGGGAAGACATCTCTGATCAACATTAGCAGAAAACTATGTTCTCTCATAAAAACATCCAAGGCCAACTTTGAGAGAAAAATCGCTAAGGACACTAAAGATAACCACAAAGCCTTCTTCAGCTATGTTAGAAACCTGGGCGGAAACCCTCAGATATGCTCAGAGTTGGTTCACAACAATAAAAAATACACTGAACCCACAGATATTGCCAACATTCTGGCTGACAGGTTCAGTGCAACTTTCTCCACTCCATTACTCCCAAAAGAAGAAATACTTATCCCAGCTGAATGTAATCTCCCTGTCATCTCAGATGTCCAAGTGAGAACCGCCCTAAACAAAGCAAAAACACAGCATCAATGGGACCTGACGGTATCCCGGTTGCGTGTTACGTGAACTCAAGAGGAGCTAAACCCACATAAAAATGCTATTTAACCTTAGCCTTACTTGGGATATGTACCTGAACACTGGCGTACAGCAACAGTGGTCCCACTCCACAAGGGGGTGCCTCTACAGACCCTGGAAACTACCGCCCCATAAGCTTAACCAGCCTGGTCTGCAAAGCTATGGAAAGAATCATTATGGAACGCATAAAGAGAGACATAGGGGACCTACAGACACTTGACCCCACCCAGTTCGGCTTTGTAAAGGGCAGATCCTGCCTTTTAAACCTGGTTGACTTTTTTGAAACAGTCACTAGAGCCATTGACGAGGGCAAAGCAGTCCATACAGCATACCTGGACTTGGCTAAGGCCTTCGACACAATACCCCACTCAGGCATCATAGATAAGCTCAACAGCTTAAATGTAAACCCTTATGTCACTAGATGGGTTGCAAACTGGCTAAAGGACAGAATCCATAAAGTTAAAATCGCTGGAACAATGTCAGACTCAAAGCCAGTCACAAGTGGTGTCCCACAGGGATCTGTCCTGGGACCCCTCTTGTTCGGCATTTATTTCTCAGATGCTAAAGCAAACACGGGAGGGCTGTGGCTGACAAAGTTCGCAGATGACTGCAAACTAGGCACCATAGTCGATACACCAGCAGACACACACATCCTACAAAAAGGCCTCACAGAAACGGACAACTGGTGCCGGAGTCACGGCCTTAAACTAAATGCCAAAAATGTATAGTCATCCCTTTGGGAAAAACAAAGTACCCACAAATTATCACATAGACAGCAACCCACTGAGTACTGAAAAAGTAATCAGAGACCTAGGGACCCAAGTCGACAGTGACCTCTCATTTGATACCCACGTTGCCAAAGTGGTTAGAAAAACATTCTACCTTGCACACCTCATCATGAAGGGATTCACATCCAGATCCAAGGATGTCATTGTACCCCTATATTCCTCCCTCATCAGACCCATGATTGAGTACAATGCCCCATTTGGTATGTACCTCACCCGGCATTTGCAACAGCTGGAGAGACCACAAAAGTACCTCACCAAGAGGATCAAGGGTCTCCAACATATGTCTTATTCTACCAGACTAAAGAAACTTCAGCTCTATTCAGTATCATACCGCCTGCTCAGAGGTGATCTCTGCCTGACGTACAAGGCCATGTCCAATCAGGATCTGATGGACATGCTCCACCTCAAAAAATCCAAGTCCATCAGGACCACGAGAGCTAAAGACTTAAACCTCGACACAAGTATGAATAGGACATGCTGGAGGGATAGATTCATAACCCAGAGGCTTCCCATGCTTTGGAACAAGATCCTAGTTCGTATTAGGCAGAGCCCCTCACTGACTCTCTTCAAGAGAAATCTTGATGAGTGGATTGGAGATCGTAAGTTTACCCCGGGGGTCACATCTGTGTCACTGCTAGACAGGGGCACAGTAAACTAATTCTATTATATAAGGGGACCTTCATTGTGTCACTACTAGACACAGTATTCTAAATTTATTCTGTACATTTTTGTACCATTTCATGGGGTGGCAAATGCCACATCACTATGGCTAGGCTTACAAATGCCCCAGGGCAGATAGCCTAGTACTATACTATGAAACTATAAACTATAAGTGTCTTTTTTGCCTTGGTGCTGCTCATGACCATACGTCTTCATAGGTTCATAGGTTTATACTAGGCTATCTGCCCTAAGGCATTTATAAGCCTAGCCCAAATTATTGTGGCTTACGCCACCCCTTATATGAAAAAATACTGTGCCCATTAGTTTGTTGTGCCTCTGTCCAGCAGTGACCCAGAGATGATTCCCGGGGTAAACCTACGATCTCCCATCCACAGGTCTAGATTTCTCTTGAACAGAGTCAGCGTGCTCTGCCTCACATGGACGGGATTTTATTCCACAGCATAGGGAGTCTCTGGTGATAAATCTATCCCTCCAGCACGTCCTATTTATATCCGTGCTAAGGTTTAAGTCGCTGCTCTAGTGGTTTTGGTGGATTTGATTTTTGAGGTGGAGCATGTCCATTAATTCGGGTTGGACATGGCCTTGTATGTCAGGCACATGTCACCTCTGAGCAGACGGTATGCGACTGAATAGAGCTGGAGTTTCTTCAATCTGGCAGCATATGACAGATTTTGGAGTCCCTTTATCCTTTTGGTGAGGAACTTTGGGGTCTCTCCAATTGCTGCAGATGTCGGGTGAGATACATCGAATGGGGCATTGTACTCATCATTGGTCTGATAAGTGAAGAGTACAGGGAACAATGACCTCACTAGATCTGGATGTGAATCCCTTCATGATCAGGTGGGCAATGTAGAAGGTCTTTCTAACCACTTTAGCAATGTGAGTGTCAAAAGAAAGGCCACTGTCAACCTGGGTCCCCAGGTCCCTGATAACCTCTTCTGTGCTTAGTGGATTGCCACCTATATGGTAGCTTGGGGTTACCTTGTTTTTCCCGAAGGGTATGACTATACATTTTTGGCGTTAACTTCAGGCCATGGCTCTGGCACCAGCTATCTGTTTCCGTGAGTCCCTTCTGAAGGATATCAGTGTCCGATGCACTTTCCACTATGGCCCAGTTTGCAGTCATCTGCAAACTTTGTCAGCCAAAGTCCTCCCATGTTGGCCTGTACTTCTGAGAAGTAGATGCCAAACAATAGGGGCCAAGGACCGAGCCCTGTGGGACACCACTTGTGACCGCTTGGAGCCTGACACAGCGCCAGCAACTCTAACCCTGTGGGTTCTGTCCTTAAGCCAGTTTGCAACCCATCTTGTGACATATGGGTTACATTTAAGCTGGTAAGTTTTCTACAATACCAGTGGGGTATTGTGTCGAAAGCCTTTGCAAGGTCAAGGTAGGCTGTATGGACTGCCTTTCAATCATCAATGGCCTTGGTGACTATTTCAAGAAGTCGACCAAGTTCAAAAGGCATGATCTTCCCTTGACAAAGCTAAACTGGGTCGGGTCCAATGTCTGCAAGTCCCCTATATCTTTGTTTATGAGCTCCATTATGATCCTCTCCATAGCTTTGCAGACTAGACTTGTTAAGCTTATGGGGCGTATTACCAGGGTCCAGAGGCGCCACCTTTGTGGAGTGGGACCACAGTTGCCGACGCCACCCTTGGGCACGTATCCTGTGGTAAGGCTGAGATTAAACAGCTGCCTTATGTGCGGGTTTAATTCCTCATTTAGCTCGTAGCACACAGCCGGGGACACCATCCGGTCCCATTGATGCTGTGTTTTTAGCTTTAGAGGGAGCAGCTTTCACCTGCGCATTTGAGATGTCCGGGAGGCTACACTCGGCTGGGATAGTTATCTCTCCTTTAGGGGAGAGGGTGAAGTTTGCACTGAACCTGTCTGCCAGTATGTTGGCAATGTCTGTGGGTTCAGTGATTTTGTATCATTTTGGACTAATTCTGAGCATATCTGTGAGTTTCCACCCAGGTTCCTAACATAGCTGAAAAGGCCTTATGATTGTCCTTTGAATCCATGGCAATTTTTCTCTCAAAATTGGCCTTAGTTGATTTTATGAGTGCTGTATTTTTTACTAATAATGATCAGGGTGACTTCCCTTTATGGATTTTGTTCTATCATGTAATAGCTTTCTCCTCTTATTGTAAAGTTTGTTAATGGCTGGGGTCCACCAGACTGGACGTTTGCCCTTTGTGGAAAGAGTCTTGGTTTTATTTGGGATTGCCTGATCCATGCAGTCCTGGAGGTGTTCATAGAAGGCATTTGTAAGGGCTTCCGCAGCTTGGGTTGTGGTTTCCTCTGACTCAGGGGCCTTGAAGGATACCACACCAGTCTTGAGTAGTGTGAAGTTTGCTTTAGAGAAGTTCTTCACTATGGTCTTTTGTTTGGGGTGGGGCGGATGTGGATTTCCAGTGAGATTAGTTTATGATCAGATCTCACCAATGAGGATATACTTCGTGTGGAGCATTTTGTCCCCATGTTTGTGACAATGAGATCTAGTATATTTTCTCCTCTCGTGGGAACAGTGACTAGCTGTTCCATGGCATTTGAATTTATGAACTCCAGGAACGGGCTAGAAAGTTAGGGCTTGAGTAATGTTCCCAGTCTATATTCGGGTAGTTGAAGTCACCCAATATGATGGTGTTTGGAGATACATTTATACCCTCCAGTGTCTTCAGGAAGGCTGTGTGGGGTTCCTGAGTTTGAGAGGGTGGCCTGTAGCATGCTACAATTTGTAGAGCAGTTTTGCCTATTGTTAGTTGCACCTGGATGGTTTCGAGCTTCATGTTGCCACCAACCTGGAGGTGTGAGTATCCTTTATGAATATGGATACACCCCTCCTTTTGTGGAGTGGTCCGGTTTTGGGGCCGGAGCATGATATGAGGTAAAACCTAATAGTGCCGGGTGCTCTCAGGAGCCTTGAACCAGGTTTCAGTTACAGCACAGACATCGATGTTCTCCATACTGAGAAGGGCCTCAGTGTGCATTTTGAGATTTAGACTTCTGGCATTGAGCAGCATTACCCTCAATTTCTTCCCATTTTGTTTTCTAGGGTGGTAGGTTTAGAATTTGAGCCTTGCCTAAAAAGGCACTATGGGGTGGCAAGAGCCTTAGCCAATATCCGGAATCCCAGGGGTGACAGGTGCAAGCCGTTGTGAAGCAGCGTGGCTTGTCAAGCATGTCATCCCAGGCAGACAGACACTGGATCCCCTTTGAATGACACCAGACATTAAGCCAATTGTTAAAGCTGATCATCTTGTCTCTATATTGTGGCATCATTCTTGGTGAAGGAAGGATACTGCTCAGGGTTAGGGTCATACCTGCCTGGGCTACATAATCAGAGAGCTCCTCTATGTCTCTTTTCATGCAGTCCAGGGAGGTGCGTCTCAGGTCGCTCACACCAGCTTGGACAATGACTGTGTCATATTTGTACTTGCTGTGGAGTGACCCGAGTGCTTGTGTTATGTGGCGGATTCTAGCGCCCGATAGGCAGCTTACTGTGACCCTCCTTGTTCAGCCTGGTGAGTGGGGCCAGTGTGTCTGACTATGGAGTCACCTATGACAAGTATGTTTGGTGTTGTATTTGGCCTTAAGGGCTGTGACTGCTTTGCACACTGCTTTTGTGGTTTATGTGTTGCTTGTGGGGTGTCTTGAGGTAGCAGTTGTTTGGGTGTCTGCTTTGGAGGCCTCTGCTGTTTAGGTAAATTTTTACTCAGAGCCTCCGAGTATGTCTTTGTGTGTTTATGTGTTTGATTCAGTGGAGTGGTAGCATTATGTGAGGCTGGTTTTGTGGTGTGTGTAGTTGCCTTCTCCTCCTGTCTGGTCTTGCCAGTCCTGAGTTGAGAGAGCTCAGCCTTGTTCAATTTGTCAGGCGTTTGTCCCCAAAACTCTTCGTAGTAGGCTTTCTTCCTTTTCCTTGTACCTTGAAAACCAGCAACTTAAGCTTCTTGCTGCGGGTACTATGGATGGAACTTCCTGCCCTGAGGGTCAGCATCTGGGAAGAAGAAGGTGCATAAGGTAAGGCTGGAATCTTCCACTGTCCAGCCTCTGCAGGGTATTTCTCCTGAGGTTATTATGCACCCATAGGCTAACCCGGTTGTTTTGTCAGATTCTTCTACTGCGTCTGGGTTGAGAACGGTGAGGATTTGGCAGGCAGCACATCTGATGAGGCTTTAAAGGCAACCGTTTTGGGCGTTCAGAGGGAACCACAGTTGACTGTTTCTGTGGGGTATAATGGGGTTCCACAGTTTCTCTTTCAGGAAGAGTTTCCTAATGCAGTTGGGGAATGCTGTCCTAAGTCTGGGCCTTCTCAGGTTTCCAGGACAGCTGCCCCTTTGAAGAAGAAACAGAAAACTAACCATGTCTCTTCTGCTCCTAGGGATCCACAAAGTGAGAGGCAGGCTTTTACTTGGGGGTTATTTAATGCTTTACTGTCATTGCAGCCTCCTCAAGGGGTTTCAGTTCCTGCTCCTCCTTGGGCCACCTCTTCCCTAAAAGGCCCATAGAATTCCATTCTACTGAGGTGGATTCTGATGACGACTCCCTTGCTTATTCTGCCCAGATTCCTTCTCCTTTAGACTATGGGTCTGAGGAGGAGGATTCTCATGCTCTTGATAACCCCTCTGAGGAAATTTCCTTTGGGGACATGATCTATAGGATGATGGACTGTTTTAAGTGGGATTGTGCCCAGGTTTCGGATATCCATAAGAGATGCAATGAGTTACTCTAAATGAAATCTCCTAAATCTTTGGCCATTCCTCCTGTCTTGCCTGCTTTATTGGATGTTTTTTCCACTGCCTCTAAAACACCGTATTCAGTACCCCTGCTCCCAAGATGTCTGATAGGTTTTACAGGGTGCCTGAGAATTGTTCCTTTTTGTATAAATGTCCTGCTGCTGACCCCTCTGAGGTGTCTGTAGCCTCTGATAAGCCATCTAAATTGCTTCCTTCATCCAAGTTATAGCCTAAACCCACACATAAAAATGCTATTTAACCTTAGCCTTACTTCGGGATATGTACCTGAACACTGGCGTACAGCAACAGTGGTCCCACTCCACAAGGGGGGTGCCTCTACAGACCCTGGAAACTACCGCCCCATAAGCTTAACCAGCCTGGTCTGCAAAGCTATGGAAAGAATCATTATGGAACGCATAAACAGAGACATAGGGGACCTACAGACACTTGACCCCACCCAGTTCAGCTTTGTAAAGGGCAGATCCTGCCTTTTAAACCTGGTTGACTTTTTTGAAACAGTCACTAGAGCCATTGACGAGGCAAAGCAGTCCATACAGCATACCTGGACTTGGCTAAGGCCTTCGACACAATACCCCACTCAGGCATCATAGATAAGCTCAACAGCTTAAATGTAAACCCTTATGTCACTAGATGGGTTGCAAACTGGCTAAAGGACAGAACCCATAAAGTTAAAATCGCTGGAGCAATGTCAGACTCAAAGCCAGTCACAAGTGGTGTCCCACAGGGATCTGTCCTGGGAACCCTCTTGTTCGGCATTTATTTCTCAGATGCTAAAGCAAACATGGGAGGGCTGTGGCTGACAAAGTTCGCAGATGACTGCAAACTAGGCACCATAGTCGATACACCAGCAGACACACACATCCTACAAAAAGGCCTCACAGAAACGGACAACTGGTGCCGGAGTCACGGCCTTAAACTAAATGCCAAAAAATCGAGTAAGGCGAAATGGGAGTGTGAACTCTGATTGCCATTTCAACAGTTCTATTGATATACCAGATGCTCAACCCCACCATACCAGAGGTTCGTTTACGGAAGGGGATGCAAATAAGCGGACAACTAGATTAAATTTGAAAGAAACGAGTGTGGAGGACAATCACTTAAACATTTCATTGGACGCTGAATGTACTTTTGATTTCAGTTTGTTCCACTTAGATGACGAGTCGCAAAGACTGGGAGCTAAACCAAAAAGGAAAGAAGTGCTGAAAACATATTCCTCTGTGGCCCAGCGTGTTGAGTCACATAAAGGTACTGTTTCTCACAATAATTACAGAAAAACAGGGTCGACCCCTAGTGATTCACAATATGCTCAAAAAAAGAAAAGTGGTCATGGTGTGAATGAAAAAGGTTTTAAACAGTATAATGTTAACAATTTTATCCATAGGGATGTTGTATTTACACAGAATGATAATTGTGTTGATTTTAATAGAACCCCGACTAGAGTTGATGAAGGTAGCATTAAGCAAAAAATATATGCTTTAGGAAAGAGGCTCTTACAAGCCAAAAGTATTAAAATTGATAATTCTTACCTAATACAATGCATAGAGCTGGGTATTATTCCAAAGGGGTTAAGATTTTTTAAATTACCGCTAGGGTTGGAATATACTGACAATGTTGTGCAAGATTTTAATAAACTGTTTGACCAGTTCGGTACATTATATATAGAGAAATTAATAACATGTAATGAAGAAAAATTGGTACACTTAACAAATGAAATTGACAAGCTTAATGAGGAAATATTGCATGATGAACATTTTAATTTATGGTGTGATTTATATCACAAACAATTCAGTACTGTGGAATTTAAAGCGAACACTATAGTAAATAGAAAGAAAGGTAAAATTGATAGAGACATCACGGCCTATAAACAGCAGAGGGCATATGTGTGGCCTCAGTATAAGAGCTACGTGAGTAGATCTAACAAAGGACAGGAGACATATAGAAGGGAAAGAAATGACACATGGAGGGTAGAGGGCGAACAAAATTTTCAGGGGGGACGATTTCACCCTGCTCCCAAAACGTACAGGACAAGACACTAAACTCTGGTTCCCAAGCGGGGTTAGGGAGATCAGACTCTGGGGAACCACTACCCAATTCTAATGACAAACTTGATTCTCATGACAATTTCGCCTGTCCCACCACCCCCCATGGTCAACCTGTTGTCACTTATACCTACAAAGGCCTGCAGGTTTATAATTATACTGATTTTGTTGTTACAGAAGATTTTTGTTCCTTATTTTGCAAGGGCATGAAATTTATCCCCATTTCTAAGTTCAACATTTTTGACACTATAAAGGAGATCAAGCTTCTTTCTAGGAGAATGAACCTGGCTTTTCACTTCAAGGACAACAATCATGAAGACATTATGGTACAGCATGAAGAAGGTCATCAGTCCAGACTCAAAAGGAAGAGTACTTATGTTCCAGGATATAACCCTATTGTAGCCCAATATGAAAAGATGGTTGCGAGTGATATTTATTGGTTTTCAAACAATATCAAGAAGCACGAAACTCAATCTTCTGACTACATACAGGATAACCTTACAGTGGTAGAAAGAGAGTGCTTGAATACAGTCATGGGCAACAAAGACCTTAGGATTATGAAACCGGACAAAGGGGGAGGGATTGTGTTGTTCAACACTGTTGATTACCATCAGGAAATTTTGAACATTCTACACGAATCCGGAAACTATGAAGAAGTGTCCTTCAATCAGGTCAATATAGGTTACCAACGTATTGACCTAGCCATCGAAGCATTTCTACTCGACAACAGGATCACGAATGAAACTTATGAGTTTATGAGAAATGAATTTCCAAAGATGGCTACAATCATAGGGATTCCGAAGATACACAAGAATGTCAATCGACCCCCCCTTTAGACCCATCATCTCCGGTTCCAAGTCCAAAACATATAACATCGGAGTCACCATTGACTCTTGGACCAAGCATGTATATCACAACGCTGAACATCTCATTAAAGATTCCTGGAGCTTTTTGAGCAGGCTTACTCCCATGATTTGGCATCAAGACCAAACCTTCATAACCATTGATGTTATCAACCTTTTCTCCTGTATTCCCAAGGAGAAAGGCCTGGATCTCTTTTTTGATGGTCTAAAGAGATATTCTGGATTGAGTTATGAGAAAATCAATCTGTTGGTCGATATGATGAGGTTGGTCCTCGAACACAATTATCTGAAATTCCAAGGGGAATTATTCAGACAAAGTAGAGGAGTTGCTATGGGGGCCTCATGTGCCCCGGTTTTCGCCAATGTAGTAATGCTCGAATGGGAATCTTTGTTTGTATTCCCAAGTACTTATTATCAGTACGTTTCCTATTACAGTAGATATCTGGATGACCTATTTGTCTTATGGAAAGGACCAGCCCATTTGATACCTGAATTCATTGATTATTTAAATAATACAACTCAATTTCTAAAATTCACTTACAATGTGGAGTCTCAGGGCATAGCCTATTTGGACACGTATATATCCACCACTGAGAGTGGATTTCAATCCCAAATATTTAGGAAAAAAACATTCTCGAATGACTATCTGTATTACAACAGTTGTCACCCACCCCATATATTTAAAAACATCTTTAAAGGTCAGTGCATTCGAGCTGCACGCATGTGCTCGACCAGGGAGTTTATGGAGAGAGAACTTAATAGTATATCTGAAATGTTTTCCAATAGGGGATATCCAAATAAATTGATAAAACCTATACGAACCTTCATTATGAAAGAATGGGGGAACAAATATCCACCTTTATTAGGTAAGCCTTTCATTTCACAAGAAAAGAAGAGAGTTAAAGAAGGATGTTTTTGTGTCCTCACTTACAGTCCATATGTCAATACCCTTATGGAGATACTTTTAAAACACTGGAATCTTTTTAGAACATCAGACGATTCTGCTAGTGTCGTGGGGAATGCCCCTAAGTTTGTCTACAAAACTTCTTTTAACATCAAAAGGTTGTTAGAAAAGACACAGGTGAAACATAGAGAGGCCACAACGAATGGACACACCAGGAAATGTGGATCTTGCAAGCAGTGTAGATCAATCAACACTAGTAAGGTAGTGAAATTGAATAACATCACGCACAATTGCCTGTATAACAAAGGTGGCAACTGTAATACATCCAGATTAGTTTATGTTGCCACCTGTGAGAGATGTGATGCATTTTATATAGGCAAAACAGAAAGGAGACTCAAGACTCGCATTTACGAACATACGTATAGGATAAGGAAGAAAGATCCTAACAACGCGTTAAGCAGGCATATTATTGACAGGGGTAGTGAGCATTCCTTTCTGTTTAGCATTATAGACCACATTGACACAACAACTGCAGGGGGAAATTGGAAATGTCACTTATCTCTCCTAGAAAGCAAATGGCAAATGATATGTGATGCAACAACTAAACCCGGCCTAAATGACCACATAAGTATCAAACCCTTTCTTATTTTTGACAGTTAATGTAGTTGTTTATGTTGTTCCCTCATTACAACATATGCATCACTCTTTTTCAATTATTATTTTTTAATAACTAGTTTTTCTATAACTAGTTTTTAATAATTATTTTCAATAACTATTATTTTTATAACTATTTTTTATGCAATAATTTTATATGTATAATTCATTATGCATTATATCTTATCCAAAATTTGTTATCCAAAATTTGTTAAGCTTTGTAGATTAGGAAGATTTTTTGTAAAAGTGTACTATGGCTTATTATTTGTACCATTGCATTGTTCCCATAGAATTTTCAATGGCATATGCACACATCACTTTTGAAGGGAGGTTGTATGTCACCAACCCTGGCATTTCAGTCATTTTGATTACTCTTCAGTACATCAATTATTTATATTTATATTTTACATGTTATATCCACTTGACATTAGAAATTCAGGATACATCTGAACATTATAGATATTATATACTTATGTACACATGTATGTATATATATTTTCTTTCTAATATATTACAAATTTACACACATATATATTTCTATACACATTATACATACTTGCTATATAATTTCACCGCATATTATTACAAGTTTTTAAGTTCATTACTAGTTTTTTAGGGATTATATATATATGCATTACAGTATGATGTGTTGTATTTTGTTATTATGTTGTTATTATTTCGTTATGGTTTAAACAAACTATTTTATGTATTCATTTAATTGTTTTGGGCATAAACCCTGCAAGGATGTGCAATTGGAGTGAATTTTCAATTTTTCAATTAATCAATTCACTAAATTTTGGCGCCTAATTAGATATTTAAGAGCTCTTTTTGGGAGCTTCTTGGTTCTGATGAAATCTGCTTTTGCAGATGAAAGCGCTCAACCTTGTGTGTTTTGTATTCTGTTTGCAGTACTTAGTATAGTACTGTGCTTGTGGAGTGGATCACGTAATAAAGCTGTTGGAAACATCGTCTTGGTACTGTGCTTTTCTTCGTGTACCAAGCCATTTCGTGGAGTTATAAATGCCAAAAAATGTATAGTCATCCCCTTTGGGAAAAACAAAGTACCCACAAATTATCACATAGACAGCAACCCACTGAGTACTGAAAAAGTAATCAGAGACCTAGGGACCCAAGTCGACAGCGACCTCTCATTTGATACCCACGTTGCCAAAGTGGTTAGAAAAACATTCTACCTTGCACACCTCATCATGAAGGGATTCACATCCAGATCCAAGGATGTCATTGTACCCCTATATTCCTCCCTCATCAGACCCATGATTGAGTACAATGCCCCATTTGGTATGTACCTCACCCGGCATTTGCAACAGCTGGAGAGACCACAAAAGTACCTCACCAAGAGGATCAAGGGTCTCCAACATATGTCTTATTCTGCCAGACTAAAGAAACTTCAGCTCTATTCAGTATCATACCGCCTGCTCAGAGGTGATCTCTGCCTGACGTACAAGGCCATGTCCAATCAGGATCTGATGGACATGCTCCACCTCAAAAAATCCAAGTCCATCAGGACCACGAGAGCTAAAGACTTAAACCTCGACACAAGTATGAATAGGACATGCTGGAGGGATGGATTCATAACCCAGAGGCTTCCCATGCTTTGGAACAAGATCCCAGTTCGTATTAGGCAGAGCCCCTCACTGACTCTCTTCAAGAGAAATCTTGATGAGTGGATGGGAGATCATAGGTTTACCCCAGGGGTCACATCTGTGTCACTGCTAGACAGGGGCACAGTAAACTAATTCTATTATATAAGGGGACCTTCATTGTGTCACTACTAGACACAGTATTCTAAATTTATTCTGTACATTTTTGTACCATTTCATGGGGTGGCAAATGCCACATCACTATGGCTAGGCTTACAAATGCCCCAGGGCAGATAGCCTAGTACTATACTATGAAACTATAAACTATAAGTGTCTTTTTTGCCTTGGTGCTGCTCATGACCATACGTCTTGTTCAATTTGTCAGGCGTTTGTCCCCAAAACTCTTCGTAGTAGGCTTTCTTCCTTTTCCTTGTACCTTGAAAACCAGCAACTTAAGCTTCTTGCTGCGGGTACTATGGATGGAACTTCCTGCCCTGAGGGTCAGCATCTGGGACGAAGAAGGTGCATAAGGTAAGGCCGGAATCTTCCACTGTCCAGCCTCTGCAGGGTATTTCTCCTGAGGTTATTATGCACCCATAGGCTAACCCGGTTGTTTTGTCAGATTCTTCTACTGCGTCTGGGTTGAGAACGGTGAGGATTTGGCAGGCAGCACATCTGATGAGGCTTTAAAGGCAACCGTTTTGGGCATTCAGAGGGAACCACAGTTGACTGTTTCTGTGGGGTATAATGGGGTTCCACAGTTTCTCTTTCAGGAAGAGTTTCCTAATGCAGTTGGGGAATGCTGTCCTAAGTCTGGGCCTTCTCAGGTTTCCAGGACAGCTGCCCCTTTGAAGAAGAAACAGAAAACTAACCATGTCTCTTCTGCTCCTAGGGATCCACAAAGTGAGAGGCAGGCTTTTACTTGGGGGTTATTTAATGCTTTACTGTCATTGCAGCCTCCTCAAGGGGTTTCAGTTCCTGCTCCTCCTTGGGCCACCTCTTCCCTAAAAGGCCCATAGAATTCCAGTCTACTCAGGTGGATTCTGATGACGACTCCCTTGCTTATTCTGCCCAGATTCCTTCTCCTTTAGACTATGGGTCTGAGGAGGAGGATTCTCATGCTCTTGATAACCCCTCTGAGGAAATTTCCTTTGGGGACATGATCTATAGGATGATGGACTGTTTTAAGTGGGATTGTGCCCAGGTTTCGGATATCCATAAGAGATGCAATGAGTTACGCTAAATGAAATCTCCTAAATCTTTGGCCATTCCTCCTGTCTTGCCTGCTTTATTGGATGTTTTTTCCACTGCCTCTAAAACACCGTATTCAGTACCCCTGCTCCCAAGATGTCTGATAGGTTTTACAGGGTGCCTGAGAATTGTTCCTTTTTGTTTAAATGTCCTGCTGCTGACCCCTCTGTGGTGTCTGTAGCCTCTGATAAGCCATCTCAATTGCTTCCTTCATCCAAGTTATAGCCTTCTGACAAGGACAGTAGGACCGTGGATAGGCTGGGTAAGAAAGTTTATACTTCCTCTACCCTGACTTTTAGGGCTATTAATTATCAGGCCCATATTTCTAGGTATGTCTTGGCTCTTCTTTCTCAGGCTTGTTAGGTTCTTTCTGATCTTCCATGCTCTGAGGGTAAATCTTCTGCTCTTTCCTTGCTTGGGACATCCTCTCAGGTAGTTTGTCATTCTATCAAGTGAAGTTATGATGCTGCAGATGCCTCTTCAAGGGCTTCTGCTTCTGGTTCAGTTCTGAGGAGATATTCCTGACTTCGGCTTCAACCTTTGCCTGATGATATTAAGGCTAAGTTGCTGGATGCTCCTCTGGATAATACTCTTTTGTTTGGTGAAGTGGCTGCTGGTTTATTTAAGTCTCATCAGGACAAGGGGAAGGCTTTACAGGAGCTTAAGCATGTCTTTGTTTCTCCTGTGCCTAAATTTCAGGGGGAACTACCCTTCTAAGCCAGCCTTTACTCGTAGGTAGTCTCGGCCTCCTTCCAAAGGTAAAAAGGGTAGTAAACGGAATCCTCCTGCTAAAGCCACTCAGACTGCAGGGATTCTTAAGCCTTCCTTTCCTGACAAACCAGGTACTGTCTGACTATCCACCCATTCACAGCCACATTCCTCTGTCTCTTCGCCTTTTTCTTTCTCTTCCTGTTTGGCTCTGGATCACCCAAGATTCTTGGGTTTTGTCAATCATTCGTCAGGGGTACTTCATGGTCTGGATTTCCCATCCTCCTTTTATGGGCATTCCCCAGCCTCCTCAGGAACAGCTTCCTTTTTTTTTCAGAGGTTCTTTGGGACCTCTTGTCTCAGGGTATTATTTAAGAAGTGCATGTGTCCCAAAGAGGAAAAGGGTTTTATTCCAGAATGTTTCTAGTGCCCAAAAAAGAAGGTACTTGGAGAACTATTCTAGACCTCTCCCATCTGAACACCTTTCTGATGGGCCTTCCTTTTGGATGTTGTCCCTTCAGTCCCTTTTTCCTCTCTTGCTCCTTCAGGCCTTTCTGGTGTCTCTGGACCTCAAGGATGCTTATCTCCATATTCCGATGCATCTTCTTTTCAGGAGATTTTTGAGTTTCTCTGTTGCTTCTTGGCAATTTCAGTTCTGTGCTTTGCCCTTTAGCTTTTCTACTGCCCCAAGGGTGTTCACCAAATGCCTCACTCCTGTGATTGCCTTTTGCAGGCTTCAAGGGATCAAAATCTTTCCTTATTTGGACAACCTGTTGATTCAGGTGTCTTCTCCAGAGGTCCGTTTGCAAGATCTTTATTTTACCATTTCTCTTCTTCAGAGTCTGGGGTTCACAATAAACTTCAACAAGTCTTCCCTGACTCCTTCTTAAGATCATGTCTTTCTGGTTTGCAGGCTTCAAACGGTACCAATGCTGGCATCCCTGCCTCCTCCAAAGGCATTAACTCTCATTTCTTTCTTTCAAATTCTTCTTTTCCTGGCCCCCATTCCAGCCAGGGAGTTTCTGAGAGCTCTGAGGTTCATGGCTTCCACCATTCTGATGCTTCCTCTTGCCAGGCTCCACATGAGGAAGTTCCAGTGGTTTCTAAAGTTGGTGTGGCTTCAGCATGCACATCCTCTAGACTTTCCTGTTCCTCTTCTCCCATGTCTCAAGGTCGAACTTCTGTGGTGGATTCAGCACTTGTCTCTGACTCTAGGGGTCCCGTTTCAGCCTCCAATTCCCTCTCAGGATCTGTTCACAGACACTTCAGATGTGGGATGGGGAGCAATGTTTGGCTCCCTGAAGGTTCAGGGAGTGTGGTCGCCTCATCAGTGGAAGGAGCACATCAACATCAAAGAGATGAGGGCTATTTTCCTGCTCTTCAGGCCTTTCATCCTCTCTTCTCTGCAGGGCCTCTCAAGGTTTTCACAGACAATACCACAGTCATGTGTTATATCAACTAACGGGGGGTACGAGATCCTACTGCCTTTGCCGGCTGGCACTTTTGGTATGGGATCTGGTTATCCAATATCATGTGACTCTTCAAGCAGTTTACAATCCTTCAGATTGGAACATTGTGGCAGACAGTCTGAGCAGGTCCTTCACTCAATCCCATGAATGGATGCTTCACAGGGATGTGTTTTTGGACATTGTTCACCAGTGGTTTACTCCTCAAGTAAATCTCTTTGCCTCCCCTTTGAACAAACAACTTCCTCTGTTTTGTGCCAGAGTCCCAGGTCCTCTGGTCTGGAAGGTGGATGCCCTCTCATTTTCTTGGAAGGGGATGTTTCTTTATGCATTCCCTCCCATTCCTCTCATTTCGAGTCCTGTTCAAGATTCAGCAGGATGCTCCCAAAATCTTGTAGGTGACTCCCTTTTGGCCGCAACAGCACTGGTTCCCACTACTTCTGCATTTTGCCAGGGGCAATCATCAAAATTTACCTCACAGGGTGGATCTCCTCAGACAAGATGAGGGGTCTCATCCCTCCCCACCTGCTCACTCTTCTACTGACACTGTCGGTGATAGGGTTTTGATTCCTCATGGACACCTTTTTTCTGAGGACATGCTGCAGGTCCAGCAGGAGGCCAGGAAACCTACTACTAGGAAATCCTACTTATCTAAATGGAAGAGGTTTTCTATTTGGTGTCTTTCTTGTGACCTGGACCCATTTTCTGTGGATGTTCCTTTGGTTCTTTCTTATTTGTGTGAATTACTTAATGCTGGTTTGGCCTATTCTTCTATTAAGGCCCACATATCAGCTCTTTCTGCTTGTCGGCCTTTAACTCCCCTGTTAGCTTCTAGATTTGAGGCTAAGGAGTTTCTTAAAGGCATCCTTAATATTAGACCTCCCAGGAAGCCTGTTACTCCTCTCTAGGATCTTAATTTTGTTCTGAAAAAATTGACTCAGGGTCCTTTTGGGCCTGCTGTTTCAGCTTCCTTGCAACATTGTTCTTGGAAGACAGATGTTCTTTGTGTTTCACTGTTGCAGTCATTACATTTGGGTAATCTGCTGGAAGGTTGCCCTCAGTCAGCCTGAATATCGAAGTCTTGGGTCCTGCATCGGTTGCGGTCTCCTCTTCCATGTCGTCAGGTCGTCAGGGATATAAAACATGCAGCTGACGTCTTTCTTGCCGTGCGGTGCCCGAAGCAGAAGCAGTTCGCAAGTGCCGGTCAGCCGACTCTTGAAATTTTCACATTCGAGTTTCAGAACCGAAGTCTTCAATTAAAGCTAAGTACCCCATTGGGGAAACTTTTTCTTGCTCCTTACTGGTCAGTAAAAGTTAATAATTGCATTACTTGTGGGAAGCAAATACCTCATAAGGATTTTCATTTGTACTGCATTCTTGCTTCAAAATATTTTGGATCCAGATTTAATTACCCTGAAATGTCGTCGGATAGCAATCTGACTACCGGAGTGCACAAAAAAATGCAAAGAAAAAGACAGAGACAGACTGTCAAGGTCCAACACCGACGACAAAGCTTCTCCTAAGCCAGTCGCTGGTTCACCGGTACTCAGTGAGGTGCTTTTGCAGCCCCTGATACCCGCTACTTTTGAGTCGCAGGCCTCTATCGAGACCCATGTGGAGTCCAGTATGCCACGAGATTTGTCTCTCCCTCAGATGGGTCTGGAGCCACTGAGCAGGCACCGGCTTCTGAGGGTGTTTTCAGGCCTCAGCATTTCTATATAAAACCGATGCCAGCTTCAAAAACAAAAACAACTTCTAAGGCTAAAAAACTGATGCATGAGCCACGTGCTTAGGCCCCTATGCCTAAAAAACAGATGATCAAAATGGCTGAGGACTTAATTACCTTGATCAAGGGTTCCCAATCCCCCCCCCCCCCTGCTAAGAGGCCTAGGCAAGACACTAATTATGAATCTTCAGATCAGGTTTCTAGTTCTTCTGATTCCTCTTCTGATCAGGAATTTTCTATACCACCCTATGAGGATTCAGATGCAGAAGAATCCATTCCATCTGCATCTCCTCCTGAGAATTATTCTTTTGGAGAAACCTTGCATACTTTAAGGGGACATTTTCATTGGGAGAGTCAGGATTTCTCTGAATCAAAAAAGAGGCTTAGGGATTTCCTTCTTCTTCCTCAACATAGGCCTTTGGCTATACCTCCTGTATTAGACATTGTTGATGATGTGTTTTCGGAATCAAGCATGACACCTGATTCCCTACCTCTGGCTCCTAGTAAGCCAGACAGATATTACAGGGTCCCTGACTCCCACAAACTTTTATTCAAAAATCTTGCTGCTGACCCTGAAACAATCTCACAGGGTTCCAAAGGTGTAAAGGCCTCTACAGCCAAAAATCCTACCCCCTCTGATAGAGATTCCAGGGCGCTGGATAGATGGGGAAAGAAGGTTTATACATCTGCAACCTTGGCAATTAGGGCCTTAAACTGCCAGTTTCATATGCTTAAATATCAACAGCATGTTATGGGCTTATTGAAACAGAAAATTATGTTGATTTCTGATTGTGTGGAAAATAAAGAATTACAGGAATTATTGCATGCAGCAGAGCAGGTTGGAAAGCATTCTTTGCAATGTGGTTTTGATTCCTTGGAGGCCTCTTGCAGGGCCGCAGTTACTGGATCTGTGATTAGAAGGCATGCCTGGCTCAAGGAGCAAAATCTGCCTGATCATGTTAAAGCTAAATTGTTGGATGCACCTTTATAGAATTATACTTTGTTTGGTAATAAGGCAGAAGAGGTTTTAAAGAAAATGGCAGACAAAGCTAAATCTATGCAAACTGTAAAAGATTTCTTACAAGTGCAGCCACCCAGATTCAGTAGGCACTGGCCTACTAAAAATTGGTCCTTTCATGTGTCCAACAGAGTCTCACAAAGCAAATCCAGGTGCTCAAAAGGCTCTAGATACCAATCACAGGGTTCTTACAGGTCAAAGCAGTGGGGTGCCTCTACCTCCAAATCTGGAGAAAACAAAGCACAACCCTACAGTAAGCAGTCTCAATGACTTCCCTCTACCATCACCAAGCACTTATCTTTTGGCAGCCCCCTTGGGGGGAAAATTAGCACTTCATGCTCAAAATTGGCAGTTAATTACCCAGGACAAGTGGGTATTAAACATAGTATCCCAGGGGTACAGATTTCATTTCCATACTTTGCCAATTCCAAACGGTTGGCAAGATCTGCCACAAAATCAATAGGCAGAGGCTCAGAAACAAGTTGCGTCCCTCATGGATATGGGAGCTATTCAACCAGTACCAGAACAGGAAAAAGGACAAGGGTTTTATTCAATACTGTTCCTGGTACCCAGAAAAGACAATGCCTGGCGTCCAATACTGGACTTATAGATTTTGAACACGTTCTTGGACATCCCACAATTCAAAATGCTGACTTTACAACAGCTTCTGCCCATGCTGGGCAAGAACGCTTGGTTAGTGACGGTAGACTTAAAGGAGGCATACTTGCATATCCCAATAAGGGAATCGTGCAGAAGATACCTCCACTTCAAGGCAGGTTTTATGCATTACCAATTCTCTGCACTGCCCTTTGGCTTATCTACTGCACCCAGGGTCTTTACAAAGTGCCTGGCACCAGTAATTACATTTTGCAGACAAAGAAGCATACAAATCTATCCTTACTTGGATGACTGTCTCATTCAAATGGAAAACAAGGACATTCTTCTTCAACATCTGGCATTTGTAAAAAGGCTTCTAACATGCCTAGGCTACACAATAAATGAAAAGAATTCACAACTGGTACCCTCTCAAAAAATTACATTCCTGGGTGCAAGCTTGAATACAGCTGCCCAGATGGCCTACCTTATGCCAGACAAACAAAGGTAACTGACAATATACTTCAAACAGATGGCAACAAAAACCCAGTTATCTGCAAGACAAATTATGCAGGCTTTGGGGTTCGTGGCATCCTGCATTCTACTAATTCCATATGCAAGACTGCATATGAGTAAACTATAATGGTATCTCAAAAGTTTATGGAGTCAACACTGTCACAGTCTGGAAACAATGATTCCTCTCATTCCCTGCATACAACAGGAGTTTCTTTGGTGGGCAGAGACATGTCACCAGAACAAGGGACGGTCTTTCACTCTACCCCCTGCCACCCAAACCCTAACTACAGATGCATCAGACTATGCTTGGGGCCTCACCTGACGGAAAGATGCATTCAGGGCATATGGAGCCCAAAACAAATGCATCTGCATACCAACCAGAAAGAGATGCTAGCTGTTCAGAATGCCCTGAGAGCCTTCAAGGACTTACTTCATCCAGGACAACTACTGATAAAGATGGACAACACCACAGTTATGTGGTACATAAACAAGCAGGGGGGTACACATTCCTACCCCCTTTGCAGACTAGCCATGGCATTGGGGGACACAGCCTTGACTTACAAAGTACATCTTCAAGCTCAATTCCTGCCAGGAAAACAAAATACTCTGGCAGATGACCTAAGCAGAAATCTTATGGACCCTCACGAGTGGATACACTCGAACATCTGCATTTATGGTAAGTGTACACAATTGTACTTTCTTTTGTTAGCTCTTACTTCTGCCAGACAGGTGTCTGAGTCGCAGATGGCTTGTCCACCTTTTTTTGATATTTCATGAGGACAGGGTGTACTTGTGTACTAATCCTTCTTTTATGCCCAAGGTGGTTAGTGAGTTGTCACTTAATCAGTCTATTAATTTGCCTACCTTTTTTCCCTCTCTGCAATCTGACAGTGAGAGGGTGCTACATACCTTAGATGTACACAGACAGCTCAGATTTTATTTGGATAAAACTAAAGCTTTCAGGAAGTCTGACCAGTTATTTGTTTCATTTCATCCTAGGTCTTTAGGTTTGGCTGTTTCCAAGCAAACTATTTCCACTTGGATTTCAAAGGCTATTTACTTTTGTTACACTTTTCATGGCAAGAGCCTTCCTTTTTCTGTAAAGGCTCATTCCAGTACAGCTGTGGCTTCATCTGGTGCTTTTTTCAAAGGCTTAGACACTAATTCTATTCTTGAAGCTGCTACCCGGACTTCTGTGCATACCTTTACCAAACATTGCCAGTTGGATGGTATCTCCAGAGCTGGTTTTGCTGCTGCCATTCTTCATGGCTTCTTGGAGGGTTCTGCTGCTTCCTCCTCCCAGGTTTCTTCTTGAGCTTTTGCACTCTCTTAGTAAGGAATACTGCAGTGGTGAATGTAAGGACATAGTACAGTTGTGTAAAATCTTGCCATAATGGTAGATATCCTTGCCTTCACTGCTGCAGTATTCATTCTCTCCCTCCATCCCTCTGGTCTTTTTCCCTTTCTGGCTATGCAGATTCTCCTTAGTTTTCTTTGGACTGCTGTTCCTACTAGGGCAATCTGTTCTGAAGATGGTACGCTTGAATGTCACCTTAAAGGCTTTATGCCCTACCTTACACAAGGAGTAAGCAGGTGACATTCAGTGTACCTAAAAGCAATGGAAATATTTTGTAAACTGGCCAGAAAGAGGGCTTCATGGCAGGGAATCCCATTAGTAAGGAATACTGCAGCGGTGAAGGCAAGGACATCTACCGTTATGGTAAGATTGTACACAACAGTATTTTATTCATCCAGCTAATTGTGGCTCACAGGCTATTACACTGTCCTTCCTAAACAGGAACCGGTGGTAACCCTGCTAACATATTAAAATGTGAAGTCCACTTATGGAGTTTTCTGCAAATACTACAGGTTGTTTTGACTCTTATGTTCTTCTGACATTTCTTGGTAACATGGCTTGCTGTTCATTGTCTGCACCTTGTGACAGACTGGCTCCATGTTACGAAAGTTGTATTCAAACTTTACTTCTTGGTAACAGCAATAGAAGTGCATTTGTTAATTGTAACCATTAGATGTCGCTACTCTCACAGTCCTAGTTGATGATTCATTCGTCTCTGTGAGGTTACTTGAGTAAGGGAGTCTTAACAATCATTGTTTAGTAGATAGTTTTTTATACACATTTACATGGACAGACTTCACACAGAATGTGTGACACATTCAAAGGCTTTACAAACTTATCCTGGCTGCACGACATAATCATCACTTCTACTGATGATCTGTGGCAAGTTGCCAACTCACGGTGAAGTGCTACTGCCAGAATGTGGAGAAACGTGACAGGTAGGGATCTGTCGCAAACATAATTTGTGAGACATACAAAAACATTAACATGTGTTATATCTCATGAAGTCCGAGTAGTTTGGAAAATTGAGCCGGATAGTATTTTTTAGGTTAATGCGCAAGTCTGCTTTTGTGACTTCAGCCATTCAGGTGCCGTACCTGCTTTACATAACTAAAAGGGAAAACAAATGAATTCGCTGTGACTGCAGAGATACTGTAGATTTTATCCTGAATAGTTTGGCGCTAAACACTTCAGTAATCTTTGACATTTAACAGTATTCCAGAAGCTGTTTAATAAAAAAAGGTGTTTTCTTCTTCTTTTGCACTGGGTTTTAATTAGCCTGTTTTCTGAAAGCAGGTGTGTGGTGAAGCGAACAGCAAACTGAAGTTCATGGAGTCGGACACTTTTTGTTCTCTGCATTGCACGTCAGTAGTCAATAACTGAACTCGGCGTAGACAATGTGGGGGGTGTTATTTTTAATTATTATATGATTGGGGTTAGTATATGCGGGACTTGGGGTTATGGTATATGAGTTTGTAAGAGTCACAAACATTTATCAGGTATTTTGACAGATAGCTACAGTAGGCAGCCGCATACCATCGATGTTTACCAAATAAATTTTGTTTCACTTCTGTCGTTTGACTTTTCATCTTGCTATTCTACTTGTATATCGTAAATGTCTGAACCGAACCAAACCAAGGACATCCATTGTGGGAAGAGATGAAACTGCAGGAGCTGGAAAACACCCGAGTCTTATCCACGCCTCTCAGTTGTCCCCGTTTTTTCTTGGGTGGGGGCGTTACAGGTTTTGGCTCAACGTTTTGTTCTGTCCCCAAAACCTCTAGTAAGAAATATGGACAAAGCCACAATTAATGGGTGGGGGCAAAGGGGCAGTTTTTAAATATTGCTATTACAAACTTAGAAAGTTGGTAGAATAACTGGTTTTGCATTAGCATTAATTTTCTGAAAGATATGAAGCCTGAAAATTACATTTCTGTTATTATTTTCTGACTTCAGTCCCCAACGATTTGCCAAAAAACTACAATTTTATGAGAAATTGATCAAAAATACAAGTAAAAAATCTGGACATTCTGTAAAAATCTGGACAGTTGAGAGCTGTGCCCCCAAATCTCTTATACAACTGGTATTTTTTTACAGAAAAGATGCTGGATTATGTTTGACCACTAATAAAATCAGTGCCTCCTATTAATTAGTATTTTCCCAAGTTGTAGAACAGAAGTAATGAATGCCAAGTACAATCCAAGTACAAGGTAATGATCAGTTAAAGAAAGAAAACTTTGTGTGAGAGGGGAGGTTTTTTAGCCTCTCCCCAGACCTCTTTATCTTGCTTTGCTTATCCTTCCAGCTGTTGCCAAGATCTGCCTGGACTATAGAGGGATGGAAACCTGAGAGGCAGGAAAAAGATATATTATACCATGACCCCCCCCCAAAACGTGCACGCTGATTGGCCAGCGTGCCCGTTGTAAATCGAGTTATACTAATGGAAAAAGGTCCGGTTGCCCGGACTTTTTTCCATTAGTATAACTCGTTTTTTTAAAACACTGTCTCGCTATGTTAAATGGGTTTAACATAGCGAGACAGTTTAAAAAACAGCGGAGATGTCCGTTGCTTATTTTAAAGCTGTCTCGCTATGTTAAACCCATTTAACATGTAAAACAACGGAGAAAGCAAGATCTCCGTTGCTTTTTAATCTCGCTATGTTAAATGAGTTTAACATAGCGAGACAGTTAAAAAAACAGCGGAGATGTCCGTTGCTTATTTTAAACTGTCTCGCTATGTTAAACTCATTTAACATAGCGAGAATAAAAAACGGAGATCTTGCTTTCTCCGTTTTGCCCACAACTCTGATGTACTGCGCAGGTACATCAGAACTGCCGCGGATGCCAGACATCTGCGGAAGGGCAGTAAACAGGCATTATACTGTGCCATTATTTAAGAAAAGTAATAGTTTCTTTTCTTAAATAATGTCATGGTATAATAGCAATAACCCACTTCTGGGTGTGGGTAATGCTAAATTTACCCACGGTTGGCTTTGTTTGGTCCCTCAGGCTTCGCCCTCGGGACCAAACCACGCCAACCATGGGTAAATTTAGCATTACCCACACCCAGGCGTGGGTTATTGCTATATTGTTTCATTTTCTGATACCTTATCTGTTGTGTCCGGTTCACATAGAAGCTAGAGCTTGTCTTTTAAATCAGCTGGAGTAAGGCAGAAGGCCAGTGCTAGATAATATGGCAGATACAGTACATACCCCCACTCGGGTGCATACACATCTACAGTCAGTCTAGAGGGTAGCCAGTTCACATATTAGTGTGACTTTTGTGAGGGAGGAAGTCAGACATCCCAGTAAAAACTCAAATGTACTCGGCAATGACATGCAGACTATATGGAAAGCACGCTGACTTGGAATGGAACCAAACACTGGGAGGCAGCAGCCGTATGGTTGCACCATTTTATTTCATAACAAATCACAATAATGGTGCTAGCTCCATTGGTAAAGAAGGATAAAGCCCTGACTTTGGCCTAAACAGCCCAGGTTTGAGTAGTGAACCTATGCACTGGAGGTGGTGGTGTGAGAGGGAGAGGAGACATGGCAGTTTTTGACATGTCCTCCCCAGGGAGAAGGGCCATAGCTGGTCCCTCTTTTTGGACTGGATGACCACACTGACATGGTGTGAATGTCCAGAGTGCTACAATAACACAGTAAAAGTCATGGCAGCAGCAGTGGGTGAGGTTGATAGGTAAGGTCCTTGAGGGTTCACCATTACACCTGACTCTTGTTTCTTTGGAGAAAGAAATGGGCTTATTGGTTCTTTCGCCATTCAGAAAACAAGTGGGCTTAAATTCTGCCACCATGGGCTGGGATGAGTGAGTGTCACCATCGTCTTGAGATAAATGGTCTGTCACTTTGCAGTAGAATAAATGAGTTGACAGCATGGAAGTAGGGTTGCCAACTTTTCATGTCGAAAATTCTGGACATGTACGTGAAAACAACAAAGGCATGTAATTTTGGTACTCAAAATACAAAATTTTGCTTAATAATGTTTGGAATCATTAGTCCCTCTCTCGCATTATCTCTATTAACTGCAACTTACATTTCTTACTTTTTTCTGGCTGTAAACTGTAAGATTTTGTATTTACATAGCCATGGAACAATAAAACATACCCATGGGTATGTTTCTTTCCTGCAAAATCTCACGTTTCTACAAAAAATGTCCAACCTTGGGCATTTGAAAAGGTGGCAAGTGGCAGCCCTCTGCTTCCCATTACATTGGACATGTCATATGATCTTTCTTTATGATTAGTTGAGCTGAAAGTACTTAATACTTTATTCTGCTTAATACTGAAAATGTATTGTCTGCTGTCGGCTGACACTGCCTGTCAAGAACTTGATGATGCTTGAATTATCTTGCTTGCTGTAGGATGGGGTTAATAATTGCAGATAATCTTCATGAAGATGTACAGACAGACTAAACAAAGCTAATTGACAAAATAAATAACTAATAAATGTATTTGAAAAGGATCCCTGGAAAACATAGGCTGGGGTGGACACAATAGAAGGAGCCTGAATTAAAATTGGCATATTTACAATTACCCAAAAAAGTGGACAATGTGAGGAGACAGTAAAATTGAAAATAAATATTATATAGAAAAATAAACCATTTTGCTCAATTCACTAATGCTGAAAAGGATTAAATGATGCAAAATTATGGGAAAAAAGATGATGAGTCAGTGAGCTGATGTTAGGTGACTTCAACCAAATATGTGATTGTGAAGGTCTGAAGGAGGCCTAGGTGCTAAAGACTCACAGGGTTTTTACTTCAATTAAATGTACACTTTTTATTCATACATGACAGCAAACTTCTCCATTCATAGGCTCCTAGCCAAAGAGAATAATTATCCTGATGCTTAAACTGTAAGTAGTTCACAGAATTCTGTCTCACTCTTACACACACAAAACATGAACATGCATATACACAGCTGCACAGTGACACATACATATGTAATATGAAACTTTATTTTAATTGCTAGTGCACTGCTAGACGCACCATTTTTGTTGCATGCATATTATAGCAAAGTTAACACAGTGTTAAGGAAGGGCACACAAAATATTGGTTTATAATATTTTTTCACACACAGTTTAGCAAGGGGAAACAAAACGCTCAGTTGCAGTTCAACATAGTTAAAACAGAGGAAAACAAATTTAGGACGGAGGAGAGGACACTTGTTTTATCTTCTCTTACACAAAAATTAGAAAACGCAAAGCACTTCCTTCGCAGAAATGGATAAGCAAATTTAAATCAATAGACCTTAGCCTTAGCACTGGCACTACTACTGGCTGAATTTGCTAGTCAATTAATATGTCTAAAGTATAGAAAAGTTCCCATGTTTCCATGCAGAATCAGATGCAGTCTAAACACACTCTGTGACATAGTTCCTATAGCAGTCTGCAGTTAGGATATGCAATACATAATCAGCTTTTATTATACATTTTTGGGGTCTTTTGAAAATTTGCAGATAAACAACTCTGTACCCTTTAGCCACCCTCTGAAGGCAGGATCAACAGTTCTTCCGGTACAGTTTAGCTAATCTGCTTAAAAATTAAGGAAATTTGCTGAAGTATATATAATCCAGAAAGCAAATCTTCATAGTTTTTTCTTCTCCTATCAGCAGTTTAGCAAACACAGCTTTCCTTTTATTAATTTTGCATTTTACAATACCCTACTTTTAAATATATTCTGCTGATGAAAATTTACAATTTTACAAATAGCCCTTAGACTTTTCTTGGTCTCTTAGACTCCTCATCTACAAATTGATAACTTGGTACAGAAAAGATGTAACTGCTTCTACAGTAAACTGATAATTTGATAAGTAGACGTTGTGACTGCTTGAAGTAAACATGGCACAATGGGATCAGCCTGGATCCTTTTTACAGTCTAGACTAGTACTGCGAGTGTTAAATGACCTGCTACACATACACAGCACTGGTTACAGCAGCAGCTGCACTCACTGTTTTGGTGGGCTTGCTTTGGCTTCAGTTAGTCCTGCTGCTGGATGGCCATCAAATCTCCCACTCTCTGAGTTGGAATGGAATATTTACAGTTACATTAGGATGCACAATGACTCAGTCAGTGCTCTCCTACTCCTAGAAGTTTCTGGGGCTTGCTGTTCTTTTGTTATAGAATAGAAGTCTCCTCTGACTGAGGACATGCTAAAGCCATCCAGTTTTAAGGACGTCTCCCAGTCCCACTTGAATCCCACAAGGTCCTCCTCCTACTGTCCCTAACACTTCAAACGAATATATACCAGGTCCATAAACTGTTATTGTTCCATGTCTACTGTTTACTGCTCTAATCCCTGTTCTTCTTAAATGAATATTTCTGCTCACTTTTTGCAGCTCTCAGCAATGACTTTTCTTTGGATACATAGTGAAAAAACTGAGAACACGACATATCAAAGTTGACTTTTACACATAGTTCAGCTTTCACAAGTTCAAGCCTCATGCGGTTTCTTTCATCAGTCCACAAGCTTTTCATCATTGAAAATATACATTCAACATGGGCATTGCTAGTAGGAATAGCAAAAACAAATTTGATGATTCGTTTCAAGTTAGGTGCATCACAACCACTAAAGAATTCAACCCATCGTTTGTCAACTTCAGCTTTGGAATGACTTGTTTCAAGCACAGATACTCCGCATACATTTCATCTCCATCAACAGTCACACCACAGGCTGATACTATCTCTAAAATGTCAGAAAAGCAGCAAGGCTCATCAAGGTTTAGAACACGCAGTTTCTTCAGCAGACTTGTTTCAAAGTCAAACCACTTATCCAGATAAGCAATCGCTCAATCGTACACTTTCAGTGTTTCTGTTTTAAACGATGACACCTGGCTGTTGGTCATAAATCTGAAATTGTTGTTAACAGCAAAGCCAAAAAATTGATAATTTTTTCTCTCCACCAATTCATTGTGTACTTTCTCCATCACAGCAAAAAGCTGTGTGATATAAATTGTGTTTGACTCCAGCTGCTTAATGGCCTGTGTGAACATTCTCATGAAGCTGTACACAAAATGGATGTAGCATTCTGGGACAGAAAGTTCACCATTCTTCAGCAACCCATCTTCCTGATCTGAAATAAAACTCCAAATCAGTTTATTTGTTTCCTGTTTTCCTTCACTGATAAGTAAATCTTTACAGCTGTCCAGCATTTTATTAGCCTTTCAACTGCAGGTTCAAGAGACAACCAACGTACAGGAATATGATGCAATAAAGCAACGTATTCTTCCCCTGCAAAGTCATATCAAGATTTCAGCTCGTTCAACCGTTTAGCTGATGATGAAAATCCGTTGTACACCTTGACAATCAACTGCTCAACATCATAGCGTAGCTGTTTGCATGCGTGTTTGGCAGTGTTGTGCAGAACATGGCAGTTGAAGTTTGCTTTGATAAGACGTGGCTGTTTGGTCTTTAAATTAGTAAAAATGGAATGGTGCTTGCCATAGTTGACAGATGCATTATCAGCACAGTAGCTGACTAAGTTTTCAACAACTTGCAGACCATTGCCTTCTAGCACTTCTAAAATCTTGGTTGTTACTCCATCTGCCGTTTCATCACTGTCCACATAGAAATCAAATGATCAGTGACACCTCTGCTAGATGAAAGGAACCTGACTGACACCGGATACATTTTCAGATTGCCTTTGTTTGAAGCATCCGTTGCTAATGAGAATGGCTTATTTTGTTGCAGTTCCCTTATAGCCAGCTCCACGGAATGAGGTGATAAGATGTTTTCAGTGAATATCTCTGCTTTGTTTTTTCCACAGGAACTTTTTTTGCTCAATTTGGAATCGGAAAATATTTGGCAAAAGAGTTTATTACCACAAGCCTGCGAAGAGTAGCTATAATGATGTTGTATTCCATGAAACGTCATTGCTAATTCGGAAGCAGTAACTTGTTCTTCATCCAAACAGTTGGGAGTAGGAAAGAAATGCTTCAATGTACTTGACATTTTTTGGCTTTCAAAGTTTCGTTTGTGCTTGTCACCAGCTGCATGTTTCCGGACGGCTGTAAGTCCATCAGTTCTGACAGAAAATGAACAGCAGCAAACTTTA
The DNA here is from genome assembly GCF_019279795.1 of Protopterus annectens. Classification (NCBI taxonomy): domain Eukaryota; kingdom Metazoa; phylum Chordata; order Ceratodontiformes; family Protopteridae; genus Protopterus; species Protopterus annectens. The sequence goes on from NC_056725.1 coordinate 1,384,409,209, forward strand.
CACCTGGCAAAGTCGACGTTTTTATCATCCCGGTATAACCATGATTTGAACTCTGAATCCTTCAGCCACTCCTGTCGAAACACGCAAATTCGTCATTTTTTTTTAGGTGGAGTGACTTCCTTAGTAGTCGCACATGTAAGAAGTGAGGTTATCTTCTTCACAGGTGCAGGAAGTCCATTATCCATTTCAAGATGTGTGATGTAGCAAATCCTGTTTGTCTATTAAATTTCCTAGTAGAAAAGGAAAACAATGTAATTTACTTGCCCCTCATTAACAAATAAGTAGAATCATGGTGCTAGAAGAAAGTAAGGGTGGGGGAGGCAGGAGACGTTTGGATTCAGATCATCAGGAGGATACACTAACCAAATAAACCAACCTGTTGCAATGAGGCAGATAGTGGACTGTGGAGAAAAGGCTAGACATGTGGAAAGAGTCCAAATGGGCATTTCTAGATTTGGAGAAAGCATACAAGGTTCCAAGAAAGTTGATGTTGGCAGTGCTAAGATAGTTCAAAGGCTCCAGAAACAGTGGACTTCATACAGGCTATGTACAGTACAAGAGCCCAATGACATAAGTACTGTTGAAGTACAAACAGTGTGGACTCAGAGGGATTTCCAGTGGGTGTGTGGATGTCCATTCGGATGTAGTTTTGAACCCACCCACTACTGTTCATACTGGTGATGAACTACATAATTAGCAAACAACTTGAAGGGGACAGATCAACAAAGTTGTTGTACTGTTATTAATTCAGAATGCAATTATATACAGTCTCTCTGCATGATTGAACAGTTTGAATTATAATATAGCATATATATAAATATATAATAGATGCATGAAACCAAACTCCTGCCAAAAAGGGAGCGCTACAAAAGCATTAGATGCAGCCTGGGCATCCAGATTCCATAACCATAACAGCTTCTTCCAAGTTCCAATACACACACTAAATCAGACTGCTCTGAACAACAAACCCATAGCCTAACCCACTAAATGGGTAAAACATTATGTGCAACAGAATGTCATTGCTATTTACATAACTGTCTACATAGCTCACCACTGTATACGTCTCTATCTGCCCTATAAAACTATAAACGTTAAGTGTATGGCATACATAGATACATTGGTGATGACTGGTGGTAATTTTTTTTTACGTGTGCCTTTTTATCTATTTATAGTACTGCTTGTTATATATTCTTATATTTCTACTGTGTTGTATTTGTTTTGTTTTGTTTCTGCTGTAGAAAAAACTTTCAGTTTTTTTCTTACTTTATTTTTATTTTTAATTTCTATTTTAGTATTTTAAATTATTAATTTAATGTATTTTAGTATTTTAAATTATTAATTTAATCTTATCTTCCTTCTGTACTGCTGTGATATCACTGACAACTACACCATTGTGCAGTCTTACAACAACAGACTGGATTGAGCTAGCTAAGTTAGTGACAATGCATAATCCCATTAACAAACCAGAAAACTACTGTAGAAAACTACCCATGCCTTCTGAGACTGTAAATGGCATTATCGAGCACTACTCTACAAGCAGAATTCTATGCTCCACAAAAGAAAGAAACAACTATTTGTAATCCAAATCAATGCAGCAGGGAACTCACTATACTAAATGGTCTCAAAAAAAAAAAAAAAAAAAGTAGAACACCAACACTCTCTCTCCCTCAAACTGACAATTAAAACTCCTTCAAATCACAACTAACACACAATACCTAAAAAATTTGGATTCCTTACTTTGCTCTTGCACTTTCCTAGGATAAAACTCTACAACTACAAACATAAACCACCAATGTTATGTTTTCTTTTACATTTCAGCTAAACTCTAGACTGCCATTACCATATCTTCTTCTTCTCCCTTTTTCCCACTGGTTTACAATTTTACTATACTTTCCACAGTGTTCCACTCTTCCACACTGCTACCAATCTATAAATTTAGAATCTGTCTATGTCTCTGTAGTCACACATTTACTACTACTACTGATACTGACTGTACAATTCAAAGGAAAGTACTATGAAAATGACCACCATTCCATTAATAATGCACTGTGCAGTTGTGTATTATTTATTATTTATTGTTTTTTATTATACCTTCTGTGTAAAATAAATATGCAGTGAAAGTTATTTGCCTGTAATGTATCCACTGTACTTACTTACCTAATAATTGACTTCTTCTACAGTCCAGACTTGACCGCTTCCTTCCCCTTCTTCTTCCCGCCTAAAAGATAATTCCCTTTTGTTGTTTTCCACACAGTCAGTCAGTCACCTTCGCCTTTTCTTTGCATAATGGTGGATATTGGCTACATAGTGTTTTTATACATGCCTCACTCTCAGGAGCTGTCAAACATGGATTTCAGTTTGCTTTCTTCAAGTCTGGCGCGGTGCTGAATCAGTGGTAATTGGTTATCTCAGCTTTTACTTGCAAACTGAGATTAACCAATCAGCTTCAGGGGAAATGCTTCAGTTCGGTTACTGGGCAGGGCTGCAGGCTGACTGACAACTAGATTTGCATGAATTGTGTGTCAATGTGAGCTGTATGAACCCAGCAAACCCCACACACGTCCCCATCTAAAGAGTGTACAGAGTGAGTCAAAGTTGTTGTTGTATTCGGGGCTCGACTCGAGAGCTGCTTTTGTGGACTCCACCCTCCTGCTAGCATGCACAGAAAAATACATACACAGAAAAAGCAGAATCATCCACCACTCTCTGAGTCTGAAGTTCTGAACATGTATTATGGACAATTTCTTTCGACAGGACACAGCCTTTCTCAAAATATCGTGGAAAATGGTTAGGCAATGCATTTGAGTGTTGCCGCTGTTGCATGATGTTTTTAACATGAGTTCGTTCGGAAATCGGAGTGGACTCGAGTGGAGTATGGAGTTAGTTTACACACACACCACATTTGTCTATGGCTCTATGCGTGCATATATGGTTGCTTAGCAACCTCAACATGCAATAATAAGGTTAGGTAGGTGACTTGTGACTAGTAGTGTGTAACTAAACCCGCTGATGTTTCATCAGCAGTTGTGGGCTGTGTAATAGTTTAAGAATGGATTTGCAGAACTCTTAAGCTTTGTAGGACTGACTTGTTTACCTTAACCAGTTCAGACTTAAGTAACGCATTAGAATGAAATTTCTCCTTGAGTAGTTTTATAAGTTGCTTCTATTACGGCTTCAAAATGTTTGAAAGAAAATGAAAATTATATGTATGCAATTACAAGCGCTATATCAGGAGCTTGATAAAACGTCCAGTGTGAGTTGAATTGCCATCTACTGTGCAGAACCTTTTTTATAACTAATGATTTAAAAGGGTGTGATTAACGCATTGCAATACCAAGAGGAAATACCACTCATGTTTCTTTTGCTATGTCAGTTAACTTAAAATGTTATTGTAATTTTGCATGATCCTGGGGAGTCTAATGTATCATCTTAAAACCAAGCTTCTCTAAATCTCAGAATGTCAGACTCGGCACTCGGCAGGCACCAGTCAAGTTTTTTTTTTTTTTCAACTGCTGCAAGCGGCGAGCCTGCGAAAAATAATTTCCGGATTTACACTGTGAAATCCAGACAACCGGACAACAGCCTTTATTCGGACAATCCGGAAAAATTCTGTACAGTTGGCAACCTTACATGGAAGAGGGAGCTCCATGATAATCTGTTGTTGAGGCACTTAGATGAAATACAGAACAAAAAAAAAAAGGTTAGTAATGGAAAGTTAAGTGGTTGAGTAGGCGGGAGAAAGTGGGTGATACAGTAAATTCTTTGCAGCCTTATGGAATGAGTGATTTTGTAACTGAACAGGTGACATAATCTATAAAATGAACTGGCACCTTGCCTAAGTGTCATGTTTAATCATACCCTTACCTCAGGCTTCGTGCCCACTGAGTGGCGCATAGCTACAGTTATCCCACTCCACAAGGGAGGATCCACCTTGGATCCTGAGAACTACCGCCTCATCAGTCTGACGAGCCTGATCTGCCAAGCCATGGAGCATGTTATCATGGAACTTATAAACAAAGATATTGGCAACCTTCAAACACTGGACCCCACCCAGTTTGGGTTCGTGAAGGGCCGATCTTGTCTCCTGAACCTGATTGACTTCTTCAAATCAGTCTCCAGAGCATTGGATGATGGTAAAGCAGTCCACACAGCCTATCTGAACCTCGCCAAGACCTTTGACACCATCCCCCACTCTGGAATCATAGATATACTTAGTAAGCTGGGCATTAATCCCTACATTACTCGATGGGTTACGAACTGGCTTACTGACAGAACCCAGACTGTAAAAGTAGCTGACTCCAAATCCAACTCCAGACAAGTGACAAGTGGAGTACCTCAGGGTTCAGTCCTGGGACCGCTCTTGTTTGGCATCTACTTCTCTGAAGTACAAGCCAACACTAAGGGACTCTGGCTAACAAAGTTCGTAGATGACTGCAAAGTGGGAGCCATTATTGAATCCCCAATGATGTGGATACTCTACAAAAGGGCCTTACAGAAACAGATGCTTGGTGCCAGAGCCATGGGCCCAAGCTCAATGCCAAGAAATGTATAGTTATCCCCTTTGGGAAAAAAAACATGTACCCGTGAATTATCACATAGGTGGCAGTACACTAAACACCAAAAGTGTGATAAGAGACTTAGGGACACAGATGGACAGTGGTCTCACCTTCAATAACCACATCGCCACAACAGTCAGGAAATCCTTCTATGTGGCACACCTCATCACTAAGGGCTTTTCATCCAGAAAAAAGGTCATTGTCCCACTGTACTCATCCTTCATTAGACCCATTATAGAATACAATGCCCCATTTGGTATGTACCTCTCAAGACATCGGCAAAACCTGGAAAGGCCACAGAAATACCTAACTAAAAGAATCACAGGCCTAAAGCAGATGCCCTATGCTGACCACCTTAAAAAACTCCATCTATACTCTGTCACATGTCGTCTACTCAGAGGCAATCTCTGCTTAACATACAAGGCCATGTCAAACCCAGAGATGTTGGCCATGCTACACTTAAAGAAATCCCAATCCCTCAGAGCCACACTCTCCAGGGATCTAAACCATGTCATCACAATAAACAAAACATGCTGGAGGGATAGGTTCTTGACCCAGAGACTCCCCAGACTCTGGAATAGACTGCCCATACATGTCAAGCAGAGTGCCTCCTTGGCCCTCTTCAAAAGGAACCCTGACGATTGGATGGGAGAAAGGAAATTCACCCTGGGGATCATGTCAGTAGCCCTGCTAGACAGGGGTCCAGGGAATTAAATAGTGTGGGAAGAAATAGCCAGGGAATTGTTATGGCTAGGCTTGTATAGGCCCTAGGGCCGATAGCCTAGTACCAACCTATGAACCTAAAAGGCTCTGGTGACGGGCGTAAGAGCAGAAGCACAGAAGCATAAGATAACATTTTGGTTGCATTATCTTGGAATGTGATAGCAGCATATAGAGTGAACCAGATGTGATGAAAGTTTTGCAGCTTGCCACTTATCTTGGTCTCCGGTATTAAGCTGCTTCTTTTTTTAAAGTTAGCACAGCAGAATTGGGGATAGTGATATTTCTGCAGCATATTTGTAAGAACTATATTAACCCCAGCCGGTGCATCAGATGCAAACTTGGATTAGAAAGAATACATCGTGGGCAAGTGAGTTTACCAATAGTTTTCATATATTTTCTTTGGTGACGGTAGTGACTTTGTAGTTAATTTAGAGGTATGTGTGAGCTTTGCTTTGTACATAAAATGTGACTTTCTATACTTTTTAGTTTGTGCTGTCAGATGATTTTGTAAGCCAATAAGCATTCAGTAACTGGTTTATTGAGGCAATTGTTCTAGAATTTGCAACTGTGTTTTTTAAATTTATTTACTTATTTTATTCTGCTCGGGTACAGAAAGAGATGAGGAGAAGATATTGTATGTTGTGCATATTTCCAGACTGCTGTGTTTTATGCTTTAGTTCCCCATAACCTGCTGACCTTATCAGTTATCTGTTATTGCTTTCCTTTCTAGCTAATGCCTCTACAGAAAGGGAAGCCTGAGCAGTGTATGTCCTGGGGGCTGTGCCATTTTAACAGAATAAGGAAAGTTATTTTCTATGCCGTATCCATTTTGTATTCATCCAAGATGTCAACAGGCAGTAACATCGAGCATGGAAATTTCTGTCTACCATACCTGCTGATCTCTTAGCACAAGAATTCTGGACTGTGCCAAAATAATGGGGGAAATAAATGTCAAAAATCAAGGACAGATTTTATATTTTGCTTTTATAAAATTAGAAATCTCATAGAATAGCAGGTTTTGCATTAGCACATATTTTTAAAGGGCATGGAAGCTGGAAACTCAAAGTCTGTCATTATTAAGTGACTTCAGTCATCTGTAATTTACCAGGAAACCACAGATTTTGAGGAATGGACCAAAAATAAAAGGCAAAATTCTGGATAGTTCAGAGGTATGCTTTCTATACACTTTTACTTGCAAGTGAGTTTTCTATTCCTCTTGTGTGAAACAAACTGACTTCTGGCTACCCGGTTCCCCACACTTTTTTTTTGACCCTCCAGCATCTAGACTGCTGTTAAAACTTTGATAACTACTGTCACAGAGATGAGTTGTTCAAGCTGATGAAATGTTATACTTTTAGCTAGATACATAGATTGAATTTGATACAGTTTATCACCTTTCTGCTTTGATCATTTGGAGTTGTACTGCATCAGTTTAATAACAGAAAGTTTATCTTATAAAATAGACCTTTTATCAGTTTATAGGTTCATAGGTTCATACTAGGCTATCTGCCCTAGGGCATTTATAAGCCTAGCCAAAGTGTGTTTGGCTTTTGCCACCCATTTTAAATTAATTTTGCTATGCCCTTTTTCGAGGTTAGTATACTGTGCCTCTGTCTAACAGTGACACAGAAGTGATACCCGGGGTAAACCTACGATCTCCCATTCACTCATCAAGATTCCTCTTGAAGAGAGTCAATGAGGGACTCTGCCTAGCCTGGACTGGGATTTTATTCCAGAGTGAAGGGAGCCTCTGGGTTATGAATCTGTCCCTCCAGCATGTCCTATTTATTTCAGTGCTGAGGTTCAAGTCTCTCGAGCGCGTGGCTCGATGGGATTTGGATTTTCTGAGGTGCAGCATGTCCATTAATTCCAGGTTGGACATGGCTTTGTACGTCAGGCACAGATCGCCTCTGAGCAGGCGGTATGCCACTGAGTAAAGCTGGAGTTTCTTTATCCGGGCAGCATATGGCATCTGTTTGAGCCCTTTGATCCTCTTGGTGAGGTACTTTTGGGGTCTTTCCAGTTGCTGCAGGTGTCTGGTAAGGTACATCCCAAAAGGGGCATTGTACTCAATTATGGGCCTGATGAGGGATGAGTAAAGAGGCACGATGACCTCCCCTGATCTAGATGTGAATCCCTTCATGATTAGGTGGGCTATATAAAATGTTTTTCTAACCACTTTGGCCACGTGGTTGTCAAATGAGAGATTGCTATCAACTTGGGTCCCCAGGTCCCTAATTACTTCTTCTGTACTTAATGGATTACCACCTGTGTGGTAATTTGTGGGCACTTTGTTTTTGCCAAAGGGGATGACTATACACTTTTTGGCATTTAGCTTGAGGCCATGGCTCTGGCACCAGTTGTCTGTTTCTATGAGGCCCTTTTGGAGGATGCTTGTGTCGGCTGGAGAGTCGATTATGGCACCCAGTTTGCAGTCATCTGCAAACTTGGTCAGCCGCAGTCCTTCCGTGTTGGCCTGTACCTCCGAGAAATATATACCGAACAAGAGAGGTCCCAGGACTGAGCCTTGTGGGACGCCACTTGTAACTGGTTTGGAGTCTGACATGGCTCCAGCAATTCTAACCATGTGGGTTCTGTCCTTGAGCCAGTTTGCAACCCATCTAGTGACATAGGGTTTATATTTAAGCTGGTGGGCTTATCTATAATGCCCGAGTGGGGTATTGTATCGAAGGCTTTTGCGAGGTCCACGTAGGCTGTGTGGACCACCTTACCCTCGTCAATGGCCTTGGTGACTGTTTCAAAGAAGTCAACCAGGTTTAAGAGGCAGGATCTGCCCTTAACAAAGCCGAACTGGGTAGGATCCAGTGTCTGTAGGTCCCCAATATCTTTATTTATGAGGTCCATGATGATCCTTTCCATAGCTTTGCAGACCAAGCTAGTCAGACTTATGGGGCGATAGTTTCCAGGATCCGTTGAGGCACCACCTTTGTGGAGAGGGACCGCTGTTGCTGTACGCCACTCTTTGGGTACATATCCTGTAGTAAGGCTGAGATTGAACAGTAGTTTTATGTTTGGGTTTAGCTCTTCTTCAAGTTCATGTAGGACGCAGCCCGGGACACCGTCTAGTCCCATTGATGCTGTGTTTTTTGCTTTGGAGAGGGCGTCTCTTACCTGAGCATCTGAGATGTCAGGGGGGCAGAACTCTGCTGGGATAGATATTTGCCCTTTTGGTGGGGAGGGGGGAGAAGTTTGCGCTGAACCTATCAGCTAGCATGTTGGCAATGTCTGTGGGTTCGGTGTATTTTTTTCATTTTGGACTAATTCTGAGCATATCTGGGAATTCCCACCCAGGTTACTAACATAACTAAAGAAAGCCTTGTGATTATCCTGAGTGTCCTGTGCAATTTTTCTCTTGAAGCTGGCCTTAGAAGATTTTATGAGTGCCCATAGTTTTTTGCTAATACTGATCAGAGATGCCTTCCCTTTTTGGGATTTTGCTCTGTTATGTAGTAGCTTCCTCCTTCTATTGTATAGTTTGTTTATGGCTGGGTCCACCAGACAGGACGTCTGCCTTTGGAGGATTGGGTCTTGGTTTTATTTGGGATTGCATGATCCATGCATTCCTGAAGGTGTTCATAGAATGTGTTTATAAAGGATTCTGCGGTCTGGGCCGTATTTTCCACAGGCCCGGGGGCTTTGAAGGATTCCACCTCGGTTTTGAGGAGTGTGAAATTTGCTTTAGAAGTTTTTCACTGTGGTTTTCTGGTCAGGGGGTGGGGTCGGGATGTGAATATCCAGAGAGATTAGTTTATGGTCTGATCTTACCAGTGAGGGATACACTTCTGGTCTGGAGCATAAAGTCCTCATGTTGGTGATGATCAGGTCCAGTATGTTTTCCCCTCTTGTGGGAGTGGTAACAAGTTGTTCCATAGCATTTGAGTTTATAAATTCTAGGAACCTTTGGGCTAGGGTGTTGGAGCCAGAGTAATGCTCCCAGTCTATGTTTGGGTAGTTGAAGTCGCCCAATATAATGGTGTTTGGAGAGACCTTCATATTTTCCAGTGTTCTCAGGAAGGCTGAGTTGGGTTCCTGGGTTTGGGAGGGTGGTCTGTAGCAGGCTATAAACTGGAAGGCAGTTTTACCCACTGTTAGTTGCACATGGATAGTCTTTGATGCTTTGTGCTGTGCCACCAACCTGGAGGTGTGGGTATCTTTGACGAATATTGATACTCCCCCTCCTTTTGTGGTTCGGTCCAAGTTGTGGGGCCGAAAAGCATGGTATGAGGTATAACCTGGTAGTGCTGGGTGCTCTCGGGAGCCTTGAACCAGGTTCCTGTTACTGCACAGATATCGATGTTCTCCATGCTAAGGAGAGTTTCGAGTGTGAGCATCTTGAGGTTTAGACTTCTGGCGTTGAGTAGCATTACTCTTAGTTTCTTATCCCTTGTGATACCTATGGAGGTGGGTTTGTCTTTTGAGCCTTGCCTAAAAAAGGCACTATGGGGGTAGCAAGAGCCTTTGCCAATATCCGAAAGCCCAGGGGTGACAGGTGCAAGCCGTCCCTAATGAAGCATCATGGCTTGTCGAGCATGTCATCCCAGGCTAACATTTAAATTTAGTTTTTATTAACTGGGTAAAAACCTTTGGACTCAGAATCTGTCTCCAGCAATGATCCAGGAGTTTTAGTCTTATTAAATGGTTTGCTGGTAGGAATCAAACTTCTTCTGTTTAAATAAACAGGTTGTACATATTCAGATTAAAGATTGTCAGTCTGCTTTTGTTGACAATATCAAGTATTTTAGTTTTAAAATTTCTGCTGTTTGACTTTTTTCTCTCCAGGGTAGTTGGCTCTATGTTAAGAAAGTTGTATTCATTTGAATGATTTTTTTCCTGATGTAAGAAATTTATATATGTTAATGATTTTACTTTATCAATGTTCTATTAAAGAATGGCAAACTCAAAAAATGAATTATTCCAGTGTCACCAACAGATATCGTGACTGCAAGGATTCCACTTCATGGATTTAGTGAGATCTGCAGAATCCCCATGAATTTTTATCATATTTAATTTTTTCATAATTCAGTAACTATTTTGTGGGGTTTTAGGTCCTTTTAGTCCTTAAAAATATTCTGTCAGAAAAGCCATACTGCAACACTGCACCCCCCCCAGCTAATTAAATATGCCAACACAGAGATCGCACTGTAGCATGTAAAAAAAAACAGATTATTGGTTCCCACTGTACAGAGCCCTCCGCCATCAATATACTGGCAGCTTTAGAAAAGTTTATTTTCAAACTCTTTAGATGGCAATTCAAGCGTTCAAACTTTTCACAGTTGAAACACTTGCATATATATTTATGTATGTGTGTGTGTGTGTGTGTGTGTGTGTGTGTGTGTGTGTGTGTGTGTGTGTGTGTGTGTGTATGTGTATATATATATATATATATATATATATATATATATATATATATATATATAGAAAATCTGTATATATATACATACATATGTGTGTTTTTGAACTTCTTCAGCAGTCGTAATGCTTTTTTCGTATATGTCCACAATCTTAAAGGAACCCCCAGATCTGTTCAGAACTGGTAGTCAAGGACACCACATACACAAATGCTGTAGATATAGCCAACCTACAGGCTCTCAGATTCAGCGAAAATTTCACCCCTCAGTCCCCACATCAGTAAATCAGGTCATCCCCAGTACCTGGCCCCCTCCCCTTATTTCTAGGGTACAGGTCATCACTGCCCTCTCAAAGGTAAAAAATACAGTCTCCACGGGACCTGATAACATCCCAGGCTGCATCCTACATGAACTCAAGCATGAACGTGCAGCACCATTAGGCACCCTGTTCAACCAAAGCCTTAGTTACCGGCTTTGTCCCAGCTGAGTGGAGGACAGCCACTGTCATCCCTTTACACAAAGGTGGAGTGTCCACCGATCCAGGAAATTATAGCCCTATCAGCCTAACTAGCCTGATCTGCAAGGCCATGGAACGGATTATCATGGACGTCATTAACAGGGCCACTGGCAATCGCCAAACACTCGACTCCACACAGTTTGGCTTTGTCAAGGGGAGGTCATGTCTGTTAAATCTGGTCGACTTTGAGACAGTCACCAAAGCCATGGACGAGGAGAAGATGGTGCACACCGCCTACTTTGACCTGGCCAAAGCCTTCAACACTATTCTCATTCGGGCATAGTTAATAAACTCTCTCAACTAGGCATCAATCCATATGTTACCAGGTGGGTAGCAAACTGGCTCACTGATAGAATCCACCTAATCAAAATAGGGGAAGCCACCTCAAGCAATAGACCCGTAACGAGCAGCATGCCCCAAGGATCGGTCTTGGGGCCGCTGTTATTCTTGATATACTTCTCTGGGGTGCAGGCCAAAACCAGTGGCCCTGGCTGACCAAGTTTGCAGATGACTGCAATCTGGGCATGGTCATCAATTCCCCAAGAGATGATGACGTCCTCCAAGACGGTCTCACCCAAAACAAATGACTGGTGCCAGAAACATGGCCTTAAACTGAATGCCAAAAAATACATCATCATCCCCTTTGGGGAGAGCGATGTCCCCAGATAGTCTCACATTAATAACAGTGTCCCAAGCACGCAATCAGTCGTGAGGGATTTGGGCACCCAGGTTCATAGCAACCTGAATTTTGACCATCATGTTGCTTCCATTGTACGGAAAGCGTCCTACATGGCCCACCTCATAAGTAAGGGTATGTCATCCAGGGACAAGGAGGTCATAACATTCCTGTATTCTTCCCTTATAAGGCCAATTATCGAGTACCCCTTATAAGGTCAATTATTGAGTACAACGCCCCCTTCGGCATGTACCTCGCAAAGCACATGCAGCAGCTGGAGAGACCACAGAGGTCCTTACTAGGAGAATCCAGGCCCTCAAACATCTATCCTACACAGTTAAGCTAAAAGGCCTATCCCTCTACTCAGTTTCTACTCAGACTCCTAAGAAGTGACCTCTGTCTGACATACAGAGCAACCTCAGACAATGCCTTGATGGAACTACTACATATCCGCAAGTCAAGCTCCACTCGTGTAACCTGCCCTCGCAAACTCACCCTTGTCTGTGACATCATTAGGACTTGTTGGTGGGACAGAGTTGTGTCCCAGAGACTCACCCATCTGTGGTATAGATTCCCTCTCAATATCAAGCAGAGTACCTCATTATCCCTTTTAAGCGCAACCTGGATAACTGGATCGGAAACAGAAAATACACCCCTGAGATCCCACCTGTGTCCCTGCTGGACAGGGGCTTGGGGTGCTGACTTGTCTAAACATGGGCTAAACTCTTGGCTAGGCTTATATTCCATTATCCCCGCTGTACCGTGATCTAAGCAACAGTTTGCTTAGCTGTACAATCAACAGTACATGTTGATGTACAACTAAATGTACACGCAAACTGTGTGTTGCCTTTTATTTTTTCCTTTTTTTTTGCGAAAGTGCATTTTCGCTAAAATGCACTTTTGCGAAAGTGAGTTCACTGTAGCACATTTTGATTTAATGTACTTTTGATGTAAAGACTAGGACCCATATATATATGTATATGTATGTATATATATATATATATATATATATATATATATATATATATATATATATATATATATATATATATATATATATATATGTATATATATATATATATATATATATATATATATATATTATAATGTAAATATGCATGTAGAGATGTGGTATAGTTACACAGCCACACGCACACCCACACCCACACCAGTTGACATAATGGTTAAGGCCTCCCAAGCCCAAGGTGCAAGGTTCGATTCTGACATCTGACCAATGCCAGTTTGGAGTTTACATGTTCTTCTTGTGTTTTTGTGGGGTTCCTCCCACCTCTGCAAAACATACTGAGTGTTTCCATCTTAAACTCACTTAAGAACAGATCTGTATGTAGCAGTACAGACTCTAGATGGCACCCTAAGGGGGAAGAGTTTTGTAGACCAACTGCTTTGGACATCTACTGTGGTGTGCAGTATACTCAAGGTAGGAGAACATGGTTCACCGATTGCACCTTGACAAGGCTAGTTACTCGGTGTAAAAATATCGTTCTAGGTGATCTGGTCATGTTGACTAATGTCATCAAAATGGGCATTTGACATTTGCTGGTGATAAGTGGGTTGAGGGCCCAGCCTTCTCAGACCTATGCAAGGATCCATACTAACAGTGGGAGGGGGGTGTATGTGCCCCTTTGTCCCCAGTGTGTGCCTGCCATAAAGCCCAGCAGCCTTGTGTCAGTAAACTACTAGCTGGCCGGTGTTCAGTTGCCCAGCTTGGGTTACCTGGCTAGCTCTGTTGAGTGAAAGCTGGATGTAAAACCACTCAACCTGCTAAATATAAACTAAGAACTGCCATACTCATTGTAGGTTCACTGACATCATGAGGCTTGGAAGTGGATGACATGATGGTAAGGAAGTGGCTGGAAATCCTATGTATCCATGAAACAAGGTAGAAGGGTAGTGCAGCAAAGCCATTATGCAGGAGGAGGAGGGCAGGCTACAAATAGTGTGGGAATTGAAGTGAGGGAGAGGCATCAGAATTTGTTACAGACTTATGGCAATCAGATTCCAGTGTAGTGATAGAACAGTATTCATAATCTGAGCCAATGCCCCACAGCAGGGTTGTGATAGTGAGGAAGAGAGTACATTCAGACAACAGCTGCAGGACCTACTAGATAGATAAAGCAGGACAACAGGAATTGGTGGTGTTAATGGGTGACCTGAAAGAACATATCAGGAGAGGCAGAACAGGATACAAGAACAGCCTGGGTCCACATGTGTGGGGCAACAGGAATAAAGAAGGAGAGGCCATCCTAGACTTCTGTCTGGCAAATGGCTTGATGGTAGCCAGCATGTGATTCAGTAAGAGAGAGAGTCACAAGATCACATACAAAAGTAGCCAACCTGCAACTCCGGTGGATTCTTGCTAGTCAGGAAAGGGCACTGGGATAGTGTCTGAGAAGTGTGGTAGGCTGCACACTGTGGGACAGATAAACAAATGAGAACATAAGAGCAGAAGCCAAAATAGCTCCAATTACAGAAAAAGTCAAAGAGAACAGATTATGGTGGTTCAGGCACATGTGTGGGAAAGCAGAAGACAATCTGGTGAAGATGATTGGGAATGGACAGGAAGAAGGCAAGAGGAAGTGACCTGCAACAGTCAGGCATGATTGTCAAAGAAGGTGGCAGTAAATAGGGAGAGATGGTGACCTGTGACACGACCCCCCGACCCCATGTTAAGCACGTGAGTGTGGGTGTGTGTGCATGAGCATAAGTATGTATAGGTATATATATATATATATATATATATATATATATATATATATATATATATATATATATATGGGTCTACCTGAGATGGTCGACAAGCCATTTGATCGACATTCATTTGGTCGACAGGCAGATTTGCCCCCCTCCCCAATGTTGTGCGACCCTGGAGTTGATATATATAGTTGGGGGGTGGGGGGCACAGCCCCCCCCACATAAAACTGCTTGTCAACCAAATGAACTGTCGACCAAATGAGTGTCGATCATATGGCCTGTTGACCATGTGATAGGGATCCATATATATATGTCTGTGTGTATATACACAACTTTATTATAAAAACACATGTTCAAGATACATTCCATTGAAGAAGATCATTGATAGGATGTGTTTTTGAAAACAAAGTAAAAAATGGAAAATAAGTGATTTTGTCAATGGCATGTTCTCCCAGTACCTCCTACATGGGGCCTGTATTCCCCCACAATCCCGGTAAAAATATACATGCAATTTTACCAAATCCAAGATTTCATAGCAGTGGGAAAAAGAGAAACTTCCTCATTCCACTGTTTGATGTCTTGCAACAAAACACTACCCACACACTACTACAGTGCTCAAATAAATGGGAGTCATTTAAACAAATTGATGATTCCCATCTTGACCAAATAAAATGCACATCCAAATGTATTGGTAAGTATATACATCCACACACAAAAGCACACATGGTTGCTTCTGACTAGTATATTAAAATCACTCTTTCGGATAAAGGAGTGTTACAGTCATTATTAAACAGATTGTTGTAGTCACTTGCCCATCTGTTTACTGGATTACGCATATGAGAGGAAAACTGAAGTTTCCTTCCTGTATCTGTCTTAAACTAAGGTTCTGTACAGGAGTATTTGAGGAAGCTTGGCTGATTTTCATGATTAAGTAAGACATTCATTTGTTATCTAAACAACTTGTCCTGCTTAGTGTCACAACAGTAGCAAGCTGAGCAGGGCAGACCAGATTTCTATATTCCAACAATAGTTCCTAGCTCATCTAGCAGGATTCTCCCACTTAAAATGAGAAGTGTAGATGTTCTGCTATATCACTGTTGTAGTATTCTGGAAAGAAGTGCTGTCCCATCCCGGGCAGCCCGTTGCTCGGCCAGTATTGAAAAGCTCAATAGGGGTCTTGTTTGTGCCATACAGCCTATGTATGCTCCTCACACAGAGCATAGGGCATAAAAGGGCCGTACAGATGCAACAACTCAGAACTACTTTTGCTGCCAGTTCAAGCGCTGTTGTTGCCAGTTGTTTTGAACGTTTTTTTGCTGTTCTGAACTTTTTGAATACGAGATAAGTGCTCTGTTGGGGTTATTATTTTTTTTTTTTATCTTTTAAAATTTTTCCATCTGTATTTTTTATCACAACCTAGAGCTCATGTCATCCAAGAGGGGAAAATGTCAGTGTGGGAGGCAGATTCCACATAAGGATCGTCACAATCAGTGTCTTTTGTTTGGGTGCTTCCCACAACCATACCTCTTGTAGTGTCTGTAAAGCATTTGTGCCTAAGACACCCCAAAGCCATTTGTTTTCTCTGGCCATTTATCTTTAAAGCCATTGGCTTAGACAGTTAGCCCAGTGTACCATGGCAGAATCCTTTAATCCCCAAATACTCTCACTTGGTAAGAAGAAGGCTGAGAAGTCTTGGCCAGAATCTTTGGCTGTCCAGCCTCCACTGGATGCCCCTCTAGAAGCAGGTAATAGCTCTGTAGGTTGTTCAGTGTATGTCGGATTCCTCTGATGCGACCCCTCCGGAGGCCAACATGGATCCGTCTTTTTGCACGTCCTCTGAGACTTTGCAGGCATCTGTTCTAGACATCAAGGGGGAACTGTGGTTGATTATATCAGAGGGTCCTATAAGGACACTGCAGATATTGATCAGGGAGGAAGTTCCAGGTTCTCTTCTCGAGTATTGACAAGGGTCTAAATCTCCAATATTTTTAGGGCCGATGTTCCTTCTAAGAAATGACAAAAACTGAAGCATGTTCCACCTTGTCCTGTGGATCCTCAAAGGGAATGGGAAGAGTTTACTCAGGGCTTATTCTCTGCCTTAATGGCCCTGAAGTCTCTTCAAGGGGTTTCAGTACCTGCTGCTCTTTGGACCTCTACCCCATCTAAACAGTTTAGTTAACCAGATTCCTCAGGTAAAGACTCCCTGTTTGGTGAGGGGTCTGTCTTATTCTTCACGGATACCTTCACCTTTGGCTTATGGTTCTGATGCAGAGGAGTCTGTTGACGCTTAGTGTCCCTTTGAAGAATTGTCCTTTGGGGGTACAATTGCTAGGATGATGTAATTCTTTAAGTGGGATTCTTGTCAAGTGTCGGATATTCAGCGAAGATATTATGAATTGTTGCAGGTGGATACTCCAAAACCATCGTCAGTTCCTCCTGTGTTGGCCACCTTGTTTAGATACCTTCATTGCTGTTTCCAAGTCTCCTGATTCTCAGCCTCCTGCTCCTAAAAACCTGATAGGCTCTATAAGGTTCCTGAGGATCATCTGTTTTTATTTAAATGTTCTCCTGCTGTGGTGTCAGTTTCTTCTGACAAACCTTATAAACTTTTGCTTTCTGATAAGAATAGCAAAGCAGTGGAGAGGATTGGCAAGAAAGTTTACATTGCTTCTACTTTGACCTTTAGGGCTATTAATTACCAGATCCACATGACTAGGTATGCTCTGGTTTTGGTAGCTCAGGCTTGTTAGGTTATCTCTACCCTTCCTGATTCTGATGGTAAATCCTCTGCCTCATCTTTTTTAGGTTCTACTTCTCAAGTGCCTCACCAGTGTATTAAGTGTAGCTATGATGCTGCTGATGCCTGTTCTAGACCCATGGCTTTTGGGTATGTCATGATGCATTATTCTTCACTTTATCTCCAGTCTCTTACTGAAGACATTAAGGCCAAGTTGTTGGATGTTTCTTTGGATAATACTCAGTCTTTCTGGGACCACTTCTGCTGACTTGTTTAAGTCTGTTAAAGAGAAAGGCAAAGCCTTACAAGACCTTAAACTTATTTTTGTTCCTTTTATCCCTGAGTTCCAGAGGAATTATCATTCTAGATTTACTTTTGCTCACAGGCAACTCCCCAGAGGGGTGGGAGGCAGGCCACCCCTGCTAAGTCATCTTAGATTTCTGTGGCCCAGAAGCCTTCCTTGTCTGATAAGCCTGCTTCTCTTTGACACCCCCCCCCTTTAGACCAGGTTCCTTTGTTCCTTTTGCTCTCCCTTTGCCTTCCAAATTGGCATTTCATCACTTCAGACTCTTTGGTTCTTTCTGTCATCCGTCAGGGTTACTTCATTGTATGAAAATCTCTTCCTCCTTTTTCTGGGATTCTCAACCTCCTCTAGAGCAACTTCCTCATTTCCCAGAGGTTCTAGGGTCACTGTTGAACCAAGGGCCCATTCGATCTGCCCCCCCCCCCAAGTGGGACAGGGTTTATATTCCAGGAAGTTCCTGGTTCCTCGAAAGAAATGCCCTTCTTGAGATCCATTCCTTTCAGATACTTACTCGTCAAACTCTGTTTCCTCTTTTATTATTCCAGGCTTTTCTGCTCTCCTTGGATCTTAAAGATGCTTACCTTCATTTCCGTTTTCATCCTCTCTACAGAAAGTGTTTGTTTCTGTGTCTTCCTCTTATTTTCAGTTCTCTGCTTTGCTCTTTGGCCTCTCTACTGTCCCAAGGGTATTCATAAAATGCCTAGCTCCTGTGATTGCCTTCTGCAGGCTCCAAGGCATTCAGATTTTTTCCTTATCTAGATGACCTATTGCTTCAAGTGCCTTCTCCCAGTCAGTCGTTGCAGGATCTGCAGTTCACCATCTCTCTTCAAAGTCTGGGGTTTACTATCAACTTTCAAAAGTGCGTCCCAACTCCCTCTCAGGATCATGTGTATTTGGATTGCAGGATTCAGATGATGCCAGTGTTGGCCTCTCTCCTGCCTCCAGAGGTGTTGTCGTTGATAGCCTTCTTTCACTCTCTTCTTCCCTTGATTGCCATGCCTGCCAGGGAGTTTCTTCGGGCTTTTGGATTTATGGCCTCTTCTGTTCTGATGCTTCCTCTTGCCAGACTGCATATAAAGAAACTTCAATGGTACCTCAAGTCATTTTGGCTGCAACATCGTCACCCTCTGACTTTCAGTGTACATCTCCTTCCTTGTCTCGGTAAGGATTCAACAGCTCATTCTCAACCCAGGCTGTCCCTTTCGGCCTCCAGTACCTTCTCAAGAGCTGTTCACTGATGCCTCAAACATGGGGTGGGAGACATCTCTTGGTCGGTCACCTGAAGGTTCAGGGTCTTTGGTCTCCCCATCATAAATCAGACCTTATCAACATCAAAGAGATGAGGGCTCTGATTCTGGCCCTTCAGGCTTTTCACCCCATCTTCTCTCCAGGACCCTTGAAGGTGTATGCAGAGAACACTACAGTGATATGGTATGTCAACAAGCAGGGGGGCGCAAAGTCTTACCTTCTCTACATGATGGCACTTCAGGCTTGGAAGCTGGCTGTCAGTTATCAGTTAAGTCTTCAGGCAGTGTATATTCCTTCAAAGCACAGTCTTGTGGCAGACACCCTGAGCAGGTCCGGAACACAGGCTCACGACTGGAGGCTTCACAGAGATGTGTTTCTGGACATTGTCCATCAGTGGGGTATTCCTCAGGTAGATCTTTTTGCCTCCCATGTAACAGGCAGCTTCCTCTCTTCTGTACCAGAGTGCCAAGCCATATGGCCTGGAAAATGGACGCACTATCCTTTCCATGGAAAGGGAGGTTTCTTTATGGTTTATATCCTCTTCCTCTACTTTAAAGAGTCATGCAGAACATTCAGCTGGACTCTCCAAAAATCTTGCTAGTGACAGCTGGTCCCCTCTCTTAATGCATCTGGCCAGGGGCAATCAAGTTTACCTCACTGGTTGGCTCTCCTCACACAGGACAAGGATCTCTCATCCATCTCCTCTTGTCCACTCTGCATCTGACATCATGGGTAATAGGGTTTTGATCCCTTTCCGGCACCTCTTTTCTGAGGACATGCTCAGGGTTTTATAGGAGGTAAGTAAACCTTCAACTTGAAAATGTTATGTCCAAATGGAAGAGATTTTCGGTCTGGTGCTATGCTCGTAACCAGGACCCTTTTTCTGTGGGGGCCCTCTGGTCCTTTCTTCTTTTATGAGTTGCTCCAGTCTGGCTTGGCCTATTCTTCTGTGAAGGCCCATTTGTCAGTTGTTTTTGCTTTTCTGCCATTGACTCCTCCTTTTATTTCTCATTGATTTCTCGTTTTGAGGTCACACTGTTTCTTAAAGGCATCCTGCATATTTGGTCTTCAAGAAAACCTAGTCGTCATCCTTGGGACCTTAATTTTATTTTGGAAAAATTGACTCTGGCTCCTTTTGAGCCTGCAGTTTCTGATTCTTTGCAACATTTACCTGGAAGACTGTTTTGTTGTTGGCTCTTACTTCTGATCAGAAGGTTTCTGAGCTCCAGGCCCTTATGGCCTTTCCTCCTTTTTTGGTTTTTCACAGGGACAGGGTGTCCATTCGTTCTAATCCTTCTTTTATGCCCAAGGTGGTAAATGAGTTGTCCTTAAATCAGTCCGTACAACTCCCTTCTTTTTTTCCCTTTTCCCAGTCTGCTACTAAGAGGGTCCTGCATACCTTGGATTTGCACAGACAGCTCAGGTACTATTTGGATAAAACTAGGACTGTTCATAAGTCTGATCAGCTTTGTGTTTCCTTTCATCCCAGGTCTTTGGGCTTGGCTGTTTCTAAGCAAGCCATGCCCTCTGGGATAGCTAAGGCAATTTCTTGTTGTTATTCTTTTCAGGTCTCTGCTTCTGTTAGAGGTCATTCTACTAGGGCTGTTGCCTCTCCTGGTGCCATCCTCAAGGGATTGAACACCAGTTCCATCCTTGAAGCTGATACTTGGTCTTCAGTGCATACCTTTACTAAGCATTATAAGTTGGTTATGGTTTCTAATGCCAGAGCAGGTTTTAATGAAACCATTTTATATGAGATTGTTGAGGGCACTTTGCAGCCTTCCACTACATATTCTGTTTTTTTTTTGTTTTGTTTTTTATTTTTAGCTTTTTTACTCTCCCTTCTTTCCAGAATACTGCAGCAGTGATACAGAAGGACATAGTACAGTTGTGTAAAATCTTACCATGACAGTAGATGTCCTTCTCTTCACTGTTGCAGTATTCACTCCCTCCACCCCTGTTTTTTATTTTTGCATTTTTCCTTCTGGATGTCCATGGACCCCTTTGTCCTTTGAGGATTGTTCTCTTCTGGGCAATTCAATTCTGGGTAGTTGCATCTCTATGTCCCTTGTATGCCCTACACTCTGTGTATGGAGCATAAGTAGGATATACGGTGCAAACAAGATCCTTTTCAATACTGGTTGAGCGACAGGCTGCCCAGGATGGGACATCCCTTCTTTCCAGAATGCTGCAGCAGTGAAGAGAAAGACATCTACTGTTATGGTAAGATTTTACACAGCTATATTTTATTCTAGTTTGTTGTTGGTCTGCATTGGGACTTCCACCTAGTAGGTCACATCTGATATACTTTCCACTGGAGACATCAAAGTAGCATCCATACAACACCAGAACCACTCAAGATGTCTTCCTGGATTAAAGTTGCTTAGTCTGTTTGAACAAAGAAACAATGTGAAGAACCTAATTTCTGAGTACTTTTTTTTGCAGTCTCATCCTTTAACACATTTTCCAAAGTTTATAACCATAAGTGAGTATGGGTCCATTGCATCGACTGGCTATAGCATTGAGTGTATATTATGAATTGCTCATTGCTTCACCAACACAGTCCAATAACAGTGGTGTAGTATTTACTGCCATCACTTCACCTGCACACTGCTCATTCTCTGACCCCTGTACCCTCATTTCTGCAAGACTGCAGCATACTTAACCTCATCCACTTGACGTAGCTGCCCCCCACCCACTGCCAACACCACCACCAATATCTGCAACAAACAATCTTCTGTTTTCCTGGAGAGAATGATTACCTGTGATTTGGAGGTGCTGACTTATTCACTCAACTACACACTGTACCTTGAACCACTTGATTGCATGCTGGAGATGAGAAATACTTGAAGACATGAGGACATCCCCCTGCAATGCATACTTTTCAGCCATTAGTTGTACCATGATATCCTGTTTATGAAAGTTTTAAAGAGGAGAGTAGACAGAATGCATTCATAGCAAAGTCCTGTACTTATTTTAAAGATGTTTTACATACTACAGAATTCATGCAGCAGAGTCAGTCTCCCTTTATTGGTGCAAGAGTAAAGGATTTCCATCTTAGTATGCCACCTTGGGGAATCCATGCAAGATCAGTAAATGTAGGAAAGCTTATTGATGAATGATCAATCTGCAAATTAAGGCTACTCATGCCGAAGTTCAGGTTACAACTTGTCCTGTCACTTAACACTGATTGCTGTTTGTTTTTCTCTCTCTCCTCTACCAGATGTGAAAAATAACTTCTGTGCTTTCAGAAAGTGTTTACCTTTGGCTCTAAGAGACAGTGCACTGTGTAACTTTAATTAAAATGTAAACTGTGTGCTCTGCTTGGTGCATTAAAGTGTTACGGCTGTAGTAAGGCAACTATTTCTTATTCACTTCCTATAATTTCAAACTTCATTTTTTTTCTCTAGCTGCTTACTGTTGTACATTTAAACTTTGCATTTCCCTCAGCAGAGAAAGCTCAGAACTTTAAAAATTAATTGTTGCCCTTGCATACAGCTCAACTCCATTTAAAAATACTCAGTGGTGAGAAAAACAGAGTTAATAACTGCAGCTGTGTGAAGGAATCTTTGTAAATTTTACTTGGAACAGAATGTACAGAAGTCTGCTGCAGACGTGTTGTCTCCCACTGAGAGCATTTGGTTTTGGAAAAAAAATCTAATATTTTTGTAGATGCTAGAAACTTAGCGTTTTTTTTCAAGGGTTTCAGCATTTTGTCTTATTTTTCAAGCCTGTTTACAAAAATTATTTCTAGCTGAAATGAAAGACATTGATCTAGGCATCCACCTTTGTAAAAACAAGGGAAAGTATTACCTAAATTGTATATGTAATATAATCTGTACACTTGTACATCCCACCAGCCCAAGACTACAACATTATATTAACTTAAATTTGCTTCTCTCCAGCCTTTCTTCTGTTGTCATATTGTAAAGCCAATATTTTTACAACTGAAAATAGATTTGTTTAATATCTTTAACATGAATGTGCATTTTGTGTGGTATGGAATATCAGCTGTGGCAGGGCTTATCCCCCTGGCGGTATGAACATTGGTTCTAGATGACTGTCATTGTTGAATTGACTCCCTGAGCCCAAGTGCAAAAAGAGTTGTGGATGGATGGATGAGATTTGCATCCCACCTTTGGTCTTACTGTAGCACATACTCACTCATTTGGTACATTTTTGTGAATATTGATGTTGGCAGAAGTGAAACACTTGCCAAGAAATTTTGATTAGCTAACCCAAAAGGCTGCAGTATAGCAGCAATCTGTCTGTGATCCACTACACAGATAATGATGCTTTGCTAGTAACCATAAACTATTGCGCAGAGAAACATAACCATTTTTTTTTCAGTTCTGGAAGAGTGGAATTCTCAGTCTTGTCTCATCCTTAGTGCTAGCAAAATCAACTAGATCGTGTTTTGTTGCAGTTGTGACAACCTGTCATACTTCCCTGAACATGCTGTGAAGACACTAAATGGCAATATTATTTCTTCACAAATACTATAAAGTACCTAGAATAAACACTAGATGGCTTCAATTTTCTTTGTTCAGGATATTGCTGTGGTAAAAAATGTGGTCAACTATTAGGCAGACTACAAGATCAGCTGTTATCTGACCTGTAACAATAAACTAAAATTAGAATCCCCCTTCTTCATCCCATACTGTTTAATGGCTACATTGTCTGTACAGGCCTAACACCAGATCATTTAGTTGTCGTAAGCACTGCACCCACATCACCACTGTGAGGTCATGCTGTACTTCAGATGGGCATCTTTTAAATACAAATTTGGTTCCTCTTTATTAGGTAAGCCCTGTTTTCTGCTTTTGCCATCCTTCCTATAACTTGTAGAATGACACTATGTCTGGAATTTCTAGTCAGTGGTACCTTCAAAGACACATGTCCTCCTTGTGTTCCCATTGGTTTCGACCCACATTCCAAAGGCATGCAGTAGGTGGACTGGACACACTAAATTGACTATATGTTCATAGGTAGGTACTAGGCTATCAGCCCAAGGGCCTACGTAAGCCTAGCCAACAAGGTTCCCTGGCTTACGCCACCCAAGAAAGTTACTTTCCTGTGCCACTGTCGAGCAGAGACACAGAAGTGATCCCCGGGGTGTATTTCCTATTTGTGTGAGTGAGGTGTGAGCGGTGTGGAAGTACTGTGGCAGTGCGAGACACTTGGCAGTGTAAACCTTGGCTCTAGATGATTAGTGATATCCTAACCCCATGTGCAAAAATGGAAAGAGAGGTTGTAGATAGATGGACAACCAAGTCGCTGAAACTGTTATGGTAGTATTCTGTTGAGCATTTTTATTAAGGTCCTTCATGGAGCTTTCTGTTGTCTCTTTTAAAAAAAAGAAAGCAGAATTCATATATTTAAAAATCTTTGCTTAGCCACCACATTGATAGGGTGAGCTGGAACTGATAGATGACACAGTTGTTTCCTCTTTCCCTGCTTTTGCAACTACAGCTTAACATTGATGTTATAAATAAATTATGTTACTATTTTGTACTACCAGTCAGTTAACTTCAGTTGTATATAATGCTACTAAAATGTTCCTGTACTGTTTGTATGTGTATGGATTACTTTCTCCACCAGTCTGTCTTAATCATACTGTAAAATTATTGATACTGTGTTCTCATGCTGTTAGTATTAATATCATAAGCATCATTTATTTTTTTATTTCAGGGTAGTATCTGCAGATTCAGTGTTTTGATGTTCTTTTTTTATTAGTGAAGCTAACTGCATTTACACTGTTGGTGTGAATTTTCATTGTTTGCAAATGAACACACAGTTTTGTCCCAGGCCTCCACTAAAAATGGGCCACAACGTAATTTGACATCCTGATCGTCAAATTGTGTGTGTGTGTGTGTGTGTGTGTGTGTGTGTGTGTGTGTGTGTGTGTGTGTGTGTGTGTGTGTATATATATATATATATATATATATATATATATATATATATATATATATATATACACATACATATACATATATGTACATATATAAAACACTTTTGTGACATGTGAACAGTTGTATGTGGTTGAAATACAGAGACTGAATGAATATTTAATGAGCATTACTTTGTTGTAAAGATTCTGAAATGATGTAAGTTGTGGTATAGAACTCTTCCACTGAAATAAGTGCAAGAAAAATAAAAAAGACCAGTGCCTACTGTGGCTGTAGGCTTCAACAAATTCAGACGGTCGTTAATTTGGGCCCAGTTTTGCTTCCATTACGAGTTAGTTTACTTTCACAGGCTGTCATTGCTTACCCTTTTGAGTTTTACAGGTATGTCA
Organism: Protopterus annectens; assembly: GCF_019279795.1. Taxonomy (NCBI): domain Eukaryota; kingdom Metazoa; phylum Chordata; order Ceratodontiformes; family Protopteridae; genus Protopterus; species Protopterus annectens. The sequence goes on from NC_056725.1 coordinate 1,384,434,349, forward strand.
AAGAAAACAACTGGTACAATTTTCTGAGGTGGCAGACTGAAGACTGAGTGCTGTCCCGTGGTTCAAGATTAAGATTTGAGTTGCATCATTTCTAACAATAAATTAAGAAACTCACAGACAAAGAAATTTAAAAAATGGTAGAAAAATAAGCAGTTTAGTGATGACTAAGGGAACTAAGAAGGAGAACAGCAACTGAGACACTAGCATGAATATTTTCTGGAAAAATCTTTATGGGGACTGTGTTAACTACTGCAATGATACAGAATGGATAAAAGACGTAAAAAGAAAAATAAATTGTAATATTGTGGACGTGAACTGGAATGAAGTAACTGCCAGTGAGATAAATGTAAGAAAGGCTCCCGACTGAAACATTTCAGGTTTAGATGCTGTTTCCAATTTCTGTTTAAAGGTATTAACGTCTGTACAGAATGATTTAGTCTTGAGTAAAAAAAAAAATATCTGCACACCATGGAATTTGAAGTGACTGACATCAGACAGAAGAAAAAAATTGGGGGGTCTTAATAATGAGTTAAAAGTATGTAAATACTCACAGATCACACTTTTAAAAGCTGATTGTTTTCCAGGTTTAAATACAGCAGTAAGCATTAAACCTATTTTAAAAAGAAGATGGTTAACTTTGAAATAACATCTTGTGTGGATGGGTCTTAGTTAAATGTTTTACTTATTTATGGCTATACTGACTTTCAGTAACATTTTACCTGTATATGTGTCTTTAAACTGAAGTGCTTAATACAACTGTGTCGTGATTAATTTTATGGTTTGAATTTAGTATTTAAATGAAGGCATTTGATTTCTTTTTTACACACTGAAGGGTTGATCCTGAAAGCTTTGTGATTTTTTCCTGTTTGGAATAAACGCTGCACTTTACCTCAACGCTTCCAGGCTTTGGATTTTTTTACTATTGTAATACACAAGAATTTCCAGTCATACTTAAATATGCTACTAATACAGCTAATCCCACTTTAACTACAGAAGGAGGCATTTTGGGTACACTGCAAGTGGTGAGATGAGCATTTTTGGCAACTAGCCAATATTGAAGAAAACTGATTTTCTGACGTTTTGTTATGCCCTGACTTGAAAATACATCATTCCTGTCAAATTACAGCTTGGAGTAATTAAACAGGAGAGAAAATTGTGATTGCTCAAAACTGTAGTGTAGTGTTTTTGGAGTGCTGTGTGGCCATAGAGTTATGGGCATAAGTTTGGGGATGTGGAGGTGCTAGGGGATCAACCCCCTGCAAAAAAAAAAAAAAAATCTTGTTTTCAATGTATGCCATTACAGTGTATAGCATGGGTGCATTTCATTTTGTTATAGTTGCCAAAAGTATTTCCAAACATAACTCTTAACCTGGAAACATCAAAAATCTGGACAAAGGCCCATGAAAAATAGGTACAAATCTGTATGGTGATTAATGTAAAATATGGATACATAATTATGTAACCCCACCCACTCAAGTGGAATTGCGGGATACTAACTTTCAAACGCAAACTGAAGAACAGATGACCAAAATATGGCCCCAGCCCTGACCCTGTAGTAAATGGTAACAATTTTTTTATAACGTGTAGCAATGATGTTCACTGGGAAAGGAGACGATGATGAACCTTAGGATTTTGTTTTTGGTGACTTGCAGTATGTGGGTTTTGTGGTCAAAGTAGGGCATTTAATGTTAGGCAGTATTCTAATCTTAGTAAAAGAATATAGTTTGTTAGGATCTCCAAAAGTCATTCTCCATGGCCTGCTGATCAGTGGCGTAGCTTGAGTTTGTGCTGCCCGGGGCTGTCTGAGTTTGCCGCCCTTCTCCCCTCACAAAATCATGGTCGAATGGGGCCCCCATACACAGCCCTCTCCCTGCAGCCATTCTAATGTCCCATTACTTGACTGTTTCTCCCCATTTACCATAAACACTGTAATGTGCATACTGCTTTACTTCTACGATGATTATTTGGATTTCATTTAAAACGTTTATTTTGGATTTTATAGCACAAACACTAATAGACATCTGCTAAACCAAACACTACAGTCTCACAATGAAAACGGACTTAGCATTAAAACTTATCTGCCCTTGAAACTCACATTCATTAAAACGGCATTGAAACCCACATTCAAATAAAATGCATCTGGCCAGTGGCGGATAACGATTACCTTTGGGCTGTTTTCAAATCATAGGCCCCTTGCGCACACAACATACGCATGTTCTTTGATACACCTTCCTGATTGTATTAAATTACATTCCTTGTATAATACAGCACACTTGTTAGAGCATGTTTTAAGTTTATTGTTTTGAACATTTTTCCAGTAAACATTAAACAAAATGCATAAACCAGTAATGACAAAACTGCTCAGTTCAGAACATTTCCCTCATAAAAGTCTTTTCAAACTTCTACAATCCACCAGTATCAGTAAATATGCACAATCTCTGCAGAACTAAGAAATCAAAATAATTCCACATTAAAGAGATCTGTAACTAATGAGGTTGCTGCTAGCAAACAACTTAATATTTCATTGTTTCATCTACAAGTAAAGTGCCTGTTACATTAAAACAAATAAGCTAGTTATTTTGCAGTAGGGAATAGCTGACAAACTGATAACAGGTTCATAGTTACTAGGTATCTCTGCCAAAGAGGACATTCTCAAGACTGTAGCATCCACCCCCTTTAAAATTACAACACAGTACAGTATCAGCAATCCATCTACATATGGTGGGGGTACAACCCACAACCTTCTGCATCAAAAGCAAGCATTCTAACTGTTGTGCTACTAGTAACAAAACAGACTTAGCATAACCGGCACTAAACTTCTCTCCTCCTGAAGAAGTATGCAGCATGAGAAATCTGGAAAAAGCCACAGTTTATGGGGGTTTCAAAAGCCCAAAACCAGGGACAAATTTTAAACTTTGTAGTGCTGCTTATGCCAAACCTGTTTGTGTTGTTAGTAGTACAAAAGGTAGAATACTTGCTTTTGATGCAGAAAGCCATGGGTTCTACTCCCACTGCGGGAGTAGAACCCAGAGCCTTCTGCATCAAAAGCAAGTATTCTACCTGTTATGCTACTAGTAACAACACAAACAGACTTGGCATAAGCAGCACTAAACTTTTCTCCTCCTGAAGAACTATGCAGCACAAGAAATCTGGGAAAAGTCAAACTTTATTGGGGGGGGGGGAGTCCAAAACCAGGGATGCATTTCAAACATTGCTTGTATAATCTTAGAAAACTTGCTAGAATAAAATGGATTGTGTTACCATGCATTTATTGAAAGATAGCCTTCCGATCATTATTTATTGAATTCAGTTCTCACTGATTTGGCAGAAAACCACAAATTTTAAGAGGAACAGACCATATTCTATAAGACTTGACGACTGTGATTAAATCCTTGAATCACAAGCAGTAGTGGTATGGGTAGAGAATTTAGGACTTGCTACCTGTACCTAAGGTATAGGGTTTGAGTCTATGACAGTAATTCTAACCAGCACTTATACTAAGTGGGGCATTTTTCTCACACACACACACACACACACACACACACACACACACACACACACACACACACACACCCCTTACATAAGTAATTGCCTACACACACCCCTTACATAAGTAATTGCCTGCTGCACAAAAAGAAGTTAGCAGAGTTTCTCCTTACATAAGTCATTGACTGCTGCAAGTTGCAACCTTTAAGTAGCTGCCGTTGTTTAAATAAGTAAAAACACACCTTCTGCCATTAAATAAATAAACCAGTTTCTCTAGCAGCAGTTATAATTGCCTACTGCACAAAAAGAAGCTAGCACAGTTTCTCCTTACATAAGTCATTGCCTGCTGCAAGTTGCAACCTTTAAGTAGCTGCCATTGTTTAATTAAGTAAAAACACACCTTCTGCCATTAAATAAGTAAACCAGTTTCTCTAGCTGCCGTTGTTTAAATACGTAAAAACACACCCCGCTTCTGCCGTTAAATAAGTAAAACAGTTTCTCCTGCCGCTCTTACAGTATGTTGGTTACAAAAGTAAAAGAAGCTGCCATGTTTCTGCTGCAACCATTACATAAAAGAAGCTAGCACAGTTTCTCCTGCTGCCATTAACACACACACCTGTTAAATAAGTAAACTGTAGATAAATAAAACAGTTTCTCCTGCAACCCTTAAAGTACCACTTCCTGCAATGTTGTTTAAATTTGTAAACCCCCCCCCCCCTTCTGCCATGAAATAAGTAAAGACTGTAGGTATGGGTAAATAAGTCAAAACAGTTTCTTCTGCTTGCTGCAGCCCTTACAGTACAACGTCTGTTACAAAAAAAGAAGCTGACGTTGTTTCTGCCGCAGCCGTTACATAAAAGAAGCTAGCACAGTTTTTCCTGCTGACACTAACAGACACACCTGCTAAATAAGTAAACTGCAGCTGTAGGTAAATAAATAAAACAGTTTCTCTTGCCTGCTGCAGACCTTAAAGTAAAAAGCCTGTTTCCGTTGCATAAGCTGCTGTTGTTTCTGCTGGTCTGCCTGCAGCTGTTACATAAAAGAAGCTTGCTAGCACAGTTTCTCCTGCCTGCTGCAGCACTTATAAATATGCCGTTACATAAGTAAAACAAGTTAGCACAGTTTCTCCTGCCTGCTGCAGCCCATATAAGTAGGTTGTTACATAAGTAAAACAAGTTAGCGCAGTTTCTCCTGCCTGCAGCAGCCCTTATAAGTTTGTTGTTACATAAGTAAAACAGGTTAGCACAGTTTCTCCTGCCTGCTGCAACCCTTAAATAAGTAAGTCCATTACATAAGTAAAAGAAGTTGCCCCTTAAATAAGTAAAAAGTTTGTTACATAAGTAACAGAACAAAAGCTGCCATTTCTCTTTTGCACGCACATAGAGGTTTACATTACCTGGAGGAGGAGCTGAGCAGGGGAAGAAAGATGTGCTGTACACTGTCAGACCAGTCTGCAGAAGCTGACATCATCATGCATGCCCTGCACGTAATGACGTCATGAGTAAAAAAAAAAAAAAAAAAAAAAAAAAAAAAAAACAGGAAATTTGAAAATTAAAGGTGCCACTCAGGAATTTCTGGCACCCCAATATTTTGCCCTCAAAACCGGTATTCACCGAGGAATTTGGTACGGTTGAGAGGTATGTTTCCAAATGCTTGCTCTCTGATCCTTCATAGCGGATTCCTACTATGTTGTTTCGGATGGCCATCAGCATTTTATGTCTGAGAGCTTCTGAACACTTTTTTGATATCTGCTGCTGGAAAAAGGGCAAACATGAATGAAGTAACAGCAGCAAACAAATATTGACACAGACACTTGTAAAACAAGCCTGATATTACTGGTAACAAATGATAATATATTGTTACAGTTTATCAAATAGTAATACATATTTTGTGGGTAAATTATTCAATAAATCACACTACCAATTGAGTGAACAGTGAGAGAAAGATCTGTTTTCAAATGAAGCATTTTCCAATGAATTCTATGTCACTGAACCAGGGAGACAACTTGTAAAGCTAAGTATTCCAAAAGGCATGCATACATACTCCAGACTTGAGGTAAATACATCTTCAAGGGGAATAGTTACAGTCATGTAGAATATTATATTCATAAAGTAGCAGAGAGTGTTACAAGAACTAGGACAGTGAGGGAATGGATAAAGGAGGTTTTACCAGTACAGGTGTCTGCAAGTAGAGGTACAGAAAATAGACAAGAGGGAGTGAAATTTACTTGAGTATTAGCAAGAAACAATGTATTGGGAAGAAATCGCTTGGGAGGGAATGGTAATAGAAAGTGATGATGCTAAGCAGAAGTTTGAAACAAGTTATAGATTGCCAGCCTTATCAGGAATTAGGGAAGTACACGCAAAGAGGAAGAGACAGGAGAATGCTAAGTGAGAGACTAGCTCAGGTAGTGTTTTTAGTTGAATCTAAATCAGAAACTGCTGTTAAAAAAGATAATTAGCAGGCTTTATAAAGCATCACACGATAACTATACAAATCAATTAGAGGAAGTTAAAAAACAGTCTGAAAAGAGAATGGAAAGGCAATTTACAAAGGAAAAATGTGAAGAAATCTGTAAGGCTTGTGCCACACAGTTCAGAAGGTTTAGAATTTTAAGGTTGGGAGGGTGGCTTAATGGCTAAATTGTTTGCCTTACAAACACAAGGTGCAGGGTTGAGTCTCACAAGGGATAATTTGCTAGGCTTAAAATGGCTCACAAGGGCAGTTAGCCTAGTACGAACCTATGAACCTAATTGTTGCACGGAAATGTTTGCATACAACAGCATAGGTATGTTATACACTGAGAAGACTTCAGAGGATTTTTCTTCAAGTAGGCAAATGCTGGAGCCATGCTAAGTTGGCAGATGTTAAGAATTCCAAATAGATTACCTTGACAGAAATCTTGGGGAACAAATGATTGTATTCCTTTGAGCTAGCATGTTATTATCTGACTTGCCTAAACATAGTAAAGACTTTTTAAATTAGTTGTTATTGGCTGCTAAAAAGTTATTGCTAGAAAATGGTAATCAAAATATATTCATAATGTAAGGGATGTTCCAGATAGTGCAAAAGAGATACAATAACTGGAGGTGGGATTTTAGAAAACGGAAGGAGCAAATTTAATTGAAGTAAATCAAATTCATCTGAATAATACATGCAAGATAATGTTCGGGAGAAGGAGTGAGGTTTAAGGGAAGACAGTAACTGAGCAATGTGTTATGCTGGAGTGAATGAAAATTGTTAAACAGAACACATACAGTATATATGTATACTGCATGACAATAACTGTGGAGATGATATTACAATTTGTTTTCTTTTCTATTAATGTATATAATACCTGAACCATATTTCCAGGTTAAAATACATTGATTTAACAGAGATTTGTTTAAAAAAAACAAAATGAAGGTGAAGATGGTGGGATTTGTTAGGCATGTTGAAGTGTCATAGAATAGGTAAGAGTGGTATAGGCAAGGTATAAAGAGAGAGAGAGAGAGCAAAAGACTCCTGGGTCAGATGGTTATGGAATGGTCAAAGGCTGACATAAGAAAGTACTGTTTCTCTGAAAGAGTGTAGGGGCTGTGGAATACTTTGCCTGAGGTAATGATGAAATTGAGTGGAGTGGAGCAGAGGTCAGTGTGAGAGTTTAGGAGTGTTTGGGACAAATGCCAAAAGGGATGTGGTAGGGAAAGGAGAGGGCTGGCTGCACAGAGGTCATGCAGTACTTGTTACCTTTGATTGACTACAAGCTTTCCTTGTATATTGATTTGTCTTGTATAGTCATTTCTTCAAAGGACCTGGAGCAGAAGTGATCCAAGCACGTGCAATGCTTGGAATGTGGACACCTCATCTGGCTGCTCTGTCTAGAGAGATATTAAAATCTATTTTATCCTAAGAAAAAAATAGTTTGTTAATCACAGTTTGGGGGTGAGTTGATGATTAAAAGTTAGTGTTTCTTGGTTGAAAAGTGACAAACATGGAGGATACTACAGATAACAGCTTGCTTGTGGGATCAGCATAATGTGTCGATTTCAAAATGTGCTGTAAATGAATGCTTTCAAATTAACTAGGTAAGTGTTTCCCTGACCATCTGGAACCAGTAGAGTCTTCAGGTAACAAATGTAGGTGAGTTGAGATATGGCAGGAGTGACAATGAAGAGGCTGGAAGACATGCAATATCAGTTAACAGAAATGGAAGACAAGGTGAGAAAGTGGAATCTTAGGCTGTATGTAAAAAGTAAATCTGTGGAAGTTGTTTAAAGTAAGATGGCCAAGTGAACTGGTTTACAAGAAATTATTTGGTTGTTGCATAGTAAAGTGTTCACCATTTTCAGAGACTGATCTTAAGTTTGGAAAGTCAGGAGCAATTTTAATTAGTTTTTTGACTTTCTATGAAAGGGAACAAGAAGTGTGGAAGCTCTGCTAGCAGTGGAGAAATTTTCAGTGATGGGAAGAACTGTGTTTGTGGAACACAATTACTCCAAGATTAGTCAGTTACTGTTTGCATTTTGTGACTATGATGTGGGAGTGTAAGTGGGGGAGACTGAAATGTAGACTTTTATTTTCCAGATATACAGAAGGTTTTCTGGGATGGAAAAGTGCTGATGTTTGTTATGCTGGGCTAAGCAATGGAAGAGATAAGAGAACTACATGAGAACGTGCACCAAATGTAAGCTGACCAAAAACTGTTGGGCTAGATGAGGTAGATGACTTAGGTGAGTAAGAGACAGCTGTGAGGAAAATGTATTGAAGGAAAAAAGACATATGAAGGTTCAAACTATGGTGTTTTGGGTATTAGAAGTGTGTATGTGTCTTTATGACTGTCTTTTCAGTAAAAATAATAAGAGGACATGCAGAATCAAATTGGAGAATTACAGTGAGTCCTTTAGTGTAAGCTACACTTTCTTCTTAGCCCCATTTATAAAAATGTGCTAAAAAAGGAGTAGCAAAGATAAGGTAGTGACCTTTCACAGAAGTGCAGTATTTGGGTGTTTACAGGTTCAAATGGAATAACAGAAATAAAGCAGCAGTCTGTGTAGTATGATTGTTAGGATGAACGTTTGGAGAGGAGTGTCTCTTTGTTGTAAAACATATATGGAATGCACACTGTTCAGTGTAAATTATGGTACTCAGATACGCCACTCTGTGTTATTTGATAGGACACATCTGGCAGGCACCATCTTAGTTACCATGCTCATGCACTTCCTACATGCCGCACTGCCAGTATGCACACCAACACTGCCTATGTACTACCACCCAGGCACATCAAACTCCCGATGGTGTCTGCCATCAGTGATGTATCCAGATCTGCATCCTGTGTTTCATTAAGTCACTGTCTTCATCAGATGTTGTAGATGTAGCATTCACTAGGAAGTCTGGTGTTGTTTGTCTAGCATCATCTTCTTAAATGGCATGACACCAGTGAAGGACATTTGTCTGGCCTTATCTATACCTTAGGCTTCCATTAAGCTCCCTTTAGAAGTATCTTTCCCTTCAAAATGCCAGTTAGTCTCTTAATAACTGCGTATGGCTGTTACTCTCACCGCTATTGATATGGTGAACAGGGGTCATCATCCGTAGTTGTAGCAGTTAGCCAGCATCAGTGTGAAAAGAGAAAGGCACATATGTTACATGCTGGGCAAAATTGCTTGGAGCCTGCTCTTTGGCATAGGGGTAAAGTCATGATTATACCCCCACACTCTGAGGTCAGGTAGTGGCTGAGAAGATGGAACAACTGGGAAAGAGGTGATGTGAAAACAGTGACTATGGCTTGCCTGTCCTGGGGGAGGATGTGTTTATTCCCAGTCAGCTGTGTGGTGTTCAGTGCTAGGGAAGAATGCCCAAAGCACAGAAAGCAAGGTGCCACTTTCAAGAGGGATGTGTACTGTGCCCACACAAGCTAGTGATAGTAGCCCTATTCTCACATTCGGAGGAGTATGCACATGCATCAGATGCAGGGTCATAGCTGCAGTGGTGAGGAGTACATGTCACCACCAGGGGAGAGGTTAAGCTTTGGCAGTAACACCCTCAGTTGTCAGGATGCTGATGAATGCACAAGCAACCTTAATGTCTTCTTCAATGATGGCTTCCCCAGGTGGTTCTTACCCCCGTATGGTACTGGATACCGCCCTAAAATGGGAGAATGCATGGGCTTAGCGTGACAGGGTTGAGACTGAGAGTCAACAGGTGAGGTGGGTATAAAAAAAATTATACAATGGCTGGCCAGTAATATTCAAAAAGGAGCATGCTGATTGGTCAGCCCAGCCAGTACGCCCATTGTAAATCCATGAATATACCAAAGGAAAAAGGTCCAATTGCTCGGACTTTTTTCCATTAGTATATCTCATAAACTTTTTGCTTTTATTTCTTTTTTCTTTTTTAAATAAATTTACAAAACTGAAGACCTCAAATGAACGAGGGAGATGGTGCAGAGAAAAATAAGAGGATAATCAGGTACATTCTACAAAACTAAAGAAACATACCTGATTATCCTTTCATTTTCTGTTCCATCTCTCCCGAATGTCAAAAGTCTCTTGGTTTATTTTTTCTTGATAAATAAAAAAGCAACGGAGATCTTCCTTTCACCATTACTTTCTTTGTACAGCACTGATGTACTGCGTTAAGTGTGGGAACGCAAGTCCCGTACACATGTGCAGTACATCAGAAAAGCCCCAAGATACCTGAGAAAACATGGAAGGGTACTGAAGAGGCATTATACAAAGACATTATTTAAGAAAAAAAAAAGCAACGGATAATCTCCGTTGCTTTTTTTAAAGCTGTCAAGCTATGTTAAACCCATTTAACATAGCGAGACAGCTTTAAAAAAAGCAACGGAGAAAGGAAGATCTCCGTTACTTTTTTTAAAGCTGTCTCGTTATATTAAAGTCCTTTAACATAGCGAGACAGTGTCTAAAAAGCAACGGAGATCTTGCGTTCTCCGTTGCTGTAAAAAAAGGCTTGTACTAATGGAAAACGTCCAGGCGACCGGACCTTTTTCCATTAGTATAAGTCTGATTTACAAGGTGCATGCTGACCAGTCAGCGTGCACATTTTGGAATATTAATGGGGGGGGGGGGGTCATTGTATAATATGCATTCACCCTCTTGCTGCAGTGTGCAGATGATAACTGCTTCCAGTATCCCATATACCAATAATTGGAAGATGTGTACAATACTACTGGTAGGTCATTAGAATACTCTGTTATCAGAATGTGAAGTGCTGTTGACACCAGTTTATTACATGAGATGGACTGCTCACGTTATCCAGTAACAGGAGGTTTCTAGTGTATATGACATATATCACATATGGGCTGAAGAGTGTATTTGTCCACTCATGCCAACAAGCCATGCTCCTTTGCCAGAGGTAGTCTGCACCTATCTCCTCTAGGCTTTCGGATACTGGCAAAAGCATTAGCCACCCCATTGTGTCTTTTTAGGCAGTGTCAAAATAACCAACCTCCCAACATAACAAAATCCTCTCTAGATAAACTCAAGGTACTCCTGTTTAATGCTAGGAGTCTAAACAAGAAACTGCACTCTATGGAAGCACTCTTTACTTTGGAAGATGCTGATGTCTGTGCAGTCACCAAGACGTGGCTCAAAGCAGCAGAAAGCACCCTGGCCATGCAGGGTTACAATGCCTTCCATACCTTCAGACCACAAACTGAGCATGAAAGAACCAAAGTAGGAGGTGTATCCATCTTCATTAAGGATAAGTACACCTCTAGACTGGTTAAACCGTATGACTGCCTTGAACCTCACCACATCCAGTTAACTAGAGACAAAGCCCCCTGCTATCAGTCCCCCACCATGAAACAGGAAAAGCATACTGCATACCTAAACTTACTGGAGTCACTTGCCATACAGCCCAATACCTTATTCATAGTTGATTTTAATTATCCTACCATTGACTGGGAAACATGCATGATTATAAACATGCTGGCTCAGAAGTTCTTGGACTTTGTCAATGCAAATGGTCTATAACAGCTAGCCAGCACACCCACAAAAGGATCAAATGGCCTGGACAAAGTACTCACTAACATGGGAGAGCATTGCACACCCCCCTCTGTGTGATGTCCTCCCTGGTAAGATTTGACCATAAATTGGTCACGTTTGATATAATTAAAAGACCAGACACCCCATCAAGCTCAAAAACTCTTTTAAGAAATTTTCAAAGACAAATTACTTTCTACTAAGTGATGGTATGAGAAGTTTGAAACCCCCCCGAATGCAGATAACATGGACTCCTATGCAGAAGTGTACACCAATGCCCTGTATAATTACTTCAGCAGTTGTATAGAATCGGCTGTACCTGACCAGATTAAAAACAGGTCTTGCCAAAAAAAAACCAAGTCACCCTGGTGGACCCCTAGAATAAACAGGCTATACAACAAGAGAAAGAAACTAATGTTCAAGAACAAGATGGAATTGGCTCAGCAGAGGAAGAAATCCCTTTCTAGTTGAAATAAACAAATTAGAGATCTTGTCAAGTCCTCCAAAACTAATTACGAAGTAAAAATAGCTTCCCTAGCTAAGGATAATCACAAGGCATTTTTAGCTATGTCCAAAATCTAAAAGGAACACCCAGCTATGCTTTGAGCTGGTAGTGGATGCCACCACCCATATTCAACCAGATGTAATAGCCAACCTGCTAGCTGACAGATTTGGTGCAAACCTCACCCCCTTTTCCCCTACAGTCGTCCCCTGAAGCATACTTTCGCCATTCCTCAGCCCATTAGCTCAAGAGAGCAGGTCATTTTGGTGCTCTCCAGGACCAAAAACACAGCATCAGCGGGACCAGACAACATCTCAGGTTGCCTTTTAAACAATTTAAATCATGGCCTACTAGACCCACTTGGATCCCTGTTTAACTACAGCCTGTGAACTGGCTATGTTCCGGCAGAATGGAGGGCAGCAACAGTAATCCCTCTATACAAAGGGGAGCCATCAATCATCCATGGGAATTATAGGCCTCATCTGCAAGGCCGTGCCGTGGAAAGAATCATTATGGACCTTATTAACAAGGACATAGGTAATCTCCAAACTCTGGACCCAACCCAGTTCGGATTCATTCAAGGTAGATCATGCCTGTTAGGGTTAACATCTCTGAGAAAGTTACCAAGGTCCTGGACGAGTGAAAGACCATGCATACCACCTATCTTGACCTAGTTAAGGCATTTGACACAATCCCCCACTCAGGTATTATAGAGAAACTCTCCCAGTTGGGAATTAACCCCTACATTACTAGATGGGTAGCCAACTAGATCACCGACAGGACACACTGTCAAAGTGGGTGTCTTCACTTCTAGCAAAAGACCAGTCACCAGTGGCTTACCACAGGGTTCTGTGGTAGGCCCCTTATTGTTTGGAATTTATTTCTCAGAAGTCCAGACAAACATGGATGGCCTGTGGCTGACCAAGTTTCCTGACAATTGCAAATTGTGAGCAATTATTGATTCTCCCAATGATGTTAATGTGATGCAGGCAGGGTTGACACAGACAAATGATTGTTGACAAAGCCACAGATTAAAGTGAAATGCAAAAATTTCATTATTATTCCCTTTGGGAAAACTGACATCCCTGCTAATTACATTATTGACAGCACCTCCCTAAGAGTAGACCCAGTGGTATGTGATTTGGGTACTAAGGTTGATAACAGTCTGAACTTTGACCATCACGTATCCACAGTAGCAAGGAAATTCTTCTGTGCGGCACATCTTATAAGTAATGGCATCTAGATCTAAGGATGTTATAATTCCATCATACTTATCTTTCATCAGATCAATAATTGAGTACAATGCTCCCTTTTGCATGTACCTCATTAGTCACCTGCAACAATTGGATAGACTGCAGAGGTTTCTCATCAAGAAATTACATGGTACACAAAACAAGTCTTACACGGAAAGACTGAAAGCCCTGTCACTGTATTCTGTGTCCTACGGGTTGCTAAGAGTTGACCTGTGTCTCTTACAGGGCAGTCTCTGACCTGGCCCTGATGGAAATGCTCTACATTCGTAAATCAAACTGCAAGTTAGTCACTCGCTCCAGGGATCTTAACCTATCCTCTGACATGATCAGGTCATGCTGGATAGATAGATACATCTCCCAGAGACTGCCACTTCTCTGGAACAAACTTCCAGTTCATGTGAAACAGAGCCCCTCCTTGACCCTTTTCCAATGCAACCTAGATCAATGGATGGGTGACCGTACATTCACTCCTGGGGTGGTGTCTATGCCCCTCCTGGACAGAGGAAGTTGGTATTAACTATTAGAGACCCTTACCTGTGCAAACTTCACTCACCTAACTACCAGCAATGGGGGCATTTCAAGATAAATACAACTAGGCTTGTAAGAGCTCTAGGTCATTAGCATTCTAACTTTCTATGAATCTATGAGTGTTCCACCTGGTTGCTTAAAGGGCCAAAGCTTTGACTTGTGCAGAAGTAACGTCTACACTGTTACCTTGCAGGGCACTTAACACTGGCATTGTCCATGCTATCCTTCTGCAGCATTTTCCATCCAGCCGCATAACCTATGCGATTCATGGAGCATTTACCGCATCTACTGTGGAATGGGTTGGGGATAACATAATGGGGATTGGGGGATGGTATAATGGTTAATGAGTTTACCTCACATACACAAGGTACAGGTTTGATTCTCATCTTTGGTCACGATCTGGTTATTGACTAGATGTGTAATAGTATCCAGAAAGATCTTCTAGTATGAGACTATGAATAAGAACATCATGCACTGTGCAGTCTTGGATCTGTTAGATACCCTTATTTATATTTCTGAATTCAGTGGAGGTTTATAATGCATGTTTTCACAGACAGATGTTTGTTTTCCTTCCTACAGCTATTTTGCTTTGCACTGGGTTGCACAATACACAGCAGACTTATGATGTAGAAAATTTGGAAATCACCTATTTATGAACTGCAAGCAATTTACAAGATTACAACATCATGCAATGAGACCTTTGTATTATACAACATTGTCTTGTTTATCTACCCCTTTTCTTACTTACTGGTCATCATGCAACTGAAACATAATAAAACCATAAAAGTACAAATAAATCATATTTGTAGATTAGATATAAGCTTATGCATGGAAGTCTTTTCAGTAATAATGTTGAACCCTTTTAAATTAAGTAGACTAAATTTATTTAGTGCTGTTTGAACAGTTAGGCTTTGTATAATGCTCTTTGCGCTCTAACCAAATGAATCAGCAAGAGCAAATTACTTTTAAACCCAATTAAAACATTTGGTATGCATCAAAAAATCTCAAATGCGCCTACTTAAACATCTTAACAATGTATCAATTGAAACAACAAAGTAATTCAAATACCTAGGCAATTGGCTCGACCAAGTCTTAAACTTTCAAAACTTGCACAGAAAAAAAAAATCATAGATGAAAAAATAATTGTCTACTGCCCTAGGCTCAAAAGATATAACTAATTATATCCTTTACTGCTACTCCACTACAGCTAAGGGAATCCTTTTTGTTCATCTCAGATATGGCACTAGTGTAATAGCCATAGTGTCAGACAAAACTACTAAAGCCCTACAGACCATTGTCAACAAAGTTTTCCAATTCATCAGCATCTTACCAAAGCAAGAACACCACTGTCAAAAAATAAGTAAAGCTAAATAACTACTCAGTAAGCAAACAGCTGACCTCATTTTAAGATATCTGTTGTTTAAACTCTCATTCTGAACCTTGGTTTTCTCTAGCTGGAAAATGGACTTCTAAAATCCCATCTTACAATCCTAGAAGGCATAAACAAAACAGGTTGAAGTCTACAAGCCACTGGAACAAAACTGCAGTGTACTAATCAACAGTAGCTATGTGATTCTAGTCCTAAACTCTGGAAATATCACCCCCCCCCCCGAGCTAAAAGATACAATCTCTTATCCTAAATCCAGGGCTCAGTTAAAAACATTTATTCTCAAACAAGCCCACTGCATTTGCCTCTTTTCTGACCACATGACAGACTTCCCAGCTCTTTCCACTCCTCCTTTTTTTTCTTTCTCCTTCTATCTCCCTTCTGCACCTAAATCTCCATGAGTGCATACTTTTGCCTAGTTCTTTTTCTCTCTTTTTGCCTTGCCTGCTTAGTATTTCCATAACTAATACAAGTCTCCTCCTTACATACAAGCATATCAAGTCAAGCATGGTAGATATTGTTTGTTTGACTCTGCTGTCGCTCTAACAGTAAGTATAGTAACTGTGTTGCTGTTTTGATTGATATTGTGCGTGTCTTCACCCAGAATTAATCAGAAAGTGATCCATTGTGATCTGCGAACTACAACAGTAAACTAAAGAATTTGAGCTAAGACTGGGAGTTCCCTCTTTGTCACCTTTAGAACTAGTCTGGCAGCTTAGCATATAAGATTTTCCCAGACTTTATAGTCCGCCTTTGATCAGTAATACCACAGGACTAAGGACTCTTGTCCATCTCTCTTTTTTTACTGCATATAAGATACAGTAGCATCTGTAAAAGGTCCTAAGTTATTTTATTTTACTATACTGGGTGTATTTTTCTGTCTTTTTTAGAACTTTATATGTATTTCTTTTAGTGTGTTTTTCTGGTCATGTCTAAATAACAAATCTTAAGGTCAGCATTTGCAGTTCTTGTTTGTTTAAATTTTCCTTCCCTGGTGGGTTTACCATACTTGTCTTATTAGCGTCTTGCTGTTACATTTGTTTTTGTTGTTACCCCATTAAGTTTCAATAGTTGAAAACTGGACCTCTTTCTTATAAAATAATTTCTTTAGCATTTTTTATTCTCGAAATCTGGAAAGTATCTTTGTTGATAATGTGTACTAAACTTTGAACATTTATGTTTCCTTTTATTTTGTGCTTGCAAATATGTTTGGCTATAGATAATCACTTTATTCTAAGTCTGACCATCTCCTCAGTCTTGTTCATGCATCAGTGTCAGTTGTGGCCATACATTTCTCCCACTCATGGATATTACTGTAACTGTCCACTTCATTTTTGTTTTTTTGGGGGTTTTTTTCAAGGGCAATACCCTTGGTGTTCACTTCAGTCTCACTTTTGGATTGATTGCTGAACTCTGTTATTCAGGGTTGATTTCTTCAGTATATTGACATCCATGTCAACTACAACCTCAGTTCTGAGTCAAGTGTCACACTCCAAGGTTGTAGGCATCAGCCCTTTTTGACCCTTGCTAGAATTCAAGTTAAGAGCAATCTTGATAGTGACTGTCTTTCTGGCCACTAACCTTCAGTTTGAAATAGTTCTGAACATTAACCAAGATTGCAGACTGAATCCTTAATTCCCAGGACAGTTTTTTGCTAACTTACTCTGTCTGGGTTCAAATTTGTCATGTTGGCACTGATAAGATCTTAATCAAAATCATTGTTGAGCTCTTGACATAACAGAGATGGCATTACTTGAGATCAGACTCCATGTCAATAACCATGACCATTTGCTTACTGACTTTGCTGATCGGAATCCTATATTTGGGGTCAAACTTTTTGTAACACTGTAGTTATCAATGGGGCTCCCTGAACTCTTTTAGCAGCATCCTTTAAAGAAGCTATAGGGATTATATATATTTAATTCTTGACCTACCCATTGTGCAAAAATGGTCCGACATGAGATATCAGTATATTTCCAGTGATATTTTCACTTCAGCTTTAGTCTCCTTTTGTGTAAAATGTTGATGTAACTAGCAGATTGACTTTATCTCCCTCTATACTAAAATAGAAAAATGTGTGTTGGCCTACCTAGTTTTGTATGCAAGTAGCAGTGTGGTACTGTTCTAGCTTAGGTTAGAGCTTCTTATTTTGTCCAAAGATAGAACTGATTTGTATCATATCTAATTTTATTTTTGATCTAAAAGTATCATGATGATATTTTACCACCTTATATAAACTCTTTCATTCCCACCGTGCTCTGACTGGATGTGGAATTTACTCCAGAATCTCTTTTAGTTGAGTTTCTTTTCTCATCTTATCTGACTGCATGTTGGATTCTGTTATTGAATTAACTTATGTTAATTTTCAGATTAATCTATCAATAGGTAGATAATAACTCCAAAACATGAAAACTTTTGTCACAACGACTTAGGCAACAGAAAGTAGAAGGGGTTGTTGTCAGCCTTTGGGAGCCTATAACAAGAAAAATAACCAGAGATCCTGTAGAGGTATTAGAGATATTTTGGAAATTTTATGAACATTTGTAAAAGCAGAGAAGTGGGGGAAATCCATAAACATTTCCATAAGTGCTTTTTCTTGAAGACTTAAATATGTCAAGAGTAGATGTAGATGAGACTCAACAAATAACAGTTAAGATAGGAGGACATGAGATAAAAATGGTGATGTATAACCAATCTGGAGGAAAGTCTCTAGGAGTAGATCGTATTCCAGTGGAAATTTGGAAGCTAGGAGAGAAGAAAGTGATAAAGATTGGGAAGGTTTTGTTTAACAGTATGGATGCCTATTTCAATTTCAAACCATGATTATAAAGTGCTTATGACTATAATGTCTAAAAGAATGACAAAGGTGATGCCAAAATTGATAGATACGGACCAAAAAGGTTTTGTGGAGGGAAGTCAAACATTCTATAACATTAATAGAATAATGATGATCCAGAGGGAAGCAGCCTGTAAGAAAATACTGCTTTTATTGGTGGGTCTTGATCTAGAGAAAGTAATTGACAGAGGAGATGTAATTTTATGAGTAGAGTAATGGAAGCATTTGCATTTCCTGATAAAATAATAAGGTTATTGAGAAGGATATATGAAGAATCAGAGGAAAAATCAGTGTGGGGGTGGTCCTCTCTGATAAGTTGTGTCTGGACAGAGGAACCAGGCAGGGATGTCCTCTTTCCCTTTGTTATTTTGGTTATATTTAACACTGTTAGCAAAGAAAATAAGGGACTCAGAAATGGAAGGATATTATTGGTATAGTGTTGAAGAAAAGTTAGATTTGTTTGCAGGGGATATTATTTTGGATATCTCAGTGTTGTGGAATATTCTGAGACAGTTACATTTTTGGGGGGTATAAAATGAATGAAGATAAATCAAAGGCTATGCGTTCTTTTATATGAATTGTTTCAGGAATACTCATATTTATGAGGACATTATACAATGAAGTATTTAAGGGTATAGATTAAAACGATTCAGTTATGGCAACTAAGGATATGTAGGAAGAGACTAAAAGGATAATACAAAAACTGAGAAAGTGGAAGCTCTTGCCTATGATTATGGATAGCAAGATAGAAACAGTAAAATGTTTTTAGTCCCTTTAGTTTTATACACATATTTTTATTAACCAGATGACAAGTTGTGGATATTAATAAATAAAGGGTTGATTTTATTAGGGAGGGGAAGATGGCAAGAGTCAAGTTGGATAGGTTCATCCTCCCAGTAGAACAAGGAGGTTTAGGATTACCTGATTTGAAGGGATATTTTAGACCTACCCAGTTAAGGCTCTTGTATGTAACAGAAGCTATAGTTCAAAGTGGAATGGGATGATGATTATGATGAGACAAGGAGGTAATTCAAGAAATAAGGAATTAATGGGATTTTCAACTTAGATCCTTAAGGAGAATAATAACAGTCATACAGATTATAGTGATAATGTAGCAGAAAGTGTACTAAGAAATAAGCCAAAACAGGAATGGAGAAAGGAAATTCTGCTGATAGGGATGACTGCAGTTAGTAAAAAAGTGTATGGGTTAAACCAGTGACAATAGAACGCTCAAATAACCCATTTCAAAAATGAATTGCTACCATACCAACATAACTTTTAATGCTTTTGTTCTTTATTAATTCAAGAACTTCATCAGAGCAATACTCTACTCTTACATAAATAATATTAACATGAAGTAAACATGATTGACAACACTCTCAGCCAATAACAAATCCCATCCAATGTTCTATAAATGAAAACATTATAAAAACATTATAAAACATGAATGTTAAATATATTAAAAATGTTATACCGATTATAATCAGTTTTAATAATGGTATTAAATATTTTTTTAATAATCTTATTAAAATTAATTATAACGTATAATATTTTAAATTTAATGTTGATGTTTTATATTTTCATTTATAGAACATTGTGCGGGAATTGTTATTGGGTGAGAGTACTAGCAATCATATTTGTGTCATGTTAATATAATTATTTAAGTAAGAATTGGTGGTAGAGCATTGTTCTGATGAAGTTCTTGATTTAATAAAGAACAAAAGCACTAAACATTATGTTGGTGTGGTAGTGGTTCATTTTTGAAACAGGTTATATGACTGCAGTTAGGACAGAGAATATAAAAGAAGGGGGCAGGAATTCACTACAGGAAGATGGCAAAGGAATCAAAGTATTGGGAACAAACAATTAGAAAATGAAAGGTAATAGAATGGGAAGAGGCCAAAAAGACATTTAGATTGTAGGCTAATGATTGCCTTCTGTATCAGAGACTGGTATCAGAGTATAGACAAAGAGAAAGGGACAGGAGAATTTTAAGTGAAATACCTGCACTGGTTGAGTTTTTAACTGAATCTAGAACAGAAGCGGCTGTTAAAAAAAAGTGGTAATTAGTAGGGCATATAAAGTATTGCACTGTAACTGTAGGAATCAATCAGAAGAGGTCAGGTGAGATTGGGAAGCGAGATTAGATATGCAGTTCACAAAGAAACAATGGGAGGACATATGGATGGCTCCAAATATGCAACAAAATCAACCGCTGCACCACCCCCATAGTAAGTTCTTCCCTGGCGAGATCAGACCATTGGTCTGTCTCATTCGAACTGTCTGTTCCATCCAACCCCTCCCCCCCAGCTGTGACCAGGCTAAAACACTTCTCAGAAACTGACTACAACCTTCTAAGGGAGGGTATCAGTAGCTTCACACCACAGCCCCCCTCAGAGGATGAAGATAGATATGCTGAACAGTATGCCAGTGCAGTGTACAAGCACCTGTACAACTGCATGGACTCTGCCATACCCACAGAACTAAAAACTGCTCCTCAAGGAAACACAAACCTATGTGGTAGACATCCTGTATCAACAGGCTTTACAACAAAAGGAAGAAACTGTTATCTAAGGGTAAAAAAGCACAAATTCCCATTTGGAAAAACTCCCTCCTTAGCCTCAACAAGCAAATTAGATCACTAGTGAAAACCTCCAAAGCCAATTATGAATCAAAACTAGGCTCCAAAACAAAGGCTAACCACAAAGCCTTTTTTAGTTATGTCAAAAACCTCCATGGCAAAACCCAGGTTTGTTCCGAATTAGTTCTTAGCAGTACCACTTACACTGATCCTGTCGACTTAGCCAACCTGCTTGATAGGTTCAGCACAAACTTCACCCCCCGCCCCCCAAAGGCCCTGATATTTGCCCAGCACCTCTCATCTCTGTAAATCAAGTGTTAAAGGCCCTATCCAAGGCAAAGAACGCAGCTTCCATGGGACCTGATAGTATCCCAGGCTGCAATATCTCCAGCAAGAACTAGTCTCGCCATTGAGCACCCCTGTTCAACCATAGCCCAACTACAGGCTTCATTCCAGCAGAGTGGAGAACTGCCATTGTCATCCCATGGGCATAAAGGAGGTGCCACTGCTGACCCTGAAAACTATTGTTTTATTAGCTTGACAAGTCTGATCTGTAAGGCCATGGAGCATATCATTATGGACCTCATAAACAAGGATATAGGCAATCTCCAAGCACTTGACCCCACTCAGTTTGGATTCATCAAGGGCAGATCTTGCCTGTTGAACCTGGCTGACTTTTTTGAGACTGTCACCAAGGTACTGGATGAGGGAAAGTCAGTACATACAGCTTACCTTGACTTGGCCAAAGCCTTTGACACAATCCCCCACTTGGGTATCATCGAAAAACTAACAGAACTTGGCGTAAATACCTATCTCATCCGGTGGGTGGCCAACTGGCTCAACGATAGGACCCACAAGGTCAAAACAGGTGCCATTACCTCTGATAGCAGAACTGTTATTAGTGGTGGCCCCCAGGGATCTTTCCTGTGACCCCTATTGCTTGGCATCTACTTCTCAGAGGTCCAGGCAAAGACAGAAGGCCTGTGGTTGACCAAGTTTGTGGACGACTGTAAGTTGGGTGCTGTCATTGACTCCCCAGATGATATTAACATACTTCAAGAGGGTCTCACAGCAACAAATGACTGGTTCCAAAGTCACGGCCTTAAGTTAAATGCAAAAAAAATGTATTATCATACCATTCGGCAAAAACACGGACCCTATTGATTACCACATTAGCAGCAACCCCCTAAGCACACAACCTGTGGTGAGAGACCTGGGTACACAAGTTGACAACAGTCTCACATTTGACCATCATGTAGTGGTAGTGGTCAGAGAAGCCTTTTACTTGGTTCATCTCATAAGTAAAGGGGTTGCATCCAGAAAAAAGTAGGATGTTCTTCGTGTTTCACTGTTGCAGTCATTACATTTGGGTAATCTGCTGGCAGGTTGCCCTCAGTCGGCCTGAATTCCAAAGTCTTGGGTCCTGCGTCGGTTGCTGTCTCCTCTTCCATGACGTCAGGTCATCATGGGTATAAAACAAGCAGCCGACGCTAGTTTCTTTAGTCTTTCTTGCTGAGCTGTGCCCGAAGCAGAAGCATTTCACAAGTGCCGGTCGGCCAACTCCTGAAATATTCGAGTTTGAGTTTCAAAACAGAAGTCTTCACTAAAGCTAAGTACCCCGTTGGGGAAACTTTTTTCTTGCTCCATACCGATGTCAGAAAAAGTTAATAATTGTATTACTTGTGGGAAGCAAGTACCTCATAAGGATTTTCATTTATACTGTCTTCCTTGCCTAGGCCCTAATCACAACGTGCCTGGCTGTCGGTTTTGTGCTAGATTTAACCAACGCACTATTAAGCGTTGGTATATTTTTGCCTCAAAGTATTTTGGAAACAGATTTAACTACCCAGAAATGTCGTCGGATAGCAATCCGACTACCGGAGTACATAAAAAATGCAAAGAAAAGGACAGAGACAGTCAAGGTCCAAAACCGACGACGAAGCTTCTCCTAAGCCAGTCGCCGGTTCACCGGTGCTCAGTGAGGAGCTTTCGCAGCCCCTGATACCCGCTACTTTTGAGTCGCAGGCCACTACTGAGACCCATGTGGAGTCCCGCACGCCGTGAGATACTCAAAGTATTGGACCCATGGATGTATCTCCCTCGGATGGGTTCGGAGCTGCTGAGCAGGCACCGGCTTCTGAGTGTGTATTCAGGCCTCAACATTTTTATATCAAACCGACGACAGCTGTAAAACCAAAGACAAAAGCAACTTCTAAAACTAAAAAATGACGCATGAGCCACGTGCACAGGCCGCTATGCATAAAAAACAGAGGATCAAAATGGCTGAAGACCTTATTACCTTGATCAGGGGTTCCCATCCCCCTCCTGATAAGAGGCCTAGGCAAGACACTGATTATGAATCTTCAGATCAGGTTTCTATTTCTTCTGATTCCTCTTCTGATCAGGAATTATCTATACCTCCCTATGAGGATTCTGATGCAGAGGAGTCTATGCCATCTGCATCACCTCCTGAGGATTATTCATTTGGAGAAACCTTGCATACTTTGAGGGAGCATTTTCACTGGGAGAGTCAAGATTTCTCAGAATCAAAAAAGAGACTCAGGGATTTCCTTCTTCTCCCTCAGCACAGGCCTTTAGCCATACCCCCTGTTTTAGACATTGTGGATGATGTGTTTTCGGAGTCAAGCTTAACCCCTGACTCCTTACGTCCGGCTCCCAGCAAGCCTGACAGATATTACAGGGTCCCTGACTCACACAAATTTTTATTTAGAAACCCTGCTGTTGATCCTGAAACTATTTCACAGGGTCCAAAGGGGGTTAAGGCCTCAACAGCAAAAAATCCTACCCCCTCTAACAGAGATTCAAGGGCACTGGATAGATGGGGGAAAAAGGTTTATACATCTGCAGCCTTGGCAATTAGGGCCTTAAATTGCCAATTTCATATGCTCAAGTATCAACAACATGTTATGGGATTGCTGAAACAGAAAATGATGTTGATTTCTGAATGTGCAGAAAATAAAGAATTGCAGGAATTATTGCATGCAGCTGAACAGGTTGGAAAGCATACTTTGCAATGTGGTTTTTATTCCTTAGAGGCCTCATGCAGGGCCGCAGTTACTGGATCTGTGATTAGGAGGCATGCCTGGCTAAAAGAGCAAAATTTGCCTGATCATGTTAAAGCTAAATTACTAGATGCACCTTTACAGCATGATACTCTGTTTGGTATTAAGGCAGAAGAGGTTTTAAAGAAAATGGAAGACAAAGCTAAGTCTATGCAAACTTTAAAAGACTACTGAATCTTGGTGGCTGCACTTGTAAGAAGACACTGGCCTACAAAAAAATTGGTCCTTTCCTGTGTCAGACAGAGCTCAAAGGGGCAAATCCAGACACCCTAAGGGTTCCAGGTACCAGGCACAAGATTCTTACAGGTCAAAGCAATGGGTCGCTTCTACCTCCAAATCTGGAGGAGATAAAGTGCAAACCTACAGAAAACAGTCCCAGTGACTTCCCTCTGCCTTCACCAAGCACTTACCTTTTGGCAGCACCCTTAGGGGGAAAATTAGCACCTTTTGCTCAAAATTGGCAGTTAATAACCCAGGACAAGTGGGTACTAAACATAGTATCACAGGGATACAGATTCCATTTCCATACTCTGCCAATGGCAAACAGTTGGCTGGATCTGCCAAAAAAAAATCAATGGGCAGAGGCACAGAAACAGGTTACGTCCCTCATGGATATGGGGGCCATTCAGCCAGTACCAGAACAGGAAAAAGGACAAGGTTTTTACTCGAGACTGTTCTTGGTACCCAGAAAGAACAAGGCCTGGCGGCCAATACTGGATTTATCGATTTTGAACACACACCTGGACATACCAAAATTCAAAATGCTAACTTTGCAGCAGCTTCTGCCCATGCTGGGCAAGAATGCTTGGCTGTTGACATTAGACCTAAAAGAGGCATACCTGCATGTCCCAATAAGGCAATCGTGCAGAAGATACCTAAGATTCAAGGCTGGCTTAATGCATTACCAATTCTCTGCACTGCCCTTTGGCTTATCTACTGTGCCCAGGGTCTTTACAAAGTGCCTGGCACCAGTAATTGCTTTTTGCAGACAAAGAAGTATACAAATATATCCTTACTTGGGTGACTGTCTCATTCAAGCAGAGAATAAGGACATTCTTCTTCAACACCTGGCGTTTGTGAAAAGGCTTCTAACATGCCTAGGGTACACAATAAATGAAACAAAATCACAATTGGTACCCACTCAAAAGATAACATTTCTGGGTGTAAGCTTGAATACAGCTGCCCAGATGGCTTACCTTACGCCAGACAAACAAAGGCAACTGACTACTTACTTCAGTCTAATGGCAACAAAAACCCAGTTATCTGCAAGACAAACTCTGCAGGCTTTGGGCTTCATGGCATCCTACATCCTACTGATTCCATATGCAAGACTGCATATGAGGAAACTTCAATGGTACCTAAAATGTTTATGGAGCCAATATTATCACAGTCTGGAAACAATGATCCCTCTCATTCCCTGCCTACAACAGGAGTTTCTATGGTGGGCAAAGGCATGTCACCAAAGACGGACAACACCACAGTTATGTGGTATGTAAACAAGCAGGGGGGCATGCACTCATACCCCCTTTGCAGATTAGCCATGGCACTGTGGGACACAGCTTTGACTTACCAGATACATCTTCAAGCTCAATTCCTGCCAGGAAAACAAAATATTCTGGCAGATGATTTAAGCAGAAACCTTATGGACCCTCACGAGTGGAAACTAGATCCACAAGTCTTCAGCATGATAACAAAGAAATGGGGGAGCCCAGACATAGATCTATTTGCCTCTCCTCAAAATTATCAAGGACTTATCACAGACAAGCATGGAAAGTGGACGCCCTATCCTTCAGTTGGAAAAACCTATCAGTTTACACCTTTCCTCCTCTGCCTCTTCTTCCCAGGGTCCTACTAAAAGTCAGACAAGAGAAACCAAAGATGATACTAATTGCCCCGGACTGGCCCCGCCAATACTGGTACTCAATCCTAAGGAACTTGTCTCAATACCCAGCTTGGACCTTACCTCAAAAACCTCAACTTCTGTCCCAGCAAATCAATCAGATCCTGCACAATCAACTCCAGACTCTGAACCTGGCAGCATGGCTGATCATGTAGTTATACAAACAACACCTCTCAGTAAAGCTGTGATGGATGTCATTTTGGAAGCCAGAAGGCCTAGTACTAGAAAGTCTTATGCTGATAAATGGAAGAGATTCTGTGCTTGGAATCTAGCACAAGGAACTGATACAGCAGAACCAAATATTCCTCAGATATTACAATACTTGACTGAGATGCTTGACAAAGGCCTATCTTTCTCATCAATTAAAATCCATGCCTCTGCCATTTCGGCTCATTACAATACAGAGCCACCAATCTTTTCTCATCCTTTACTAAAGCAGTATCTTAGAGGAGCCAAAAATTTAAGGCCTCCTAGAAGATCACCAATACCTGCATGGGACCTCAATTATGTGTTGGAAAAACTCACCCTGCCTCCATTGAACCAGCTGCTACTGCTGATATAAAGTTCTTATCATGGAAAACAGCTCTGCTACTACCAATTACTTCAGCAAGAAGAGTCTCAGAGCTACAGGCCCTCATGGTCGTGGAGCCTTTTATCATATTTTACCCAGACAGGGTGTCTCTGAGGACAAATCCTTCATTTATGTCTAAGGTTGTTTCCAGTGTGGCCCTTAACCAAACTATTCATCTGCCAACCTTTTATCTAAATCCGCAGAACAAGGGGGAGAGAATTCTGCATTCCTCGGACGTACACAGACAGCTAAGATTCTACTTGTGCAGGACTAAAGCTCTAAGAAAAACAGAGCAATTACTAGAGGCATATGCTGCTGGATCAGAAGGAAAGGCT
Source organism: Protopterus annectens (assembly GCF_019279795.1). NCBI lineage: Eukaryota > Metazoa > Chordata > Ceratodontiformes > Protopteridae > Protopterus > Protopterus annectens. The sequence continues at coordinate 1,384,460,799 of NC_056725.1, forward strand.
ATTTCAAAGCAGACTCTTTCAAAGTGGATAAGCCACTGCATTCGTTTCTGCTACTTACACCATGGCAAACCTGTGCCAAAGGGCATTAGGTCTCATTCCACCAGAGCTGCAGCTACTTCAGCAGCCTTTCTCAGAGAAGTGCCAACAAAAGACATTCTAGAGGCTGCTACTTGGAGTTCTGTTCACACTTTTACAAAGCATTATCATTTGCCTCTCTACTCTAAGTCCAGGGCAGGCTTTGCCACTGCAGTTCTGCAGGGCCTTATAGCTGCACCTAATGCTGTTTAGCTCCAGCCTCCTGTCCATAGCTTTGGGATTCTACCCAAATGTAATGACTGCAACAGTGAAACACGAAGAACATAGTACAGTTGTGTACACTTACCATAAATGTAGATGTTCGAGTGTATTCACTGTTGCAGTCCAGGTTACCCACCCGCCATCCCCCTTACATTCTGGAGTTTATCTTTCCTTCTCTATCTTCTACAACCTATATGGTGTATTTGCTTGTAGATGAAGATAAAGCTTGTATTGATGCATGTATATATAGTTTTTATATATATATTTTTGCTACCTTTTTGGGGGCACCTGACATCGGGGGCAAGAAAAACTAAAGAAAATGGCGTTGACTGCTTGTTTTTTACCCCTGACGACCTGACATCATGGAAGAGGAGACAGCAATCGACGCAGGACCCAAGACTTTGGAATTCAGACCGACTGAGGGCAACCTGCCAGCAGATTACCCAAATGTAATGACTGCAACAGTGAATACACTCGAACATCTACATTTATGGTAAGTGTACACAACTGTACTTTATTCCCTCTCTGTACTCCTCCAATAGTTGAGTACAATGCACCCTTTAGTATGTACCTCTCCAAATACCTGCAGCAACTGGAAAGGCCACAGAAATACCTAACTAAGCGAATTCATGGACTCCAACACCTGTCTGAAATCACAATCACTCTGCATCATACAGATTGCTCAGAGGTGGTCTGTGTCCCTCCTACAAGGCAATATCAGACCCTGCTCTACTGGAGATGCTCCATATCCATAAATCTAACTCCTCACGTAGTAACCAATTGAAAGGCTTAAATCTAATATGTGACATTAACAAAAGCTGCTGGAGAGACTGGTTTGTCTCCCAGAAGCTGCCCTGTCTCAGGAATAGACTCCCCATACACATCGAACAAAGTGCGTCACTGACCGTCTTCAAGTGCAACCTTGATAAGTGGATGGGAACCACAAATTTGCCCCAGGGGTTTCACCTGTGTCCCTCACTGACAGGGGTGACAGATGCTGATTGAGGTTTCTAAACTCTTGGCTAGACTTGTAAGGGTCCCAGAGCCATTAGCCTAGTAATCTCCTATGAAGGTTTAGGATTTCTGCTTTGGATGCATTTGCATAGATACTTTTATACCCCAAGCCAATTCAAAAGAATTTCTCCACAGGTCGATACTGGAAATGTGATGAGGAGGAAAAAGGTAACGGAGCATATGTTTTGGGAATGTAATGATTTGACAGACTTTAGAAATTCAGTACAAAGTACTCTGTCAGGAATACTGGGCAACCAATGAGTTTAACTACGGAAATGATCCTTTTGAGTAGGGATACAGGATCTGAATTGCCTAGACATGGTGAGGCCTTGTTAAGTTTAATTCTGGTGGCTGCTGAAAAAGCAACTACTAGAAAATCAAAATCAAATTCTATACCAACTATAATTGAAGGTAGTGATCATTGTAACAGAGATAAAAGAACTGGAAGTGGGATTTTTAGAAAAGAGTAGGAATATATTATATAGAAAAAAATGGAAATTGTGGGAACAATACATGCAGAAAAATGTTTTGAAGGAAGAATGAGATATAAGGGAAGGCAGGAACTGAATCAGTTATGTAATGTTGCTTAGTTTATATGGTACATAATAAAAGACGAATTATAATGTAGATGTGAACTTGTCAACATAGTTTTGATTATTTTTATATAATTTTACTTTGTCTATGTCACAAGTGATAATTCAATAAAGGTGTTTAAAAACATTGATCATTAGACATTGTTTCACCTTATATAACACCTTCCATCCTCTTTTTGTGCTGTGATTGGAGATAGACATTGGTTAAGGATCAACGTATGCATGACTCTAAGGAAATATATCTTGTCATTTTTCCATTTTTATCAAGAAGTTCTGCCCTGCTTCCTTTATTGAATGCCGAAGGAACATAATTGTGGGTGTGTTAGTATAAATTTCTGTCTGATATAATCATTTTAGCCTTATATTACCCGTACTAGAAAGGTATAGGATTGACTTTTTTCCAGATCTTATTTTGAATTAATCAGTGTCTCTGGTTTACTCCTATTTTATTGTTTTGAAATGAATTGTATTATTCTGTGCATTCTTGTCTAAGTCATAAATCCTTATCTTCAGCCTTACATTTCCTCTCTTGTTTTAACTGCAGTGCGTTAGGAATTAATGTGTGTGTACACTGACTGACAGACAGACAGACAAATACACACACACACACACACACACACACACACACACACACACACACACGTTTGGTATAGAAAATTGGAAGTGTCTCTTTTAGTGTAATTTGTGCATAGAAGATTATGACAGAAAGTCGGGAGCCTTATTGTTTTGGTCAGAATTGTGGTCTTAATTGCCAGTTACTGTTGCATGAAAGGAAGGTGGCTTTTCATAGGATTTCAGGAAGTTGGTTCCTCAAGTGGAGGATCAGCAAAGTGGAAAGCAAGAGCTTGCCTGGAAATTCTGGAAGCATTGAGTACAATAGCCCAAATGCAGTTTATTGAGAGATGTACCTAGTGAAATGACCTACAATTCAGAGCTTGAATCTTGGTCTGGGAGAGGGCTGCAGTCCTGGATTTAATTTAAATGCAGTGCATTAGTGGAAGGACTAAATAGACAATGTATGTGCTGGAGATAACCTGGAAATTACTGTTTGTGTTTGTTTTAAAACTGGTGTTTTTTTTTTTCCTTTGTGAGTATACAATACAAAATGCATTTCCTTCTAATGATCTCTATAGGTCCAACGTGTTCTTGGACTTCACACTGGTGGCATATGTACAGAGACTTGCCATATATCATTCCTGGTGATACTTCTGCTGCCAAGTGCTTAACATTTTGCGATATTAATCCCCTGTTGCCATTACTTTCCTGCAGTGTTTCTACTGCTGGTTCTGTGTAGCTACCAACAATTATTTTCTTCTGCTGATGATCCCTGGAGATCCCATTCATGGATGGCTTAAAAAAGCAGGTTATGGCTAAATTAGAGATTGCCCAGAAGCTGTTACAACTATATTAACAATCCATTGTGCTAGACAGTATATGCAGTAATCCCAGGAATGTGTTTATTATGAAGAAATAAAAAAAAAATAATAAGCAAAGAGATTGGTCAGGAATCCTGTCTGATGGTATTTGACCATTATGCCACCTTACAGAACTAGGGACAAGCAAACTGGGCAAAACTCCGGGCATGGCAGCTGAAAGGAGAGCTACTGAAAATTTATATAAGTTTGGTAGGAACTGATTTAATGGACTACGACAAATTCAGGAATGAAATTTTGGGTAGGGTGTTAATAATCTGTGACAATACAAAATAATCTTATAATTGAATGTTTAATGTTGACAGACCTGTAAGCATAATGCATAATTTAAAATGCATTTTAACTCTATTGCTAAAACTTAGCAGCAGTAAATTGAAATGCTAGAAATTGTAACAGTAGACAGGTTTAAAAGGACATTGCCTAGTAATGTAAGAAAATGGTTCTTGCCAAGTGATCCCAAGAGCTCTGATAAGCTTGCAACTTCAGTAGAATGTTTGTTAGTTAATGATACATTGTATAAATCTGTATTGTCTCTTTCCAAGCATAAAGTTTGGTTGGAAATGTCTCTGCTTCTACGAAGTAAAAAGTAGCAAGAAATGTGTTAACATGTTATTTTGTTTTATGTGCAGGGGAATGGGTCACATTTCTAAGTTCTATGCTGCTAACACTGAATAAAATGTTTGTAGGAAAAATGAATGTGAAAACATGAATGCATGCTACAAATGAAGTCTGTCCTATGGAGTACGAGAAGACTACAGCTAGAATAATTGTGTCAGCATTATGTCATTGTATTACAACTTAGTTGATCAAGTGTACTAGATTTCTAGAGAGAAGAGAAGTTCAAGCTGTGTTAGACTCTTAAAGCATGATTGCCCTTGTCAGGAGTGTGAATATATGTGAAGGGTGGCAGCATAGCTAGATATAATTTTTTAGATAATTCTGTCTTTGTAAATATTAATAAAAACCATAGGCTTGATCTCTTAAATGTGAGAAGACTGTATTGGATGTTGAACTGTAAAAAATGTAACAGCAGTGCACTCTGCTGTAAGAAAGCTGATAAGTCAAGCATTTTATGACTGTTTGATCTCAGGGCTCGGAGCCTTGGTGTCTGAACCAGCAGATTATTTCTATTGTTTTGAGACCAGAGTTAATTGCTAGATTTTACATATATAAGTTCTTTAATTGTTGTGGTTTCCTAACCAGGTGCAAGCATACTAAGAAATGTAAATGTAGAGTTTCTGTTAGCCTGGGAAACCAGATAATTGTTAAGAATGATGTAATCTAAAATGAGTCAGCAGGATGTATTATCAATTTTAAAGGACTTTCTCAGAGACAGAGAGAGAGCATTTTGGATTTTGTCTAAAGCTGACAACAACTCACCAGTACTCTGCTTTGCTCTCTATGTAAGTTTATTTAGAACTGTGGTTAAACTTACTATTTTCTGTCTATATCTAAGAGCAGTCTAGCTGTTTTTCTGTATTGATGTCAGAACTATTCTACTGTATTATTTTAAGCATTTTCCTGTGATCTCTGAACTCTTGACTAACTGTGTAGTAAGAAGTATAGTCTTGTATTTTTCTTATTTATTATTAAATATTTTTAAACCTTTCAACTGTGGCTGTTTTGTGTGGAGATAATTTAAGCTCTAGAGTACACTGTCTGTATATAGTGATACTGTACAAAGCCACTCAAATAGTCTTGCTGCTCAGGCACAGTTACTGTTTGGATAATAATATTTCACGGTAATAATTGGACACCCATTGGTAAGGGCCTTTTTAGTAGCTGATATTAGTGGTTAGTGGCAGCTGGTACTACCTTATAGACTGGTAGGAAGGGGCATAGCTAGAGAACCTGTGCCAGCCTTCCCCAGGAGTGTCTGTGTGTTTGTATATAACTCATATCTTAAAGTGTGTGTGTGTGTGTGTGTGTGTGTGTGTGTGTGTGTGTGTGTGTGTGTGTGTGTGTGTGTGTGTGTCAGCTATTTGGGTAGGGACATGAAGCACTGGTTGGACAGAGAGGGTGCTGGAGGTTTTAGCTTGACAACTAAGCTGAGATCTGGACCCTATAGCGGTACCAGTGGGGAGTCTTATTGGGGATCTGTAGAGAAAGGGAGAAACCAACCCCAGACTGACTGTGATCTCTGTGTGTTCTTAAGGGAAATTATACATTACTGTGTTTGTATTTATTATCCTTCCCAATGTGGACTCCCTTCACTGGTGTTAGTGGTGAGGATTGAGGCTCCTTGATTACTGGGACGGGCACAGGCATCACATATTAATTGTTTGGCAGTGGTGGGATTTCCACACCACATATTAATTGGTTGGCAATTGGCTTGTAAGTGGTGTTGATAGTGAGTTCCTATAGCTTGTGTACAGTGATCACTGAAGGTGTATTTGTATTCTAAATCAGCCATGCAGTGAATATTCAGAGTTCAGATCACAACTGTTTTATTTCTTTTGTTAGCATAGTTAGTCAGGGAGAGCAGGCAAGCATGTCAGCAGAGAGTATGGCAACCTGTCAAGGAGCCAGTTGGCTGAGATCTGCCAGGCTAATGGACTGGTGCATGGAAACCTGACTAAGGCAGACATGATTGCAGCTTTGGTCACAGCTGCATCAGAAAACAGCAATCAGGAGGACAATCAGACTGGCAGCAGAGGTGTACAACACTCAGAGAACGGACAGCTCACCATTTCTGCAGAGGACTTAAAAATCCATCTGGAGCTAAAGAGACTTGAGTTGGAGGCCAGGTATTTGGAAACAGAAGCAGCAGAGAGACTGAGATGTCTCCAGGCTGAGAAGAATGAGAAACTGCTATGCCTGGAAGCTGAGGAAAAGTAGAGGCAGAGGCAGCATGAAAAGGAGATGCTGACTCTTCGCCAGAGTCATGGAGGTAATAGGGAAGGGAGTACCTGGACCCCAGAAGCACAAAAGGTCAGTAAATTTCTTCCACAGTTTACAGAGGGGGATAATTTTGATAGTTTCATTCATATGTTTGAGAGGATATGTAAGCAGTATGCTGTTGACCAAAGGCTCGGGGTACGGTTCCTGATCCCCCTACTCCATGGTAATGCTTGTAACTATTTTGTCCAAAATATCTGACTTTGACTGTTTCAACTATAATGCTGTAAAGAATTGTTTGTTAGAATTTTTTAAAGCTAACACCTGAAACTTCTAGGAAAAAGTTTTGTGACCATAGAAGCAAGGCAGATGAAAGTGTGTGTGAATATGTTGCTGAACAGAGCACTTATTTTCATAGGTGGGTAAGTGGATGTCAGGTCACCACTTTTGAAGGGCTGGCAGACTTTTTGGTGAGGGAACAAGCCCTTAGCACTTTTCCTGAGGACATGAGGATCTGGTTAGCTGATAGACGATGTGCTACTTCAGAAGAGTTGGGAAGAAGGGAGGCCTATACATAGCAAGCAGGGCATCCCTGCACAGGAAAGGGACCCTCAGTACTGCTCATGGGTCTAAAGGAATCCATGGTGGGCAGCCCAGACTGTCCTAACAGAATCTGCCTGTAGCAGGGGAAGCCACTAGTCCAGGTACATGTCAAGGACCTAAGGTTAAAAGTTTTGAATACAACCAGTGGGGCCATGTGGCATATAGAGGTCCATGGAGGCAAGGTGGAGAACAAAGGATGAGAGAGTCAGTAAGTGGGAAAGACAAAATGCCAGTAGTAGGTTGTCTTGAGACAACAGGGGTACCGAACTACCATCCTGCAGATGTCCTGATAGTACTGCCTCATCAAAATTTTTCCCTATGTGTTAATGCAGTTACACACAGTCAGGCTTCAAGACAAGCATGTGGGTATGGTAGCCTCGGGGAGACCCAGACAGACCGCATACTTGCAGCCAGGACTGGTGAGGTGGTAACTTCAGGGAGGATGCTACGCTTTAGCAGTGAGGCTGAAGGTGAGTCACATCTGCTTGTAGGTACTGATGTTCCCATGGACAGAGTGACTGCAAAAGTAGAGGTGAGTAGTAGTGCCCAGGCTGACAGTGAGCCACCACTGTCAGAGGATGCCAGACTTCCTGTGGAAGGGGAGCTGGGAAACAGGCTCAGCTGTCAGACCCTACATTACAAGGCTTGAGGCAGGTAGCTAGTGAGGCACCTGAATCTCAAGGAAAGGGGGAATCTGTGTACTGGGAAAAAGGGTTATTGTATAGAGAGTGGACCCCTGAGGAAGGACTAGAAGGTGAGAGAATACAGCAGTTGGTAGTGCCTAAAGCCTACCATCTGGTGCGTCTAGCCATAACCCATGGTATTCCCTTTGCAGGCCATATGGGCATAAAACATACAAAGAGACGTATTATGCAGAACTTCTACTTGCCTGGAATTTCCAGAGATGTAACAGGGTACTGCAGGACCTGTGAGCAGTGCCAAAAGGTAGGCAAGGCAGAAGACAAGGTGAGAGCTCCTTTGATGCCTTTGCCTGTGATTCAGGAGCCATTTCAGATGGTAGATATGGATTTTGTGGGACCTCTGAGTACCCCAAGTTCCACAGGGAAAAAGTATATCCTAGTGGTAGTAGATTATGCTACAAGATACCCTGAGGCAGTGGCTTTGTCCTCCATTGAGGAAGAAAAAGTGGCAAATGCTTTGTTAGAGATTTTCAGAAGAGTATGTCTCCCAAACGCTATACTAACTGACAGAGGTTCCAATTTCATGGCAGACCTACTGGCTTGCCTGTGGAAGTACTGTGGGGTGAAGCACCTGAAGACCACCCCCTACTATCCCCAGACTAATGGGCTTGTTGAGAAGTTAAACTCTACCATCAAGTTCATGCTCCGGGCATTTGTAGACCACTGTAAGAGGGAGTGGGACAAATATCTGCCCTATCTGTTTGCTTACAGAGAGGTTCCCCAAGAATGCTCAGGTTTTTCACCCTTTGAATTGCTGTATGGGCATAGGGTGAGGGACCTCTAGATTTAATTCATGATGAGTAGGAAGGTAAGTGTGAATCCCACAAGGAGTCACTTGTGGCATATGTCCTAAACCTCAGGACAAGACTCAGGGAACTCATGGGCTTAGCCCAGGAAAACCTGGCAGAAGCCCAAGAACAGAAAAAGGTCTGGAATGACAAGAGTCCTCGAACTAGAGAGTATGCTGCAGGGCAACAGGTAATGGTTTTCCTTCCTGTCAGACACAACAAGCTGCAAGCAGACTGGGAGAGACCCTGCAGGGTGGTAATAAAGGTAAGTGATGTTAACTACCTGGTAGAACTGCTAGGCAGGAGGCAGGGGCAACAATTGTACCATGTTAACATGATGAAACATTACCATGATAGGGAGGCCCTTTTGCTGAGTATTTGCAGTAGATTGCAGGATGAGTCTGAGGGAGATCTGGTGACTGACCTCCTCAGTGAGGCTCAGACTGACACCTCAATGGAAGGGGTAGCGATGTCCCAGCAGCTATCTCCTACCCAGGTTCAAGAAATACGAGCAGTGTTACAGGAGTTTGGGGATGTGTTCACTGGGAAACCAGGGTGCACCCACCTGGTGCAGCACCAGGTGGATACAGGACCCCAAAGGCATATTAGGCAGGCCCCTTATAGGGTGCCTGAGAGAGTCAAACAGACTCTGAGGGAGGAGATATAGGAGATGTTGAAATGCAAGAGTCCAACAGTTCCTGGGCCTCCCCAGTGGTATTGATGTCAAAGAAGGATGGCAGCACCAGGTTCTGTGTGGACTACAGGAAATTAAATAGTCACACAGAGTCAGATGCTTACCCCATGCCTAGAACAGATGAGGCCCTAGAGCAGCTGGGTGGGGCTAAGTATCTTACCACTATTGATCTTACCAAAGGTTACTGGCAGGTGCCCTTGACTCCCAGTGCTAGAGAGAGGTCAGCCTTTGTGACTGCTTTTGGCTTGTATGAGTTCACAAAGATGCCCTTTGGGATGAAAAATGCCCCAGCAACTTTCCAGAGGCTGGTAGATCATATCCTAGCAGGAGCAGGAGGGTTTGCCCTTGCTTACCTAGATAATATTGGCATCTATAGCCATTCCTGGGAAGAGCACCTTCAACATGTCAGGGAGGTGCTGGGCAGACTACAGAGGGCAGGGTTTACCATTAAGACCAGCAGATGTCAGGTGGGTATGGCACAGGTCTCCTACCTGGGACATAGAGTGGGGAGTGGTAAGTTCAGGCCAGAACCTGCGAAAGTAGAAGCCATTCAGGCATGACTTGCACCTGTTACCAAAAAACAGGTGAGGGCATTCTTGGGGACAGTAGGGTACTACAGAAAGTTCGTCCTCAGTTACAGTACCATAGCTGCTCCCCTCACAGGCCTGACAAGGAAGAACAGGCAAGATAAGGTAGTGTGGGCTATAGCATGTGAGCAGGCATTCCAGAAGCTTAAAGAAGCTTTGGGAGGACCACCTGTGTTAGCCAGTACAGATTACAACAAATAATTTATTATGCAGGTGGATGCTTTGAACCATGAGGTGGGGGCTGCACTTAGCCAGATTTATTCAAAGGGAGAAGAGCACCCAGTGGTTTATCTCAGTCATGGTCTCCAACCCAGGGAGGAATGCTATGCAGCTGTAGAAAAGGAATGTCTAGCCATTGTGTGGGTACTTCAGAAACGTCAGCCTTATCTGTATGGAAGAAGAAGCTAGAGAGTATGCTGTAGGGCAAAATGGCAAGTTGCTAAGATGGAGCCTAGGGTTGCAAGCATATATGTCAGTGTAGTACCACAGTGGGAGTAGTAATGCCAACGCAGGTGGGCTATCAAGACGGGGAATGGGGTAAAATATACTCAGATAGACCTAACCATCTCAAGCAACGTTTCTCAAGGAACACTTGAAAAACTAGCTTGAGCTCTCGGGGGGGGGGGGGGGGGTGCAGATATGTGAAGGCTGCCAGCCTAGCTAGATAGAATTTTGTAGATAATTCTCTGTCTTTGTAAATATTAATAAAAGCCATAGGCTTGTTCTCTTAAATGTGAGAAGACTGTATTGGATGTTGAACTGCAAAAATATAACAACAGTGCACTCTGCTGAAACAAAGCTGTTAAGTCAAGCATTTTATGACAGTTTGATCTCAGGGCACAGAGCCGTGGTGTCTGAACCAGCAGATTCTTTCTGTTGTTTTGAGACCAGAGTTAATTGTAGATTTTACATATATAATGCCTTTAATTGTTGTGGTTTCCTGACCAGGTGCAAGCTTACTAAGAAATGTAAATGTAGAGTTTCTGTTAGCCTGGGAAACCAGAGAATTGTTAAGAATTATGTAATCTAAAATGAGTCAGCAGGATGTATTATCAATTTAAAGGACTTTCTCGGATACAGACAGAGAGCATTTTAGATTTTGTCTGATGCTGACAACAACTCACCAGTACTCTACTTTGCTCTGTATGTAAGTGTATTTAGAACTGTGATTGCTCTTAGACATAGATAGAAAATAGTAAGTTTAGTCTAGCTGTTTTTTTGTATTGATGTCAGAACTATTCTACTGTATTATTTTAAGCATTTCCCTGTGATCTCTGAACTCTTGACTAGCACTGTGTAGTAAGAAGTATTGTCTTGTGTTTTTATTATTTATTATTAAATATTTTTAAACCTTTTAACAGTGACTGTTTTGCGTAGAGATAATTTAAGCTCTAAAGTACATTGCATGTATATAGTGATACTGTACAAATCCACTCCAATAGTCATGCTGCTCAGCCACACTATTTGCATAATAATATTGCACGGTAATAACTGGACACCCTTTGGTAAGGGATGTTTTAGCAGCTGATATTAGTGGTTGGTGGCAGCTGGTACTACCTTATAGATTGGCAGGAAGGAGCATAGCTGGAGAACATGTGCCAGCCTTCCACAGGAGTGTCATTGTATTTGTATATAGCTCATATCTCAAAGTGTTTGTGTGTCAGCTACTTGGGTAGGGACACGAAGAACTGGTTGGACAGAGAGGGTGCTGGAGGTTTTAGCTTTACCATTAGGCTGAGATCTGGACCCTCTAGCTGTGCCACTGGGGATCTGGAGTGAAAGGGAGAAACCAGCCCCAGACTGTGATCTCTGTGTGCAGTTAAGGGAAATTGTACTTTACTGTGTGTATATTTGTTATCCTTCTCAGTGTGGCTGCCCCTCACTGGTGTTAGTGGTGAGGATTGAGGCTTCTTGATTACTGGGCCAGTGCACGGGCATCACAAGGAGTATCCTGGTACATAGGAATAGCATTAGTAACAACTAAGAATAGTGAAGGTAATGTGTATTCATGGTGATGCAAAAGAATATCTCCTTACACAAGTAAAAATGTAAACATTTCTGGAAAAACTGATCTGATATTGTTAATCCTTGTTGATTCCTTATGTGTGAGTATCGGTTCCGACCTTGGAACCGAGCCGGCCATCTTCCAAGCTCGTGTCAGCTACAAACTCTCAAGCTAAAACTTTTACCCAGAATTCCCCTCTCCATGTTACCCCAGATTTTGTTTGACTCATCGCCATTCGGTCGTGTCAAGCTACTTCACTTGAGCTAAGTACCATATTTTGTTGTCATACTAGTCTAAACCAACTTTTTCTCTCAGAAAAGTAACTAAATTGTTTTCTCTTACGTTATCGCTTTTAGCGACTATCCCTTCTTGAATTTTTTTTCAATCCCCTTCATCATATTTACCGCGAGGTATTTACTTCTTTACTGTCGTAGGTAAACCCCTTTTCCTCCTTACCTTCGGGTATTTCTTGACCATTGCTGGTATTCTTTCTGATTTCCTTCTTTCCTATCATGGCAGATAAAAAAGGTAGTCCAGGATTTAAGAGATGTTCAGATTGTGGCCATAAATTACCTACTTCAGATGCACATTCTCTGTGTGTCTATTGCTTGGGTGTGCCTCATTTATCAGTTGACCCGCCCTGTGGAACTTGTAAGAACTTCTCTAACAGGACGTTGATTGAGAGGAAAAATAAATTGTTATTGAAGGGGCTACTTAAATCTCCTTTTTCAGAGGCTATTTCTTGGTCGGAGGCTTCAACCCCTCCAAGATCCCATAAGAAAAAGACTGATGAACATACAAAGGCCAAGTGTCTTCCTTCGTCCCTGGCTGGGGACTCCCACAAACCGAGACCCAAGAAGGCTAAACTTTCTACTTCAGATCTGACTTTTTCGGCTCCAGCGCTTTCAGTGCCTAGACCTTTGGCACCGAGGCCATCGGCGCCATCTCTGATTTCAGCACCAACTAGCATGGCCTTTACCGTATCGGTACCGAGGGGCTCCTTGGTTCAGACTACTCCACTGGCACCGACTATCCAGCCGATGCAGACTGTTACCACATCGGCTCCGACACCTTGCCCGGAAGCGACAACTCAGTTATTGACACCGATTTTTTCGGTCCCAGCCTCGGTGCCGAAAACCACTTCGGCACCAAACCTTATTGTCAGTGCAGACCATGACTTCGGCACCAATGATTTCCTCGGTGCAGACACCTGTAGTTCAGTCCCTTACGACCCCTTTGTTTTCAGTGCAGACTGGTGAGGTGGACACTGAGCTTGCCCCATCTTTGAATAGACCTGACTCGCCGTCAGCCATGTCTGTGAAATCCACTAGAAGCCTCTCTGAACACAATGTGTTGCGTCTTGTGGATCAAGTGCTTTTGGCCAGAGGTATCCCACCCACCCAGGACCTATCCTTCCTTGGGAGGTGATCACCCTTTACCAAAGATCCATACTTATTCTCTGCCTTCATTACCTTTGAAGCCCCTTGATATAGCACAGTCTTCCCCCTGTATGGTTCCCTTTATGGACCTCACTAAGGAACCGCAGTTGCCTTCGTGGCAGGAGAGTTTTGCTACAACCCAGGATGTCAGCTGTGGCATACGTAATTTGGTGTTTCACAGCCATCCAGGGACTCCGAGTTGGCAGGCTGAGCCACTTAGGGGAAGGGTGACCCCTGCCCTGGACACTCACCCCTCTTCAGGTGGACCGGCCTTCCAACTAATTGATAAGGCTTTGGCGTCTGCTGGTGATACTGTGCTGTCAATCTCCCCGCCCTCCTCTGGACCGCAATATACACAAGTCGCTCCTAGCGGACACCGGGCACAAGGACCTCAAGATGTACTCCCACAGGAAACCCCTTTTGCATTGTCTTCCCCAGCTTCTCCCTCTGAGGAAGTTCATCGAAAAAGCTTGTGCAAGAGGAAGAACATGGACTCCACAGAGGAGTCCCTTACTGAAGACACAAACTTTGATGATGGGGAAAGGTCCCCTCAGTCACCCTCTGAGGTATCCTTTGGTGATATCCTCGAAATCCTTAAACAGAGAGTTGACTGGCAGCCCTCTAACCCGACCTCTGAAGAGTCTGTTTTCCTGCAGGCCTTTCACGCCCGGCCCCCTACCTCTTGAGTTACCCCACTTGCCGACGAACTGGTCTGGCTCGTCGTGCAGCATGCGTGGAAGGCTCCTGACACCGTTGAGGCCATTCCCCGGAGGCCAGATAAAATTTTGTCCCCTCCTGCTACTGTCCCCCATTGGTTCAAAGGTCTTCCTGTAGATGCTCTGGTGGTGGCGGCTGCAACCAAGAAGGACCTGGCGGAAGAAGAAAGCCAGACTCTCCATCCACCCAACAAAGAGTCCCAGGCTCTGGACAGAATAGGGAAGCGTACTTTTGCATCAGTGACCTTTGCAATCAGGTCCCTGAATTATATGGCACACTTTACCAGGCTTCAAAGGGATTTAATTTCTGAGCTCTCTGAAACTTTGGCTGATGCCGTGTCTGATGAGGTCCATGACAAAGTGGCCTCTCACCTGGCCACCATTGAATCGATATCAAACTCCTCCATGCACCTGATATCTCACGCATCAGAAGGAGCAGCTAGAGCAGCAAGTTCAGGCGTTGTTTTGAGACGACACACCTTGATGCGCTTATTTAATTTCGCGGAACCATTCGAGGCTTCCTTTCTCAATGCTCCCATCGAAGCCTCTTCATTGTTTGGACCCAAGGTTAAAAGCACAGTGGCCAGATGTGTACAGGACGGTAAGACCCTTTCTGCCGTGGGTGTCCATTATTCTTCCCCTCAACGTGCTTTCTCCAGAAACCAGAAGAATGGGAAGATATGGTACAAAAAGTCTCAGGGTCCTTTCCTTGACACAGGCCGAGTTCTCCCCTAGAGGCAGAGGGGGAAACTCACAGGGAAGACGCCCTTTTTGGGGCAGAGGGATTCTGCCTAATCAGGGTTCCATGAACTCTTTTCCTGGCCAGTCCTACCAGTGCTCCTGAAGAGTGGCGCAACTCCTTTCCTTTGGAGCTGGTTGGGGTTGTTTCTCCTTGTACCCTTCTGCCTGGCTAACCATCACCACAGACTCTTGGGTACAAAGGATAATAACCAGAGGTTACCATATTCCCTTCGATCTTTGTCCTGCCCCCCCAACAAACTTACCCAGCATTCCACCCAGTCAAAGGGAAGAAGCAGCATTAGAGATAGCAAAGCTGCTAAGAAAAAGAGTCATCCAAATAGTCCCTCCAGACAAGATAGGATCCGGATTCTACTCAAGACTATTTTTGGTGCCAAAGAAAACCGGGGACTGGAGACCAATTTTGGATCTCAGTGTATTAAACAAGTTTGTAAGAGTACAAAAATTCTGGATGGTCACAATACAGTCCATCCTTCCACTTTTGTAAAAAGATGATTGGATGTGCTCGATAGAGCTTCAAGATGCGTACTACCACATAAAAGTGAACAGGCCATCAAGAAGATTTCTACGCTTCCGTGCGGGAGCCAGTCACTACCATTTCAGAGCACTGCCCTTCAGACTCTCTACAGCCCCCAGAGTGTTCACAAAGTGCATGGCAGTCGTCACAGCTCACTTGCGACTACAAGGATTCCAGGTGTTTCCATACCTAGACGACTGGCTCATCTCCGCCCCCACCAGACATCTATTGGAAGTAGCCCTGGCATACTCTCTCCTTGATGCAGAAAGGCTAGGCATAACCATAAACTGGCAAAAATCCAATCTCACCCCATCTCAGTCCACAGAATTCATAGGGGTCATCTTGGATACAAAGAATTGCAGAGCATCCATTCCAGAGACAGAATTCTAAGGATAAAGCAACAACTGATCCCAATCCTTTCAAGGGAGAAATCCACAGCTCACTCTGTCCTACAGCTGTTGGGTTCCATGGCAACCTCCATCACCATTGTCCCCCTGGCCAGGTTTCACATGAGGCTTCTACAATGACTACTGCTCACCCAATGGTATCCTTTTCATTATCCTCTTTCAGCCAAGACTCAAGTAACTCACAGGTGCAAACAGGACTTAAATTGGTGGATGACCCACAACCTGTCACAATGGTCTCGCCCCTTCTCCCCCCAGCAGCCCAAGTCTACAGTGAACATGGAAGCCTCCCTGATGGGGTGGGGGGGGGGGCTATGTCAGGAACAGACAGTCCAAGGTACTTTGTCCGAATTGGAGACCCAACTGCATATAAATGTTCTAGTGCTGAGGGCGGTGATTCTGACGTTGCAAGCATTCCATCCCCTGCTGCCGTCTGGGACTATTGCGATACAGTCAGACAACATGGCGGTGGTCTGGTGCATCAACAAACAGGGCGGAACCAAATCTTACCCACTTTTTCGAAAGGCCATGAGGATATGGCAATGGGTGATAACTACCAACCGTTTTCTTCTAGCAACGCACACTCCCGGGAGTTCCAACTTGATAGCAGACAGACTCAGCAGGTGCATTCTACAACCTCACGAGTGGTCCCTGAATCCCTTGATAGCGGCGGAGATCTTCCACTGCTGGGGCCTTCCTTGCTGCGACTTCTTTGCATCCCCGACCAACTACAAATGCAGCAACTACTTCACCCTGATTCCCCCTCCGGGACAGTCACCCAGGGACACTGTAGTCCACGATTGGCCCTCGGGTCTTCTTTATGCATTTCCACCTCTCCCTCTTATTCCCCAGTTTTGAAGAAAGCCCGCCGGTTGAAGAGCAAGGTGATCCTCATAGCACCATATTGGCCTCGTCAGATTTGGTTCCCCTTCCTTTGGCCTCACCTGCTAGATCAACCATGGATTCTCCATCCAACCCCGGGGTTGATCTCCCATCTGCAGAATCAGATTCATCCCAACTTGGACAGCCTGAAGCTCACAGCTTGGCTCCTCCAGTTCCCTTGATTGCAGGCAGAATGATCTTTCTTTGCCAGTACGGGACATTCTTATTGCATCTCATAAGTCTTCCACTAGAATTACTTATCTAAGCAAGTGGGAAAGATTTACCTGTTGGCTGAAAGAAAAGCAAGTAGATCCCTTTTCAGCACCAGTGTCAATAGTACTAGAGTATCTAGCCGACCTATTTCAATCGGGTTTATGGGCCTCTACCATTAGAGTTCATTTGGCTGCGATATCTAATTTCCATGAGGGTGTCCAAGATTCCTCTCTTATGTCACACAAATTATGCAAGACCTTCATAAAAGGTGTGAATCATCTGAAGCCCCTTTTAGAGAACCCATTCAACCATGGGACCTGTCATTAGTTCTACAAGCTCTGACAATGACACCTTTCGAACCAGCTTCTTCTTGTGACCTCAAATACTTGTCATGGAAACCTTGTTTTTGGTCGCCATTACTTCTGCCAGACGTATCTCAGAGCTTCAAGCCTTATGCATTAAGAATCCATACTTGATTTTTCAGAGAGATAGAGTGTCATTGAGAACTAATCCTTCCTTTCTGCCAAAAGTGATCTCTGAAATGTCCATTAACCAAACCATTGAATTGCCAGTTTTCTTTCCCAACTATTCAAACAAAGGAGAGTATTGCCTACATACCTTAGATATTCACAGGCAAATTTGCTTCTACTTGAACAGGACATAGCCTCTCGTAAATCAGACCAGTTATTTTTGGCCTATTCTGGACCTAGATTGTTGCTAAGGTCACATTGGCTAGATGGTTGAAAGACTGTGTGACCTTCATTTATACACAACATAATATTCCATTGCCGACTACCTTAAAGGCTCATTCAACAAGGACGGTGGCAACTTCTGCTGCCTTCCATGCCAGAGCTTCTTTACATGACATCTGTGCAGCTGCAACTTGGGCTACGCCTCATACCTTCATCAATCATTACAAATTGGATTTGGCCTCCAGGGGAGAAGCATCTTTTGTTTCTTTGGTGCTCAGGAATGTCCTTCCATGAGAGCCTCCCAGGAATAGAGGTAGCTGGGGACTCTGTCCCACATGTAAGGAATGAACGAGGATTAACAATATCAGATAAAGAAGTTATGTCTTACCATAACGTTCCATCTGTATTGTTGATCCTCATTCAGTCATTATGACCCTCCCTCTTTCCCCCTCCTGTGGCTTCTAGTGGATCTCACCATCCGGTTCTTTTAGGTCATTTGACCAGAGGTAGCCTGTACCTTCTTTTGACTTGCAAACTCAATCTGAGGTAACAGGAAGAGGGGAATTCTGGGTAAGAGTTTTAGCTCAAGAGTTTGTAGCTGACGCGAGCTTGGAATATGGCCGGCTCGGTTCTGAGGTCAGAACCGATACCCACATGTAATGACTGAACGAGGATCAACAATACAGATAGAACGTTATGGTAAGACATAACTTCTTTTTACATCTGCTGGCTGGAGCCTGTGATCTGACTTATGATGTCATATTAATAAATTCCCATTTTAAGGCACTGTGAAAAATGTGGGAAGAGGCATTAGCTATAGACACAATGGAATGGGTTGATACACTTACAAGAAACAGGTAGAGCCACAGCTTGATACACCTGTTCAGTAGAAGAACAGGGAGGTAGAGGGAAAGACAGTGGCACTCATGTAATGGTCAGAATTGAAAACAGGATAAAGGAGTTGGCATAAAAGCCACAAATATGGCTACAGTGTGATTGTGGCTAAACAATAAAAATAATCCTGAAACCACACAAAAGACCAGTGAAAACAGCTCTACTTTCCAAAATAAGAATTTAATAAAAACCTTTTAGTTGTCTCTCCTCTCCTAGCGCCTCGGCTGCAAGCCTTTAAATAATCCTGCTTGTTATCAGGATCCTATCCCAGAGACAGAGCAAAAAAACCCCCAAATTGTAAAAGATCTAATAAGAAAGTTCTGCGGTAAGAATCAGTGCAAAACATAAGTCTGCACAAAAACTTACAAAAATATTAGCACAAAAAAGATAAGACAAAGATAAGACACTTAAGTGAAGAATCTCCGAACAAAGTGAGTACTAAAAGTGAGATAAATAGGAACATGCAGAATTTTGCACCCAATTGTCTTAGTGCTAAGCCAAAAACTCAAGTAGAGGCAAACTCTAAGCAGCAGGCAACTGTAAGTAAGGAAAGAAGTAAAACTAATGATGCATTTTATTCTGAAATGCTCTTTCCAGAGGGAATGCACCTTAAGAGAAGAGAGAGAGAGAGCAACCCTAGCACCCTAAAAGTAAGGAGAGCACTTCATAAGCTTATGTAGATAACAGAGACGGTGATTTTTGTCTAGAAGTACACTTTGTAGAGGAAGTCATATGCTGTGGTACTTTTATTTTGAGACAAGTCATTGAAGAAAGTAAGATTTTACAGAAGGCTTTTTAGTAGCAGAAAGGCGGTAAGGTGTAAGAAGAAGTTGAATTGTTCCGTATTCCTTAGGGAATAAGTGGGCTGTATAAACGGAAGCATGTTTTTAAGTGAGGACAGTATCTCTCATGTATATAAGTTTAAAGGTCAATGAATCCAGTTGAAAGGTTGACCAAGCTCTAGCTGTGATCGGTAACCACTTGGTCTTTTGAAGGGTGTCAGAGAGATGTTCATATGATGGAGGGAGATGAATGAGTCTTAATATTTTAATATTTTATTATCTGTAATTTCAGTGGTTTTAGTATTTGTAGAGGAAGTAAATGAAAAGAGAGCAAGACAAGTCCATATCTGACTCTCGGGAGGAGTGCATCAGTGTCAATAACTTGTCTAGCTTCAGAGGGTGAATACATGTGAAATCATTTAAGCCACTTTCAGTTGCTTTAGAACTTTATCAGATTGACTTTCAGTGTAAGTAAGAATGGTCAGATGTTCATCTAAGAGACTGCCTAAGTATTTTTTTGTTAATTAGTTTGAGTAAGGAATGTGGCAGCAGGATCTGTGATAGTTAGCTTTTGGCCATGTTTAGCTTCTTCTGTATTCCAAAAAGCATTACAGTGCTTTTGGAGATATTTTGACTTTGTTGTTCTATAGCCAGTTCCAAATTGCTTTAAATTCATTCTTTAGGTCTTTATTTTGAGATGAGTGTGATTTATGGTCAGTAGTAGTACAGCGGTAAGGTTGTTGCCTCACAGCAAGAGGTTCTCCTGTTCGATTCTTGGCTGGAGTGCCTTCTGTGTGGAGTCTGTATGTCCTCCCCACAGTCGAGTGGCCTCCAAAAGACATGCCTGAATGGGTGTGCCTTCGCTGAAGATTGGGCATCGGGCTGGCAACTCGGCACCATAAAAATCGACTGCCAATCATTAGCGGACCGGAGTTCTGCTGTGGCGACCCCTAACCGGGAAAAGCCGAAAAGACAAACAGTAGTAGTAGTAGTAGTGTTATCAGCATAGCATTTGCTTTTGAGCTAGGCAAATCCTATAAGACGTCATGCATAACTGAAGAAAACAAAAGTGTGCCCTGGTTGTAGGGGAAGATTGTGAACCAGATGATGTTCTTCTTGTTTCACTGTTGCAGTCATCATACTTGGGTTATCCTGCCAGGGGTAGCCCTCAGTCGGCCCGAATACCAGAGGCTTACTATTTCTGTATCGGTTGCTGTAGCTCCAGGACTGACGTCAGGTCGTCAGTAGTATAAAAACAGGCAGCCGATGCCATTACATCATTCTTTTTTGACGAGGAGCCCGAAGCAGAAGCAGTTCACTTGAGTGCCGGTCGGCTGCTACCTGAGTTTTCTTTTCCAAAATTTAAGTTGAAGTCTTCTAAAGCTAAGTACTCCGTTGGGGATCTTTTTTCCTTGCTCTAACCGATGTCAGAAAAAGTTAACAATTGTCTCGCCTGTGGAAAGCAAATACCACACCGAGATTCCATTCTTACTGCTTCACCCGTTTAGGCCCAGACCACAACGTCCCTGTCTGCCGGTTTTGTGCTTTGTTCAGTGCCTGAAATATTCGATGTCAGGTCCTTATTGTACCTAAATACTTTCGCTCTCGATCTCCGTATTCCCAAATGGCTTCGGTAAGCCATTCCGACTACCGATCTTCGGAAAAAACATAAGGATAAAGACAGAGACAGACCGCAGAGGTCCAAAACTGCCAACGACACTTCCGTTAAGCTAGTCTCCAGTTCGCTGGTACTCAGTGAGGCGCTTTCACAGCCCCTGATGCCAGCATCGATGGATTCGCAGGCTGCTACCGAGACCCGTTGGGAGTCCGGTATGCCGCGAAACTCTTGACTATGGAACCTGCGGATGTCTCTGCCTTGGATGGGTCTGGAGCCACTGTGCAGGCACTGGCTTCTGAGGAAGTTCTTCGCACTACCGATATTCGACACAAACCGACGACTTCTTTCGCATCTTCAGTTCTTTCTAAAACTACCGAGTTTCTAAGGCCCAGAGTACGAGCTACGCCTAAAAAGCCGACGACCCAAACTCACGCGCCTGCTTTCTTGCCACAATCACAGATGCTTAAAATGGCGATAGACCTTATCATGTTTATTAGGAGAAGCCAGCCTTCCCCTGCTAAAAGAAAAAGAGACTTGTCCCCAGCAGCTTTGTCTGACCAAGAGTCCGATGACTGGTTCTGATTATGAAAACATGCCCTTATCTGCTTATGAGGATTCAGATGCAGAGGAATCCATTCTTTCTGCCTCTCCTCCAGAGGATTTTTCTTGTGGTGAATCCTACATACATTGAGAGAGCACTTCCATTGGGAATGCCAGGATTATCCTCAGTCCAAAAAGAGACTGAGGGAATTTTTAGATTTACCACAGCACAGACCCTTAGCTATCCCTCCTGTTCTAGATGTTTTGGATGATGTCTTTATGGAATCCAGTCTAACTCCTGATACTTTACCTCCTGCTCCAAGGAAACCTGACAGGTATTACAGAGTCCCTGACTCTCACAAATTTCTTTTCAAGAATCCTAGTGCTGACCCAGAGATCATCTCCCAAGGGCCTAAAGGAATAAAAGCAACCATAGCTAAGAATCCCACCCCCTCGGACAAGGATTTTCAAGCCTTAGACAGATGGGGTAAAAAAGTATATACCTCTGCAACTCTTGCCATTAGAGCATTAAATTGTCAGTTCCACATGCTGAAATACCAACAAGATACTATAGAACTCATTAAATAAAAATTATCTACTTTCCCTGACTGGGCAGAAAATAAAGACTTACTTATGCATTCTGCAAGCCAAATCAGTAAGCAGACCCTGCAATGTGGGTTTGACATCCTAGAAGCATCCTGCAGGGCAGCAGTCACAAGTTCTGTAATTAGAAGGCATGCTTGGCTTAAGAAACAGACCTTGCCTGATCATATCAAATCAAAATTATTGGACGCACCACTGAACAAAGACAATCTGTTTGGCACCAAAGCAGAAGAGGTTTTAAAAAAGATGGAAGAAAAAGCTAAGTCTATGCAGACAGTTAAAGACTTTTTGCAAGTTCAGCTTCCAAGGTTCAGTAGGCACTGCCCCTCAAAACATTGGTCCTTTCCAGCCCCCTCAAGGTCACCTCAGACTAGACCTAGGGGAAACAGACCCCCTAGACAGCAGCTTCAGGGTATGCAGAGATCTAAGCAATGGAGTACCTCCACTTCTAAACCAGGGAGTGCTAAGCCACCCCCTTATGGAAAGAGTTCACTATGACTTCTCAACTCCTCCTCTCATCTCTGCACATCTGCTCATGCCCCTAGGAGGAAAACTTGCATCCCGTGCAAAAAACTGGGCCTCCATCACGAACGATTGATGGGTCTTCAACATAGTGTTCCAGGGGTACAAATTTTATTTCCACATGTTGCCAACCCCAAAGGGATTCCCAGATCTTCCTCCAAACCAGTGGGCAGAGGCACAAAACCAAGTTCATTCCCTGCTCTCCATGAGGGCAATACAGCATGTTCCTGCAGATCAGGTAGGCCAAGGGTTCTATTCCAGACTTTTTCTGGTATCCAGAAAAGAGGGCACCTGGCGCCCAACCTTAGATCTATCTATTCTAAACACCTTCCTTGTGGTACCAAAATTCAAAATGCTCACACTACAGTAGCTTCTCCCTATGCTGTCCAAAGATGCCTGGTTAGCCAGTCTAGACCTCAATGAGACCTATCTGCATATCCCAGTCAGAGATTCTTGCAGAAAATATCTACATTTCAGGGCAGGATCTATGCATTATCAGTTCTCTGCACTTCCCTTTGGCTTATTCACTGCTTTCAGAATTTTCACAAAATGCCTATCTCCAGCCATTGATTTTTGCAGACAAAAAAATATTCAAATTTAACCTTACTTGGACGACTGCCTGATTCAGGCAGACAGTCAGGAAAAGCTGTTGCAGCACCTGACATTTGTAAAGGACCTACTAACCTCACTGGGGTACACTATCAACAAAAAGAAATTCAAACTTGTCCCCAGTCAAAAAATTGTATTCCTGGGAGCAAGCCTGGACACAGCATCCCAGATGACATTTCTAACTACAGAAAGACATGCCTATCTGACAGACTGCTTCTCTCAACTGGCCACCAGAACCCATTTATCTGCAAGGAAAATCCTGCAAGCTCTAGGGTTCATGGCCTCCTGCATTCTACTAATTCCATATGCCAGACTGCAAATGAGGAAACTTCAGTGGTACTTAAAAAGCCTTTGGTGTCAACATTCTCAGGACCTGGAAACTATTATACCTATGATACCTTGTCTAAGGAAAGATTTTCTTTGGTGGGCAGCAGCATGCAACCACAACAAGGGACTTCCCTTTTCACAACCCCACGCTGCCCAGACCCTAACCACAGATGCATCAGACTATGCCTGGGGTGCTCACCTGGTCAACAAGTGCATTCAGGGCCGCTGGAGCCGAAACCAAATTCATCTGCACATCAACCAAAAAGAGATGCTAGCTGTTAAGCACGCTCTGACAGCTTTCAGATCCCTGCTCTCTCCGGAGCCTCTACTAATCAAAACCGACAACACCACAGTAATGTGGTACATCAACAGGCAGGAGGGAACCCACTCTTACCCGCTTTGCAGGCTAGCCATGACCCTTTGGAACACGGCCTCAGCCATGCTTATTCACCTGCAAGCTCAATTCCTGCCAGGCAATCAAAACTCTCTGGCAGACAACTTAAGCAGAAATCTTCTAGACCCACACTAGTGACAATTAAACCACAACACCTTCAGCCTGGTGACGCAAAAATGGGGTACACCAAAGGGGGACCTATTTGCCTCCCCCTACAGCCACCAGCTCAGCAAATTCTGCACCAGGGAACCTCACAGCAAGGCCTGGAAAGTGGATGCCCTATCCTTCCAGTGGGCAAACCTCTCAATCTATGCATTTCTCCCTCTACCTCTGCTTACCAGAGTATTGCTCAAAATAAGGGAGGAAAGACCAAGGGTAATCCTGATTGCCCCAGACTGGCCACGCCAACACTGGTACCCACTACTGCGCAGTTTGTCTCCATTGCCTCCATGGCACAACCCCCATATTCCAACTCTCCTGACTCAGCAGGAGGGAGAATTCTTGCATCCACAGTTGCAGACCCTGAACCTAGCAGCCTGGCTTATTCCTTGACTTCTCCAGTGGTCAGCCTAAGCAAACAAGTCCTGGATGTCATATGTGAAGCCAGACGACCCAGTACTAGAAGATCCTTTGCTGACAAGTGGAAAAGATACTGTTCCTGGATCCAAACTAAAGGAGCTGACCCAGCACAACCCTCCTTACTTCTCATACTGGATTACCTAGCAGAACTACTGCACAGGGCCTGTCCTTCTCTTCCATTAAAATCCATGCCTCTGCCATCTCTGCACATTACAGCACTGAGCCACCTCTCTTCTCACACCCTCTCATCAAGCAGTTCCTGAGAGGGGCTAACAACTTAAGGCCACCAAGAAGAGCCCCTACCCCTGCTTGGGACCTTAACTTTGTATTGGAGAAGCTCACCCACCCCCCCACTTTGAGCCTGCAGCTTCAGCAGAGTTAAAATTCCTCTCTTGGAAAACTGCCTTGCTTTCTGGCCATCACTTCAGATAGAAGAGTATCTGAGCTGCAAGCACTTATGGCTGTGGAACCCTTCATCATTTTTCATGCTGACAGGGTCTCCCTCTGAACTAATCCAACTTTCATGCCTAAAGTGGTGCCCACCTTTTTCCCTAAACCCCAAAGTAAGGGGGAAAGGATCCTGCACTCTTTGGATATGCACAAACAGCTCAGATTCTACCTGGATAGGACTAAGCCCTTTAGGAAATCTGACTAGTTAATAGTCAGCTTTGCAGCAGGGGCAGAGGGCAAAGTCATATCAAAACTAACCATCTCCAAATGGATAGCAGACTGCATCCATTTCTGTTACAAATGTCATGGGAAACCACCCCCCACAGGGTGTCAAAACACATTGTACTAGGGCAACTTCAACCTCTACAGCCTTTCCCTGAGGGGTCCCTACCAGGGACATCCTGGAAGCTGCAACATGGAGTTCTATTCATACCTTCACCAAGCATTACCACCTGCCTATCTTTTCAAAATCCAGGGCAGGCTTTGCAACCGCAGTCTTACAGGGCATACTAGCCAGCCCCAACTGTTCTTGACTGCCTCCACCAGTTCCTCAGCTTTGGGAATCAACCCAAGTGTGATGACTGCAAAAGTGAAACACGAAGAACATAGTACAGTTGTGTACACTTACCATAAATGTAGATGTTTGAGTGTATTCACTGTTGCAGTCCTGGTTTCCCACCCTCCTTGTCTCTCTCTCTCTCTCTCTTCCTCACCCTTACAGGGCTATTGGTATTCACTATCTTCTGGTGGTGTTACTCCACCATAACTTAGCTCCCTTTTGGGGGCAAGAAAAACTGATGTAATGGTGTTGGCTGCCTGTTTTTACACCACTGACGACCTGACGTCAGTCCTGGAATGACAGCAGCTGATGCAGAAATACTAAGCCTCTGGTATTCGGGCTGATGGAGATCTACCCCTGGCAGGATAATCCAAGTGTGATGACTACAACAGTGAATACACTCGAACATCTACATTTATGGCAAGTGTTACACAACTGTACTTTCTATTTACTTCTTATCCCTATTTTGAGTTAAATGATTACACTTTGTATACAGTAAGTAAAGAAGGGGAAGAAATTCTACGTCAGTTGCTACTCTCAAACCTCAGTAGGACACTAGTAATGATGTTAACCCAGAGTTAAGTGTTAAGAGGTTTCCTGGTCATGGGCAAAACTAAGGTAAAAATATAAGCCAGACTTTACTGACCAGGCATAAAGAAAAGAGATGGAAAACTTCAGAGCTTCTTTTTCAGAATGCCAGAAAACTGCACCCCATCTTGGATACAAGGGTCTGTGTAGTAGTTCACATTTTTTCTAATGTTAGTCATTTTTCAAAGAATGTTTTAGAAGAAAATTAAATAATTTAAGTATGTTTGCTGTTGGAAATTATTCATACTATGCAACCACAGTAACAGCATTTTAAATCATTTTAACTCATAATATGGAGTCTGAGAGGAATTAAGTCAGGAAAGGGGAAATGGATAAGGCTGCTGTAGTAGAGTCTTCAAGGGAGTCATCCAGAGAACTGAATAAAAAGTGTCTAGCCTCCAGTTTCAGTGCTAATACAGAGAAAGCTATTTCTACTCTGGCAGCTCCTGAGAACTGGGGTGTAGCTGTTCTCTATAAAGTATCAAAATTCTCTTGACTGACCTTGGTGGTCCTAAAGGATAACAATAAGAGTACCTTTATCAGTATATTCACTGGTACCTCCTTTGGTCAAACTGCATCCAGGTGTTAACTTTGCTGGTTTAATCTAGCAGCCCAACATCTCTTAAGCAAGCTATTTCCACTATTATATCAATCAATCCTGCTTCTTTTATCATTCAGTCATCCTTTAAGTATAAAACTGTTGCTGTAGATTATCTTTGGTCCCTTCCTCACACTGATAGTTTGTGATTTTTAAAATGCAGGCTGCACAAACCTGTGCATGTTAGATGAAGGTAGAGGATGGTAAAAGGAAAAGAAGCCCACACTCTTTATATTCTAACGATGAGGAGGCTTTTGACATGACACAGATTGATTTATCTCCTTTCCAAGGCTCTGACTTTTATCATACTTTCTCACAACATTTGGGGTTTCCATCAGAAAGTGGATACAGATGGTGAGGATCCTGTTTTCTGAATGAACAGTCCCACCACTTTGATACTTTTTAGTTTGACTTAATGGCCAATAGTGTCCAGATCAACAAACAACAGCTGTAAAAAAGGATGCTAAGACATGCAAGATATGTTTGAATAGATATGATTTATTTAATAAGCACAAAGCACATCCTGCTACCATTTCTTTGTTAATGTCTAATTGTAATTCTAAAACTGTTGCTTTCTTACCTTTGTTGCTTGAAGAATCAGAATTACCAGGTAAATGTAGAAAAAGTGTGCACGTGTCATACTGCAGTTCTTAGAGCCCACTGTCTCATGTTGTAACAGATTCAGAATACCCTACATGTTTTATTAAGCAGCAATGTTGTTAAGTTAGAAAATTAAGCTACAGCTCACAAGAGTGGTGTTCATACAATGAAGTGACCTTAAAAGACCCTTTTATAGGAAAGGAACTTCTTACCAGCAGCCTCATGGGCTGCTACCAGAAAGGAAAGCAGTCCATTTGCAATGCAGATTTAAGAGGGAATAACAGGTATAATCAAAGCATAGAAGGCAGATTTCAGAGTCAACCATCTTCTTGTCAAGAGGTAACCACAAATGTGGATTGTTAAACAATAGCGTAGAGTTATGTAGTAGAATTTGTGCAGAAACAAAAAAATGCCCCTTGTTGTACAAGTACCCCTACTTCAACTGTACCAAGCATGACAAATGCTATTTATTACTAAAAAAGAAGTACATTTGATACTTTTCAGTCAGAAGTGTTAAAGCTACTATTCTAGATGAATTTAAGTTCCTAAGGACATTTTATGAAGGGCCAGTTTTGGATTCACAGTTTATGAAAGTTTTTCTAATTCGTAACATACTGGCAGAGATTAAAGCAGTCCTGGTATTGTTTTTCTAATAGCTGACCATTACACTTACATGTTTTTTTAAAGCCCAGGGTTATGTATTATGTTACATTCTCCTAGTATTTCACAAGTTTCTATCTATGAGAAGGCTACACTAACATCTGAGACATATTTGGAATCAGTCTACAGGCTCCATAAAGACTGTGGTCTCTCTTCCACAGCATGTGAAAGAAAATTCCTGTGGTGGATAGATTAAACAGCATATTCTTATGAATGACATTACTTCCTTTAACAAGATACAGTGATTAACAACTTACGCTTCAGATTATGCTTGTGAAGTCCATTTCATCAACATGTTATGATAACTTTTTAGTAGGTTCCTTTTGCCTTCATGCCTACTAACCATCAAGTCCCTTCCCATACTGGACTTCAGCCCATCCTGAGTTACGATGACAAGAGCTGTTCATAGGAGCCATCAGTCAGACAACTATGAAAGTTGTTTGTGCCCAATTAACAAACTCGACTATAAGGTCATTTCTATTGGCCTTAATTCCACCCCTAGGTAGGTGGCGGGAAGACTAGCAACTCATGTCACTATGGAGGCCCATAACCTTCCCCATGCTGGCAAATATTTCTGCACACCTGCTATGAAGGCTGCCAGCAATCACTGGCTAGTAAGCTGTACATCTGCCCCAGGCTATGATTTGCATTACTGTCCGTCCTCAGACGGATCATGGAATCCCACTATACCTCTCAACCTCTTAGAGAAAGAAATCTGAACAAAGCCACATATTATGAGGGACAAAGGCCCAAAAATAGGGACACTTTTTAAATATTGCTCTTACAAACTTAGAAAGTTGATAGAATAACAGGTTTTGCATTAGTATAATTTTTTTTTGAAGGATCTGAACTCTAAAACTCAAAAGTCTGCCATTATTTTTTTACTTCAGTCCTCAATAATTTGCCAGTGATTTGCCAGAAAGCAATACATTTTAGGAGAAACAGACCAAAAATATGAGGCAAAAATATGGACAGTTGAGAAGTATGAATCCCACCACCTGATTCAGCACACCCTCCCCCAGGATGAGAACATGCATCCTCCTCTGACAGATTCATCAGCTGCCTGAATCAGTTTTCAAGCTCAGGTTACATGAGTCATAGTCTATGCTTAAAATTTGTACTTCACCAGAGATCTAGATTTGATACGAAAGCTCTCTTCTCATCAACCTGAAAGAAATTCAAGTAGTATACAGCTTTTCAAGACAACTTTAAATTAATAAACTTCATATCAATGCAGATAGCACTGTAGTAATGTAATACCTAAAGAACCAAAGTATAACAAGTGCTTTCAGTTGTGTAAAGAGACTGTTTGTATTTCAAATTGAAATTTAGAGTCCAACTTCCAACTGTCAGCAGTCCATCTTCCAGATCTTCAGATTCAACTAGTAAATACCTAATGCATGAAGATAACTTTGGCTACAAATGAAATATGAACTGACTTTTCAGGACACTGTGCAAATGCAGTGCTGTTCCACACCTGGATATTTTTGCCACACTTCTTGACAGTCAGGTCAGAGGCTTTTGCTCTGTCATTCCTCATGACAGCACATGCAAAAATCTGCTTGTTGGTTTTTCCATATACTCGGACCTTAATTTGTGCTGTCCATCCATCCTCAACCCCCTTTTTCGCCATTTTGCACATGGGGTTGATGTGTGACTTCAGCAGTGACAATCATCTCCAGCCAAGGTTTAAACCACCAGGTGGCTAGCCCTGCTCGGTAGTTCATTCGTATCACTCACTCGCACATACATTCTCACCTTCAGCCAATGTAGAGTGTCCTGTCCACCTACTGCATGTCTTTATAATGTGGGAGAAAACTGGAGCACCCAGAGGAAACTCACGTGACTGCAGGAAGGACATGCAGACTCCGCACAGAAGGCACCCCAGCTGAGAATTGAACCGAAGAGCCTCTTGCTGTGAGGTGACAGTGGTAACCACTGCACCATCGCGGCTACCCGTGTGCTGTCCAACCATTTCTTCTAATTCAGAAGATGTCGTAGACAGAAAAGCAAGACAAGGTCAGTCTTATTTTAATAGCTCTGTCTTACTCTAGACAACCACAGTTTACTGTTTTAAGTAACCTGGTCACTCTCTTTCTATGGCTGTTGCCTCTACTCAGGTCCTCACTAACACAGCAACAAAGCAAGAACTTGTATCCCAGTTTCAAGACTCTAATCCTGTTAACTTGGATAATAGAATTTGAAATCATAACAGTGATTCCATCTCTGCTAAAATCTTGAGACATCCTGAAGTAAGCCAGAAGACCAAATACAAGAATGTCTTGCCTTCACAAATAGTAGGGGTTTGTCACTTGGACTGAATTTGAAGGTTTAGAGACTTTGAATCGTTCTCTGATGACATTGTCAAACTGTTTAAACTGCTCGCTTCAATTAAACATGGCTTATTTAGCCATCAAGGTTCATATCTCAGCAGTCTGTTTGTGTTCCCACCTATCCAAACATTGCAGCAAATGCTTTGGTTAAGGCCTTCCTGAATGACATTCTTTACGTAAGGCTCCGAAGAAAATATACTTCTTTTGATTTGAAGTTTGTTTGAAAAGCTAACATTTTCCCTTTGAACCAGTATACACAGGAGGTCTAAAATATTTTTCATGAAAAACATCTTTTCAGTGGTGGTATCCTCAGATGAAAGGATTTCAGAATTGTATGCCTGCATGTGTAAACCTCTTAGATTATCTTTCGCATTTAAAAGGTGTCATTAAAAACTTGCCCTTCTTTCATGTCTAAGCTGTTTCATCTGTATCTTTAAAGTATTGATTCAGTTTCCAGTAATTTATTAGAATTGTCAGAATTAAGGAGACCGTCTTCTTAGATGTGATCAAGCCTGCCAAGAGCAAGTCTAATGAGAACTAGAGACAGCTTGACATAAGACAAGTGGGCTACACCACAATCTGAACCATCAGGCTAAATGCCTGCTATTGGCACAGAGAAGTCAATTCCATCCTGGCTAGGGGCAAAGGGAATTAACATCTCCCCCTCTTCTTGGACTCGAGACAAATTGGCCTGATCCTAAAAACACCTACAAACAGGGATAGAAAAAAGCATCCTCAGAAGCAAGAGGTGTTATAATTTCATCATGTTTTCCACTCCACATACAGTTAGTAAAAGAGGGACCGCAAGAGGGACAGTGACCCCTGTTCTGAATAAAAAAAGCAAGTGGAGAGGATGCCTTCATTGTAGTGGGGAGTGCATCCACCCCAACTCAGAACATGCATCTGAGAGTCAGGTCACCCAGAGGAGGTGCAGCCTGTAGAAGGGAGGTTACCTTAAGATGAGCTTCCAACCATAGGGCTAAGAGGACACTGCAGTAGACAGACATCCTGTTTAATAAGTTCAGGGACCTCCAAAAGAGAAGATCCAGGAGCAAGAGGTGCCTCAACTGCTTGGTGAAAATGAGACCCATCTTGGATTTGTACTGTTCTAGCCCCATGACAAAATGTTTCCTGTCACGCTTCCTCTTAATTACAAGCTAAAGGCTTCTCA
This sequence comes from Protopterus annectens, assembly GCF_019279795.1. Classification (NCBI taxonomy): domain Eukaryota; kingdom Metazoa; phylum Chordata; order Ceratodontiformes; family Protopteridae; genus Protopterus; species Protopterus annectens. The sequence goes on from NC_056725.1 coordinate 1,384,491,801, forward strand.
GCAACTCCTGACCTTTCAGGTAGGACTCTACATGAGTTTGCCAGGAAGCTTTGGTAAACAGAGTCCTTTCCTCTATAAAGTGGGAGAAGACTAGTAAGGGCCCCAATGAAGGTTCTCATAGCCACCAAAGGCAAGAGTGATCATGTCCCCCTTAGCTGTAGAAAGAGTTGATCACCATAGACTGTTTCACTAAGGTTAGCAAGTGGCATGGATCAGCCAGGAAAAGTAACAACTAAAGCAGTGATCTAACCTAGAAAAAAGTCACATTCAGTTTTTTTTTTTTTTTAAGATGTAATGGGAATAGGGGAAGATCATATTCCTCTCAAAAAAGTGGACAGGCTTTTCTCTGAGGGACATCCTTTCAAGAAACCCAACAATGAACCAGGCTCAGGGGCTGCCTTTTTATCATGGAGGAGAATGGAAGGGTAGCCCTGAGAGACTGCCCACAGACACTCACCACAGAAATGAGAAATGTGATGAGACCCACACCAGACAGTGGGAGAGATTAGAGGGAAAGATTATACATAAAACACCTATTCTCCCCATGAGGGAGACATTATCAAATTGCTTGCTAAGTCAAGAAAGGGAGGCAACAGTGAACAAAGCAGAGGCCTTCCTAATAAAGACCCAGAGACTCGAGGTAAGTGGAAGCCTCAGCTAACTTTCCCACTCAAGTGGGTGATGGGATGCGAGAAGAGAGAGGATTGGCTTCATGTTCAGCAGATCCTGTCTAACTTGTCTATCAGCCCAGCACTCTATGTGAAGGGAGAAACCAGCCCTTGCAGCATAGTCATGAACAAAAGTAACCTGAGGAAAGGATAGCCACTGAGCAGCTTAGGCCTTCCAGGTTCATGAAGCCAGGAGCGCCTTCCCCATGTCTAGATTAAATACCCAAACAGGGCTAGGAAAAAAGAAAAAAATGGCCAGACAGGGTGGACCCTCCAAGGGAATTGACATTCAGCAGAATGAGTAAAGATAGCTGTGTAAAATAGAAGACTGCCCAAAATAGGAACCAAGCAGGGCTTTGCAGCCAGAGAAGGCTGTTGCAGAAATCAGTCTTGTCATAGTGGAGTATCCTCACACCTTTAATAAGTGGGACCTCCCAGTGGTAGTATATCTTAAGATGGGACATGGAGGGGTTCCACACCCATCAGCAACAATCAGTAGTGAGCATTTGGATAGCTCTGTGGGTAAGTAGCCACAGTGCATGCACTCTCTAACTGGGGCTGTTCACCCAGAGCTTCTGTGGGAGATTCATAGTCCCTCCTGAAAATGTAATGAGGAGGCAGATGTCCTAAGCACCCCTTTAGCATTGGGAATGTACTAAGCCAGGGAACCTGAAAGCTGTAGTCCTGAGTCATGGTGAAAGAATGGCCATACTCTCCTTCTGCCAGAGAGGGTAGCAACCATTCTTCCCTGCTGAGTAGTGAAAGCTAGGCCTGGTCCCCGGCTCCTCCTTGGACCCCATGGAAAAATGCAACAGCTGACAAAGGGAGGGTAAAACAAAAATGTGCCTCATCTCCATTGCTGGTCTCCCATGGTGTGGCTGCCCTGGAATATCCAGGAGAGACACCCTGCTACCACCCAATAACCCCGGGGACCCTAGTTATTAGAAAGAATCTGGCTAGTGGCCTGTAAGGGAAGCTTGCCTGATGAAAGCAGTGATGAGTGTTATCCTGTGACTAGGGTGGCTGCAGAACCTCCTCATTTTTTTTTTTTTTTTGAAGAGTGAGAATTCAGCCATCGATAAGCAAACTGGCTGGCAGCAATAGAGGTATAAACATGAGTAGGACACCTTACCCAAACAGTCCACTTCTTTCAGAAGGATATTCCAGCAAAAGTCTGATAGGTCCCCCCACCCCGGGAGACATACACTGAACCAAACCTCAACATCCTGCTTCTAACCGCAGTATGCAAAAACTTTAAATGATTTTATTTCTCATCTCTCATCCAAACCTACAATTAAATCTGGAACACACAAATTGTGATCTAACTGCAATAATTCCCAAATTTTGCAAAAAACAATATCTCCTCTGACTCCTCTGATCAAGCTTTTGCAGTCTTAAGCCCTAAGTTCTGAGAAACCCTCCTTTGCAACATGCATAGTTACTTTGGATTCATGGATGGTAATATAAAACTGTGGCACATCTGACTGTCAGAACTACGTTACTTTTTTAAGCAGTCTTCAACCAAATGACCTCTTTGTAGGCTTCACCATGTACAGTCATTTTAGTCTAAGAAAATGATGCTATAGATACAAAAACCTAATCATGTAAATATTGTTTGTCAAGTTCGTAAGTTCAAGCTTTTTACTAAACTTAATTTCAAGAAGACCTTCGAGAAGCAAAACTATCATCATTGCTGGTGGAAGACCAGCAATTCCCCACATACTTTACTTTCCACTCCAGTTGAAAATTTAGAATCAGCCACCCAGTCACCCTGACTGGTTTTAAATGTTGCTGGGGGAATGTTCGCTTGCTGTATAAGGGCAGCCTATTCCATAAATGGCAGATAAATTGGACAACATACCAGTAGTGCCATCTGGTGATGTTGATGTAGTACTGGGCTTTACCACTGGTTCTGTTTAGGTGAAGGAGTTCAAAGAGTCCTGTGTCATTTATAGAATAAAAGGCTAAACAAAGATTGCCTCTCAGAAGTCTGCACGACACTGATTGGAGAGACAGGGCTTTTAATCTCTTGGAGTAGCTAAGGTTACTGAGACCTGAAATCTTATTTGGTGAAGAAACATTGAGGTCTCTCAAGCTGGTTCAGGTGCTTAGTGAAAGGGAGCATAATATTCGGGTTCCTATTATATGATCGAAGATGCATTCCTTCAAATGCGTCTTGATCGAACTTGAAAGCATGAAACGGCAAAATAGCGAAACGGCATATAAGCAATTTCTTTCCCTGGGAAAGAAATCGCTTGGCCGCCTCTGTTACTTTGCCATTTTTGTCGCTGTAGTGTGATCTCGGACTTGGCATATTTAAGTGGGGGGGGGGGCCTCCACTTTATGTAATGTTTTAAAGTTTTTATTTATATTTTTGGGAAAAAAATCACTGTTCTAAGTGTTTGGGATTGTAAACGTTCACTTACATGGGGTCGATAAATCAGCATTCGCTTTTTTTAAGCATTCGATGATTTAATATAGACCCTAATATTCAGTGATGGACCTCATAAGGGGAGATTAATGTGGGACTATAGCTTCTCTGGGCCTTGAGGATATACTAAGAAGGGTATATTGTGCAGGTTAAAATGACTTTCTAACCATCACAGAGATGTAGTGGTAAAGTAGAGTATGTTGTCAGTGTAGTTACTTAAGTCCCTGATGACACTGTCAGATTTAAGTGGAATGATGCCTGTGTAGTCACTAGTATTAATGCTAGCTTTACTGAAGGAAACCATGCTGCACTTTATAGGCATTAAGGGTGAGGTTGTGATTAACATGCCAAATGTCTGTATGGTCCAGTCCTTATTGGAGAGTTTGAGTATTGAAATGGGGATAGATAACCACCCACATTTTGTAGTCATCAGCAGGCTTAGTTAGCCCTAGCCCCTTTATATCAGTTTATATGTTAGAGAAGTATATAATAAAGTGGAGTGATCCCAGGACAGAGCCCTGTGGGACACAGCTTGTGATGTGTTACTGCCTAGATAGCTAATAACCTATCCACAAAATATGTATAATTTAATGTTTTTAGGTTGCATGAATTTGTCAGTAATCTTAACATGGGGGAATAGTATCAGTAGCCTTGGCAAGGTGCAGGTAAATAGTGTGGATGATATGTCCATTATACATGGCTTCTGTAACAATTTTAAAGAACTCTGCTTGATTTAGCAATAAATCAAGCATGATCTGCCCTTTACAGAATTGAACTGATGTGTATTCTGTGTTAAAAGGTTACATATCATTCTGTATTAGTTTAGCTATGGTACGTTCCATAGATTTACAAAAATAGTAATGGGAGTAATAGATCTGTAATTCCAATAGACAGTAGAGAGATCACCTTTATGTAAGGGTAGCAGCAAAACAGCTGTTTTCCACATCTTGGGATGTAACCACTGGAGAAATTCTGGCTTAAGGGTTCATGGAAAACTTTTGATTTTGCTTGGTGAGGCTTGGCACTTTTCAGCAAAAATCCAAGGATATTATCAGGATATGTGAAGCTAATATTTTTAATTTTGAGAAGCACTGAAATGACTTAATCAAAAGTGATTTTTGGAGAAGAGATGTGAGGGAGAATGGAGGATCAGAGGTAGGTAGGGTGATGCTGGAAGAGAATTTGTCCACAAGAATATTAGCAATGTCCTTGGGGTCAGAGAAGGAGGTGCTTTGTAGTTCACTACAGAATTGTGGCTTACTTAATAAAGTAGTTTGTTACTTTTTTTGATAAATTATATTGTTCTGCCTGTATCCAGTCTAACTACCTACTTGTGCTAAACAAGTATATGTTTGAAAAATGTAGGTTTGATGACACTTGTGTTAGTTTTACTAGCCTCTCGCCCATGCAATATAGCCATCCTCACAGTATGTTACTTCTTGCACTTGTTTCTCGTATTTATAAACTTTACATTGTTTTGTTTGTAGTAATTTATACCTCCGGTAATGGCTGATGTTCGCCCTTTGAGATCAGTCATCTATGCTAGTTACTAGACTTCAATAAATATTAAGAAATCACATGCCCATGTCTCTCCTCCCAGTGAAGTCATCCACCACATACAGTACCTAATAATTCGGAGTTGTGCCAACATGGAAATATCCAAGGTGAAGGCAGGGTCCATTCCGATCTCATACTCAGGCATAAGCCAAGGCCTCTTCAGTAGAAATGAGGAGGGTCTTTAACCTGGAAAGGTGGTCAGTACAACTTCTAATTCTTATATGTGAATATTAAACCTTGAAGATTATGTAGAGAGTCTGGTTAACCAAGACAGAAAAAAAAAGCAAACACACCTAAATAAAATGCAGTTTACACACATGCTTCTTGAACCTGTACACTGTAAAACACCAATACCTACACTGTAAAACACCATTGCCTGCACTATAAAACACCAACACATAAACCACCAAACATTTTAGAAAGAGTTATGCAGTTCAGTTATCCTTTTAGCCCCTCCACTGAGCACACATACACCCCCCACCCAAGGGCGCCCGCAGGCAGGTGCAAGGGGGTGCACTTGCACCCCCCTGGAATCAGCTGACTAGTTAATCGTATAATTTAAAAAAAAGTTTTTTTTTGGGCGCTGACATCATCGTGCAGTGCACATATTTTCAAGTTTGCGAGCGGGAACTGACCCGGACGGTTTCGGGTTCGCAAGCGCGATGGACGGATACTTAGGAGCGAGCGGAAGATGGGACACTTTCAGAGTGAGTAGTTGGACGGAAGATTGTGTGTGTGTGTCTGTGTGTGTGTAAAATGCCCCAGGTGCTACATGGTGGTGGGTAGAGAATAAGGCTTGAACCCTGCATCTTTGGCCCAAGTGGCAAGAGCCTGAATTCCCTACCCACCACCATTTGTAAAAATGTTGCAGGTTTTTCCCTCATACTTTTTCTGTTCCTCATAGAATCTGTGGTTTCTGTATTTGTGTCCTTGCAAAGCCAGTGGTAACATTGTTGCCTGACAGCTACATGTTCTCTGGTTTGATTCTTGGCTGGGGTGCCTTACCTTCTGTGTGGAATCTGTATGCCCTCCCTGTTTTTGTTTCCTCCCATCTTACAAAAACATGTGTCTGCCTGGAGTGTTTCTCCCTGGGCCTCTGCTGAAAATTTGCTTTTTTTCCAAGTCAGACTTTCCTGGTTAACAAATGTTAAAAAAAATGACGCTCATTTGAATATCAGACTTCATATTCTTCAGAAAGTGCATGGTGACAAAAGCTTTTATTCTAGCAATTTTCTAAGTGTACAAGATGGATATTTGAAATGTATCCTTATCTTTGGGACTGTATCCCCCCCCCCCCATTATTGGCTTCATCCAGGTTTTGTGCTAAGGTTGGGAGCTATGGTAAGAACTGAATTCACTGAATATGTTTGGGGGCTATATTCCCCATTTACTGGCTTTGTCCGGGTGTTTTTTGCTAAGAGGTTGAGAGCTATGATGAGACCTGAATTCACTGAATGTTTGGGGGTTGTATTCACCCATTATTGGCTTTGTTCAGGTATTTTGTGCTAAGAGGTTGACAGCTGTGCTATGGTGAGAACTGAATTCACTAAATGGTAGCCATTTAAGTTTCAGTCTTCCTCTTTCACAAAACAGCTGATTTGGTGTAGTGGTATGTTGCTCTGACTGTTTTGCACAGGGTCCCCTGGGTTCAAGACGTGGCAGTGAAATGTATGGTGGTAACGCAGCATTTTATTCTAGCAACTTTCCAACATTATACAAGCAATGTTTAAAATGTGTCCCTGGTTTTTGGCCTTTAGCCCCCCCCCCCCATAAATTTTGGCTTTTTCTAGATTTCTTGTGCTGCAAAGTTCAGAGATACAGCTGAGTGTCGAGTAGATTTTACAAGGAGCTGAGAGCTGCAGGGGAGCAAAAGTTTAGTGCTGCTTATATTTAGTCTGCTTGCATTGTTAATAGCACAACAGATAGTGTACTTGCTTTTGATGCTGAAGGCTGTGGGTTCTACTCCCACAGTAGGTAGATGCATTGCTGATACTGTACTGTGTTGTAAAGGGGGTGGATGCTGCAGTTCTTTTGGCAAAGATACCTAGTAACTATGAACCTGTTATCAGTTTGCTATCCATTCCCTATTGCGGTATTACTAGCTTATCATTTTTTAATGCATGCAACAAAGGCAATTTATTCTTCAAGGGTAACAGGCACTTTATTTGTAGATTAAACAATGACATATAAAGTTGTTTGCTAGCAGCAACCTCTTTATTAGTTAAAAATTTCTTTAATGTGGATTTTACTACTTCAGAGATTGTGCATATGTTTTACTGATACTGGTGGACTATAGAAGGTTGAGTAGACTTTTTATGATGGAAATGTTCTGAATTGGGCAGTTTTGTCATTGGTGTATGCATTGTTTCATTGTTTCCTGGAAAAATGTTCAAAACAATAAATTTAAAATGCCCTCTAACAACTGTACTGTATTGTACAAGGAATATAATGTAATACAGTCAGGAAGGTGTATCAAAGAGCATGTGCATGTTATGTTCGAGAGGCCTATGATTTTGAAGACAACCCAGAGTTAATATTTTATCTGCCACTGGAAAAATGTATTTTCTTTGAATGTGGGTTTCAATGCTGTTTCAATACATGTGAGTTTCAAGGGCAGAGAAGTTTTAATGTTGAGTCTATTTTCATTGTGAGACTGCATTGTTTTGTTTAACAGATATGTATTGGGGTTTGTGCTGTAAAATGCAAAATAAAACTTTCAAATGAAATCTAAATCATTGCAGAAGTAAAGCAGTATGCACCTTACAGTGTTTATGGTAAATGGGGCAAAATAACCAAGGAATGGGACATTGAAATGGCTGCAGGGGGGAGGCTCCATTCAACCATGATATTGTGAGGGGGGGTAGCAAACTCAGACAGCCCCGGTTGAACTATACCTCTCAGTTGTCCATATCTTTGCAGAATGAATAGATATTTGCTTCTTATTTTTGGTTTGTTCCTCATAAAATTTGTGTTTTTCAAGCAAATCATTTAGGAATGAAGTCACTAAATGACAGACATTGAGTTTCAGATGTCATAACCGTCAGAAAAATGCATGCTAATGCAAGACTGTCTTAAGTTTATACAAGAGCAATTTTTAGTAGTGTTTGTATGTTCCCCCAATATATTTGGCCTTGTCCAGATTTCCTGCATTAAGAAGTTGAGAGGTACGTGCAAATCACTTTGTAGATTAGGAATATCCAAACCTCTCAATTGTCCCCAATTTTGGCTCAAAATGTTGCTCTCCCCTAATAATCCCTCCTCCAAAATGGCAATTTTGGAAGAAAATGTGGAGGGTTTACAGTTGTATATAACTGTAATGATCAGAGTTATAGATTACTTTTATTTCAGAAATGCATGTAGATGCTCTTATTTTGTTAGCTGCTCAAGTTAACAATGTTAATATTAAAAAGGTGTCCCTTTTTTTGACAGGTTCCCAGTTGTATTGTGTGGCAACTTTATATTTTTGCATCACATTTTGGTCCGCTTTTCATAAAATTGTGGTTTTCTAGCAAATTAGTAGCAAGTCATTAAAGACAGAAGTTAGAAAATAATGGCAGACATTTGAGTTTCAGATTTTATACCCTTCAGAAAATTCGTACTAATCAAGGGCGGCCCGTGCTATTGGACTGCCGGACTGCAGCCCCCTCAGCTGTAAAAAAAGAAAGAAAGTAATAGGAAGTAAAATAAAATAAAATAAAATACAAAGAAAGAAAATAAAAAAACGATCGCAAGTAGTGGACCTTCGCGCATACACGCTAGCAGCATTTCCGATATCCAGACTGCTGCTGAACCAGTCTGGAGCATGCACAGGATATTTAGAATTGTTCCTTCACATTTGCTCAGGTTGCACTACTTACTGGCTCAGTTTGTCTGAAACTGCCTTTATTTTACCAGGCAACTTATTGTCATGGATCTACAGAAATTACTCTCCGGTTTGTGTGTGGACAAAGATGATATTCGGGTGTTTGGCATTAGGACATTGCAAGCGGGTTCTACTGAATGTCACACCTCAGATCCAGTTGACGGTTGCTTTTTGCTGTTCAGCCAGTTGGGCAAAAAAGTTAAAACATTAAGGACAAATATTTGGCATTTAAAATTGTTTAAAGCTTACCAAAATCAAAATATAACCCCTAGAGGTCTCAGGTCTAAGGTACAACCATTGGTTGGTACACCTGATGAGATTTTACTTAAGGATTGGCAACTAGCCCAGCAACAAGCATCTATGTCATTTGTCAACATATTTTTTGATTTTATTGTTTATGACAGAACAGTTCAGGCTAACATCGCAGAAGTTGAAAAAATATGTAATGACTTGAAAAAGTTTGAAGAGTATACCAGTTTTTAGGACAATCTGAGCAAATTGTCTGAGGAACTTATGGCTCTTGAGAATAATTTAAAGGCCAAGAAGCTCCATAAATTCTCAAGGGACAGGTAGGATTATGATAAAGGAAGACAGTTTGAGTCGCATAAGGGGTTAAGGTTTGCCGAAGGTACTAAGAATCCAACATATGTTCGCAAAAAGAGACCAAGATCCATACTGAAAAAAGATGTTTTTACCAACACCACCTCCGGTGAGGAGTCCTCTACAACAGACACGGAATCCATAAGTATTGGTGATTCCCCAGATTCTAAAAGGGGACGTACATATGAAGACCCTTTAGGGGTAGGAAACACAGGGGAGGAAGAAAACACAAGGGTAAAAAGCTTAGAAGACCTCTTTTTGTCAATAGTGAAATAGACAATCAATGTACTAATGTACATAACATTTCTCAATATGTTTTAACACCAAATGACCAAGCATTATTTAATAATGGTCTTGGATTCATCCCTGGCTTTTTTGTTGATGCAAACTCTTTTCTTTCTGACATTATAGCATTTTGTAGAAAAATTAATCTCAAATTGTTTTTCAGACAACAAGATCAACAGGATCTATCTCAAAGATCTTCTGAATTCAGATTCCATCGGTCTAATTTTAACCCACCGATGGACAAACATGTGGCTATTTTCCAGCAAGCTGTTATAAAAGATCTGCACTTCTATCTGGGTTCAGAAAATATCATCAAACATAATCTATCTAAGGCAGAACAACAAGCCTTAACACACCTCATGAACAACACTAATGTAATCATTCTTCCTGCTGATAAGGGTGGTGCGGTTGTCGTTATGGACTCCGATTATTATTGGGATGAGGGAAATAGGCAGCTGTCTAACTCCCATCATTACATGAGGATGACCACTGATCCCACTCCCAATTTTAAAAAAGAAATTGATGATTTCTTACAGGAGGCAGTTGAGGTAGGTATGATTTCTGCTAATACTAAATCACATTTAGCAGTTTTGGATCCTGCTAAACAGTATCTATATCTATTACCAAAGATTCATAAATCTTCTCATCAACCACCGGGTAGACCTATAGTCTCAGGGATTGGATCACTTACAGAACCTTTGTCAGCATTCCTCACGGTTAAACTCAAACCTCTTTTACCGTTGGTTAGAGCTAGACTCAAGGATACAACAGAATTTTTGCAAATTTTTTCGGATTCTCAATTAGGGCCACATTGGTTAATGTGCACTCTTGATGTCAAATCTCTGTACACCAGTATTCCACATTGGGCTGGATTAGCTGCACTAGATTTTTGGTTGAACAAAGCCGGTATCTATCCCCCTGGCTTTAACACATTATTAATTTGCATGGCTGAACACATCCTTACAAAAAATGTTTTCTACTTCAAACAGGATTGCTATTGGCAGATACAGGGTACAGCTATGGGTGCTTCATTTGCACCGATTTATGCTGACCTTTATATGGGGTATATGGAGGAACACATTATTTATGATGAGCTTCATAATTTATATATATATCTGAAATTGACATCTGGAGAAGATATCTGGATGATTGTTGGCTTGTTTGGAAAGGGGCAGCGAATATTTACATGAGTTTGTTGAACATCTTAATGGAAATATATGGGGTGCAGAGTTTACTGTTGATTACCACCAAAATGAAATTCATTTTCTTGACTTTTTTAACAATGTCAACTTGATAATACTTTAAAAACTTCTGTATACCGTAAATTTCCTGAGTATAATACTTTGTTACATGCTAACAGCCTTCATCCCAAACATACCATCAACAATATTCCCAAATCCCAGTTTCCCAGTTTCTATGTCTCAAAAGGATATGTTCTTCCCAACAAGACTTGACACAACATCATGAGGATCTAGCCAATAGATTTTTAGCAAGGGGATATGCCAAACATAACGTTTGTTCAGCTATGCAATGGACCAAAAATCAGCCCAGGGATACACTATTACAATATCACAAACATCAAAAAGCAGACTGATAAGGACACCTTGAGATTTGTAACTACATATGGCAGAAATACTGTGCATCTCTTGGACATAGTGGATAAACATTGGAATATACTTAAATCTCATACATTATTAGAGGACTACCTGGGGGATAGGTGTTCATTTTCGTACAGAAAGGGCAAGACACTGGGGTCTTATTTCTCCCATTATAAAAAAATAACACTTAGGGATGATTCTTTTCATCAGAGGACTTTAATGGGGGGAAAATTAGTTGGATCATATCCGTGTGGACACTGTAGTTTTTGTAACTATGTATTTAAAACCAAAACATTCACCAGTAGGAATACTGGACAACTACACAACATACGTTCTTTTGGTAACTGTAGTACGGATTGGACTGTCTATCTTTCCACATGCACTTGCCAAGCCTTTTATATAGGTCAGACATCCAGACAGTTTAGGATCAGAATATCTGAACATTTGGGTGATATTAGGAACGCCTGAATCACCAACGCCTTATACAGACATACACTGAACCACCCCACTGCCAAATTTTCATTCACCATTATAGACAACATTACAGGTAATCGAGCTTTTAAAACTGGATGGCATGACATACTCAACCGTAAGGAAAGGAAATGGATAGTGAAACTTGGGGGGTAGTTTTTCCCCTGGACTTAATGATAAGCTGTAACATTTCCTTTATTTTATTCATGTGCCAGATTTATTTTTGTAGGCAATCCATTACTAATGGATATGTTTATTCTATTATATTATTTCTAAATTACATAGGTTTGTACACTTATTAAATTTATTGTTTTCATTCCATGACAGGAAGTGATGTCATACTATTTGATTGGAATGGGTATTTATTGGTGGGTTGTTCCTCTGTTTCAGTGTTGTACTACTGATGAAAGCTATGTGCTGAAACCGGTCTAGTTTTCAGTTCCAACAAACTCTTCTCAGCTCATCCTTGGTGCTGGCGTCTTCATTTTGATTCACACTAATTTGGTTGCCTTGCATCAGCCGTACTTGCTAGCTCCTTTCTGTTTACCTAGATAACATATAAGCCTTGGGTATTGAAATGCATATGACAGTATTTGTAATAAAGGACAGGATTACATTATTTTAAGAGCTCATTACAGGCTTTACCTGCAAACTAAACAGAATGTCAATATATCATGTGTGGTCCATATCCTGTGCAGTAATCCTTTAAGCAATGTATTTTAAGCTTGTTTCCTGTTTGCTTTTATTTTTTACTTTGATCATGTTTTCCCCATGAAACAAATAGATAGTTGTTGTCAGGCAGGAGGTCTTTTTTGGATAAGAAACATTTTTACAAGTGGGGGTATCACAGAGATTGCTACTTTCAGCATGTTACCTGGTACTTTAATAAAGTTGAATATAAATTATAATTAGAACTGGAGTACAAGGAGAAGTGGTTTGAGTTGAGTGCTGCTTGTTTTTCTTATACTTGATTTTGACTAGCATTCCAGTAATGTATTTAAAAAGTAATTTGTTTTTTCATGCCTCACAACCTTTTTGTTTCCATCTAGATATTAAGTAAGCTGTCATGCAGCCAATGGATTGAAATATGTTTTTTCTTCTACATTTCATTTTGTCTTGACTGGACTCTCATAATGATGGTTTGGCACCCAGGGCAAGAGCATTTAATTAAAGTTACAGGTTTTTGTGGTTTTGAGTATAGCTCCTCCCCTTTCTAGTTGGCCACACCCATTCCCATTGACCCCACCCATTCAGCTGTCTCCTGCAGCTCCCCTTTGATTTGAAGTCACCAACCGCCACTGGTACTAATGCAAGATCTACTACTGTTCTATTATCTAAGTTAATAAGAGCAATATTTAAAAATTGGCCTTTATTTTTGGGCCTGTGTCCCACTTCTAGTTCTATGTATGGTTTTGCCCAGATTTCTGCTCTGAAGTTGAGAGGTATGAGTGTCAGAGCCATCACTGTCAGCCAGAGACATTTCAAATTATGACATACTTATTGCACCCCACCCCCCATTGTAGTGGCTCTGGATGTGTCCAAGGAAGGCAAGGAGCAGTTATGCAGTGTAAGTGTGCAGAGTATTCCCCCATCCAAGGTAGATCACAAATACGACCGTGGCTTTTCATCTGTCCTTGATTTTGCAGAATGTTCTGGTTTTCTATCAGATTTTTATACTGTTGATTTATGCTTCTTATTATTCAGGAACTGCATGCTGTCACAGTGCCCTGTTGCTCTGTTTAGGTAGCCATGGTTTAATGAACATCAGGTAAGCTTGTCGGATATTGTAAGATGCAAGTAAGTTGTAGTAAGCATACTGTTAAAGAATTACCAGCATTGAAAGCCTTTTCGTTGTTGCCATGCAGAGAATATTTACATGACTAGATAATGTATAAGCCTTGGGTATTGAAATGCATATGACAGTATTTGTACTAAAGGACAGGATTACAGTATTTTCAGAAGCTCATTACATTTTATTGGAGACCAGTGTCTAATAGCAGTGTCTGTGTGTTAGTACACTTGTAGTTGGGTGGCTTTAATGGTATATGGTAAATAAGCATTGCTAACTTACTTAAAAGCCAAGCCCTGCAACAACTAGGTAAGCTCCACACTGAAATCAAATCACAATAGCTGTGGTGGGTAAATGTTCTCTGTAGTAATCAAAAAAGGCAAATGTTTGAAATAACTACAGCTTATGTGCAAACACAATAGGTAGTGATGAAACAATGCTCTGCTAAAAATGCTTTAATGCTCCACATTGCTGAGCTGCAGATCAGTTATTATCACTGGCTACCAGGATTTCATCCACTTCAGATCAAGCACGGTGCCGTTCAGTGCAACCCTTCCATAACTAATTCAAGTCTGACCAGAATTATTTGGTGTGTGTGTGTGTGTGTGTGTGTGTGTGTGTGTGTGTGTGTGTGTGTGTGTGTGTGTGTGTGTATGTGTGTGTATATATATATATATATATATATATATATATATATATATATATATATATATATTATATGTGTGTGTATATGTACACACACACACACACACACACACATATATATATATATATATATATATATATATATATATATATATATGTATATATGTCTATACTTGTATATATCTATGTATACTTCTACATTCCTATCTGTGTGTATATATATATATATATATATATATATATGTATATATATATATATATATATATATATATGTATATATATATATATAGATGGGTTTAGGACTATTCACTGAAAGCACATTTCACTGAAAGTCAAATGACTGCACAAATCACTGAAAGCTCAATTCACTGAAAGTTATATATGGCCTTTTCCCCACTGTTGTGCGACCCTGGAGTTAGTATATATAGTAAGGGGGGTGTGGGGGGCACCCCACATAGTTTGGATATATTTGAAGTTCAGAAAAGAGTAATTTATTATAATTGCAAGTATCCATGTATATAGTTCAAAATATTTAAAATAGGAGGGGCGCTACACCCCCCACAGCCCCCCGATGTGGGGGACAGTGCCTCCTTATACCCTCCCTTACTATATATACTAACTCCAGGGTCGCACAACAGTGGGGAGAAGGCCATATGTAACTTTCAGTGAAATGTGTTTCAGTGAATTGCGTTTTCAGTGAATTGAGGTTTCAGTGAATTGTGCACAATCATATGTGTTTCAGTGACATGTGCTTTCAGTGAATAGTCCTAGATCCATATATATATATTACATACTTACATGTGTTGTTATCTGTAAATTATTTATGTGTGTGTTTATATATATATATATATATATATACATACATATATATGGATCCCCTACACTACACCCACGCACCACAAACCTGACAGCCAAAACACCGACACCACACAAAAGCAACAGTCCACATAACCGAACACCATAACACCGACTCACAACACAAGCACACCAAAAACCTACACTAAACTTTACATACACAACTATCTATGCACTAACTTTAACCCGCACCCTAACCCTAAGGTCCATCACTATCGCACACTTACCTTACCCGCACCCTAACTCTAAAGTCCGTCACTACCACACACTTACCTTACCCGCACCCTAACCCTAAAGTCCGTCACTATTGCACACTTACCTTACCCTAACCCTAAGGTCTGTCACTATCGCACACTTCACATAGAACTATCACAACTGCAAACCAAACACATAAACACACAAAAACATACTCGGAGGCGGTGATTAAAAATCTACCAAAACAACAGAGGCCTCCAAAGCAGACACCCAAGCAGCCGCCACCTCAAGACATAGCACATGCAACACATAGTTCACAAAGTCAGTGTGCTAATCAGTCACAGCCCTTAAGGCTAAACAACATGCCAGACACACTTGTAATAGGTGACTCCATAGTCAGACACACTGACGTCCCGCTCACCAGACTGAACAAGGAAAAGTTCACAGTAAGCTGCCTGTCGGGTGCTAGAATCCGCCACATAACACAAGCACTCAAGTCACTCCACAGCAAGTACAAATATGACTCAGTCATTGTCCATGCCGGTGTGAACGACCTGAGATGTACCTCCCTGGACTACATGAAAAGAGACATAGAGGAGCTCTCTGATTATGTAGCCCAGGCTGGTATGACCCTGACCCTGAGCAGCATCTTACCCTCACCAAGAATGATGCCACAGTACAAAGACAAAATGATCAGTTTTAACAAATGGCTCAATTACTGGTGTCATTCTAAGGGAATCCAATGTCTGTCTGCTTGGGATGACATGCTTGAGAAGCCACGCTGTTTCGCAAGGGATGGCTTGCACCTGTAACCCCTGGGCTTCCAGATATTGGCCAAGGCTCTTGCCACCCCCATAGTGCCTTTTTTAGGCAAGGATCAAATTACAAACCTTCCTCCCTAGAAAACACAAGTGGAAAAAAACTAAGGGTAATGCTGCTCAATGCCAGAATCTAAACCTCAAGATGCACGCTTTCGAAGCCCTCCTCAGTATGGAGAACATCAATGTCTGTGCAGTGACTGAAACCTGATTCAAGGCTCCTGAGAGCACCCCAGCACTATCAGGTTTTACCTCATATCATGCTTTCCGGCCCCAAAACTTGGACCGAACCACAAAAGGAGGGGGAGTATCCATATTCATCAAAGATACCCACACCTCCAGGTTAGTGGCAATGCACGAAGCATTGGAGGCCATCCAGGTGCAACTAACCATAGGCAAAACTGCCCTACAGTTTGTAGCATGCTACAGACCACCCTCTCATACTCAGGAACCCCACACAGCCTTCCTGAAGACACTGGAGAGTATGAACGTCTCCCCAAATACCATCATATTGGGAGACTTCAACTACCCAAACATAGACTGGGAACATTACTCAAGCCCCAACACCCTCAATATATATATATATATATATATATATATATATATATATATATATATATATATATACATATATATAAAATCATTTATAACTGACATTAAAAAAGAAGAAACTAAATAAATGAACAAACAAAAACTTCTAAGTATAAGAAGGCAAAATGCAAGCTAAACCAGTGTTAGCGCTTTCGTTCCTTTATTGTAGTAAACGGAACTTCATCAGACAAAAAAAGTCAGTAAATAAAGAATGCTCTAGTATTTATACATAAAACAGGTCATAAATGTATACCTTATAAAACAAAGGTGTGTTCTGGCCGAGTTTAGCACCATTGAAAATGTTGAGACGTAACACCAGTTAAACGTAGATAATGTACAGATATCTTTTTACATCAATGATAAAAAATCCTAAGCAGCAAAAAGTAAAGGAAAAACTAAGATATGTAATAAGGTCAAAAAACAGTATTAAAATAAATGATTTTTACAGGACAGATAGTCACATGTAGAAATAATAAAAAAAGTTAAGTAAAGCAGAAATTAACCTTTATTTCAACTCTTTATACAACCCACAAAAAAATCTTAAGGCTTCTCTTTTCATTAATGAAAACATTCAAGGCAGCAAACTAGGCAAGTAATAAACTGTAAATAACCTAAGGAAAAAAATATATAAATATATATGTACATATATATGTTTATATTTGTATCTGTGTGTGTGTGTGTGTATATATATATATATGTATATATATATATATATATATATATATATATATATATATATATATATATATATATATATATAAATATATATATACACATACACATGCACATATATCCATAGCATCCTTTTTCACATTTTTGCACTTGGGGTAGGGGGTGTTATATCAACAGTGACCATCATCTAGAGCCAATGTTCATACTGCTGGGTGGACCACCCTGCCACGGTTGTTCTTCTTTACCATGAACACACATACCTACTGCCATCTTACAGTGTCCACGTACTGCAATTCTTTGGAAGAACAGGAGCACCTAGGGAAAAGCCACATGTACACAAGGAAGACATGCAGACTCCCCACAGAAAGCACCCCAAAAGTATATACACACATATGTGTGTGTGTGTGTGTGTGTGTGTGTGTGTGTGTGTGTGTGTGTGTGTGTGTGTATATATACTCACGTGTGTGTGTAAGTCTGTATAGGCAGTAAGTCAGCATGTTTTTGTAAGGTAGGTGGAAACAAAAGTATTCAGAGAAACCCTCAAAGGCATGGTGAGTACATGCACATCCCACACAAGCAGTGACCAGAAGTCAAGTTTGATTCCTAGACTCTTGAGCTTTGAATCAGAGCTCGTACTATTGATCCACAAATTGCCCAGAGCTACAGACAGCATGAAATGTGCTGTAAAGCAGAACTATAAACTTAGAATCCCTACATGTATTTTCCAGATATTGTACAGGTTTGGAAACCATGAAAACAACCCTTTTATATGATGGTTTGTGAACTCCATTTAAACGTCTCCACAACCATGACTAAATTTTCTAATCATTTACAGTAAGATGAATGGTAACAGATTTACTTATACCAAAGTCTTTTAATGAGGTAATGTAAGCGTCAGGTAGCCATCTGCATTTTCTCACTAAGTAGCTGGCCATCTGAGAGAATTTACACAATTAAGTCATTGTCCATAACTACTAGCACACTACACTCATTAGAATATTTCCAACTATAATTATTAAACTAAGCAAGTAATTATCTGCTATTTCTTTTAAAAATCATCATAATATTTGTTATGTGTCAGGGATTTAGCATTGTTGCCAGTAGAAGGTGCCACCTAATTTATGTATTATCTTTGTTGACTAGATAGGTGGTTTGTTCCTCAGGTAGTTTTCAGTCATGACCTGGTTGAAATGGCATTTAAAAATTTCAGCATACAGTTATGTATTACAGAGTAATACAGAGAGAGAGAGAACACATTCAAGTATAGAGACAAGAAATGTAGCATAATGTAAGTACACTTCCCCATGTTGATATACAACATATAAACTATGGTGAGCATTTACAAATACAAGAAATAGTTGCTGTGTAATGCATGGTGTCATGAGCATTTACAATTATCTGGTATAATTGCCAATACAGCCAGCATTTTTCTGCCGCTTTTGGTAGTATAAGCAGTTAATGTACATGTTTACAAAGTTAAGATTGTGCAAGTAGAATTAGTGAGGGAGTAAAGTGGTCTGTGTAGTACTTGTATGAGCTACTTTATTTGTGGCTTATCCATCCTTTGTCAAAGCATTGCCATTTGTATTCCTTGTGTAGATATTTGATTAGCTCTTTCTGAGTATATTTAAATCCTCTTGTTTCCAGACATTTTGTAGAGGGGTGTTTCATGCTGCTGGTACAAGTATAAAAAGGATCTTCACCTATTGCTTTTGTGAACAGTGGTCTAGCTGGAGAGTAACTGGTTTCTAAAAGTTGCAGTGTTTGTGCTAAGGCTGGCCAGTAAGAGCAGTTTAGCAGTTTGTAAGCGCAGCACTTTAGTAAGAGAACGGCTGTGACTGACAGCCATCTGGTCTTCCCCAGTGATTGTCAGTGATGTTCCAAGGGGCCACTCAGAGTTATGAATCTGCCGATTTTATTTTATCCATTTGTAGAACATAGGTGTACCATGCTGAGTTGAGTGCAAATAGGAGTAGGAAATGTTCTGTTTCTGGAATTATCATTTGTAAGGCTATAGCCTTTCTAGATTACATATGGCAGCGGATGAGAGTTATTTGTATGCCATCTTTATTTGACTGATTGCAGCTTTGTGATATTTACTACATGCACTATGAATTTGAGGTGCTGATTAAATGTAATGCCTAAGTACCTGTGTTTTGTGAATGCAGGAACTAATGTGGTTTGGGGGGTCAGTGATGCCCAATTTAGGTTTACGTTTGAAAGTCTGATGGGTGTCAAAATAGCTTTTGGTTTTTGTAGTTAGTGCAAGTTACATGTCATTCAGTGACTGAAATAGTGAGATGAAGTCAAGCTTTTTTTGTAGTTGTAGTTTTCATTTGTCTTGATCCTAATGTGATTATATCATCCGCTTTGAGGGTTCATTTATGTTTGGTATATTAAAGGATAAATTGTTAATGAATCCTAATATTGAGCCTTATGGTAGTCCTGCAGTAAGGGCCCCACTGGTGGATTTGTGTCTAGCATGTGTAAAAGTAAATGTTGGATGTGCTGAGAACCACTGCAGGGCCCTGTCCACTGTGACAAAGTTGGCTAGGGTTTCAAGTAGTGATATGAGGCTGACTGACTCAAATGCATGGTTCAGATCTATGAATGAGTACCCACTAGTTCTCCTTTATCCATGAAGATGAAGTTTGCCACAGTGGATAGAGCTGTTTGTGTACTGTAGTTGTTAACATGCAGCCTGTTTAAAAGTGGGTCATATTTTCTTATATGCACATATATTTGGGAATATAATAATTTTTCCATGACTTTACCCTGAGCCATAGTATAGAAATCAGTCTGTAGTTAGATGGTGAATTAGGGTTCTTTACTGCAGGGACTGGTACTGTTGTTGCAAGTTTCCAAGAGGAGGGTATTGATGCCTTTAATGTGTGTAAGATTGATAATGTGCCCTAGTGATGTTGCTGACATTTGTTGGAACCTGCATTGTAGTGTTGAGTGCATTACTGATTTATTTATATCTACATTCTCTAGTTCTTTTAAAACCTGTTTAGAGAAGGCTGCTTTAAATAAAATAGAGGGCATTGAGAAATTGAGAATATTTTGATGTTATTCTTTTTGTTGCTTGGGAGTTATGTAGATTGTGTGTAGTGGGGATGACTGACAATGAGAGATTTTATATTATCTATCAATTCTAATTGTAGGTTGGAATGGCTGTAGGGTGTGGCTTGTAGAGCATTTGTCATTGTTTTGAGTGTGTTACAGAATAATGTTAAGACACAAAACAAAATGGGGACCCTAAAACAAGCAGCATTCCAGAAAAGTAGTTTAATTTGTTAAGAATTCTGTTGTATCCGAAATTAGAGATAATCCTTGATCTCTCCAGTGACTACCACATGTAGGTATACAATAAATAGTTTGTGTTCACTTTTATGCATTGTTCTTTGGGTAACCGGTCTTATTCTTTTTCATTCTCCTTAATTCATTTGTCTCTTCCTCATTCACTGGCTACAGTGCACTCTGTAACTGCAATGCATTTCTAAAGGGCACAAATTCCACACAATCCTGAGATGCATATCCTGTCAAAAAGCACTAATATTTACACAAGACAACAATAAATGCAACTGTTTACAGTTAATGAAAAAGTAATGCATAGAATACATGCTATTATTTTTTGCTACAGAATATGACAAAAACTAGTAAACAGAAAATAAACCTGCAAAATAAATGTAAGCCATAGTGTAATAGTAATATGTTGGGTTTAGGTGGGGGTTATACTGGATTTCCTCACACCTAGCGCTGAAGTTTTAAAACTCTGTCTTCAACTTCATCATGACTATATCATGTGAAGTGTGTAAATCCTTGCATAACTCACATTAGTCATAGAACAGTTCTATATAACTGTTTTCAAGTATTATCTAGAAGGTAACCAAAATATATGTAGTGCATGAAGCATGATGATTACTCTCTGTATCTGGAAAAAGACAAATCAGTTAAGCACTTCTAAAGTAAGAGACCTGATCTTATGTTAAACACCCCTTCTTCATTTGTTCAGATTGGGTATTGCGCTAGGCAGTTAAACCTGACAGTACTGACCAGCAAACAACAGTGGCAGAACTAAAAGCAGCCTTCTTTCCGCCTGATGTCTCTGCCAGTAATCTTTCCCTGACTTTCTTTGTAAAATAAGAAAATGTGTTACACTGTCTTTCTGACAATGCTGACCAAGTGCTTTATGGCTTTGAAAGCCGGCAAAACACTTTTTTTTCTTTAACTAGCAGTACATGGAGCAGGTAAAGCATCATGCTGTACATAGAATTACAATTGGGTCTCCAATCATAACCCATTATTATGTGTTTTAGACATGAATGCCAAAATTCATTTCTTGCTTTGCTTTTGAGGTGAATTTCTTGGCATCCATGTCGCAAAAATATAATAAGCTAGTTATAATCTGCAATCCGATCCTAATCCTCTATTTTATCATCAGGAAGGCTGTACATAACATTTTCTGCAGATGTTTGTAATTATCAAGATCAGGCAAATGAAGATTTGTTTGCATGCAGTCAGTGAAAACTCTGGGATCTACTGATAAAGGCTTGGTCGTTTTATTTTCTATCAGACTGTGTCCAGTTTTTAAGCATAGTAAACATCTGGGGGAAACTTCATATATAACAGCAGGTCAGTTAAAAAAATAGAATGTCTTTGAAAGTTTGGAATTCCTTTGCCAGCCTAACAAACTAATAACCAGCAGTAGTGTCACATGCAGATACACTCAGCACAGCACTTTAGCAAAGAGTACTGTCACCCATAAACTCCATAATTCTAAGCCATATGGATCAACAATTGGCTTTAGTAGCCATTAACATGGATGATACACTTTTTTGGTGTGACCGTAAGGAAGATTCTGCTTCTTATTGATCACTTGCATTCCACAGCAAGTCATTTAAAAGTAAAGTAGCACCTCATTGTACTTAACATGGTATTAACTGCTTAATAACTAGTGATTGCTAATGTTTATGCAAATTGGTTTGGTACTGCACGTCAGTTTTTCTAACATGAACCTTCAATGCTTCAGTTTTATGCACCTCCTTCAGCAGACATGGTACATGTCCACACATCTGATGTGTATGGAAGTCTTGCCCAGTACCCCAAGCCTTAGTCACACTGGAGTAATAGACTTTCTTACTTGCCATGTCCCTGTCTTGGGGCATTTTGTCCAAAAACTGGGCAAGATTAGGATGTGAGTATGAGAGACTCATAATGCCTGCCAAGATATCAACATAGGAATGCTGAAAGAAAGTCTCACTATACTATGCCAGAAGATTGTTGCAAAACATAATCCCTAGTGCTGGTAGCATTAATAAAATGGTGATGCTTCCAGGTTTCCATGATAATCTCACCAAAGGCTGACTCCAGGGTGGTGACAACCAGAGACCTCAGCAGTGTCATACTCAGAGTCTCCTTAAAGGAAGCTTCATCCAACAAGTACAAAGAGGTGCTTGGTCTAGTTCAGAAATGAAGTTCCCAAATTTATCTTCTCTGGATAACTACCAATGGAGGGTACCTTTAGTCCTCTATCTCTAATTTCCAGATCATCCAAGAACTAGCAAGAGGCTGAACAGTGTGTGTGGGGTGCGGTGGGCCTACTGTGGACTGCATATGTTCAGTTATGCATAAAGGGCAGTGCACAAGAAGGAAGACAGCCCTGCACTGTGTCAGAAGTTAAATACAAACTAAAAAAACAATACTTCAATTGTCTCAGATAAAGACATGTAATTCCAAAATATAGCACAACAGCAAAGCTTTCAAGACTACAATGCAAACATCCGTATAACTTACTTTATAGTAGTGCACATGTTTCTAGGTCATAATATATACATGTTTTACATACATATTTATTAACTCATTATCATATGACCATGTAACAAATTAGATGTTTTTGATAGACTGGATGTAGATATTTAAACTATGAACAACTGTTAACACAGATTTTTGTATTGAGAAAGAGTCTTCTAGACTTGAAAGCTTTGCTGTTGTGCTATATTTAGGAATTAAAGATCTTTATCTGAGACAATTGAAGCATTGTTTTTTTCACCTTTATACTGCTAATTACTGCCAAACTTTTGTATTTTTGTTTCTGTGTCAGAAGTTGGAATCCAACTAAGGTCGTTATGGATGAAACCCTAACCCCACAGCTCTATTTCAATTAGATGATGAACAAGTGTCTGATCTGTTTTTTCTCCTGGGCAGTAGACCTTGTGTTTTCTCACTCTGCGACTCCATTCCTACCAGGGATGACCAGCTCATTTGGGCTATGGAAGATATCTAAGGAGAAGAAGCTTCAGTTTCAAATGCAACTGATCCTTGACTGGTTGACACCTAGGGCCACTTCCCTTGATCAGACTTCCATCCAGTGAGTATGGGAGCTTCTGGGAAAAAAAAATATGCCAGATGCTAACTGGTGGAGGGGATAAATCCAACCATGGGGCTTAGATACACATTACCAGTGCTTTATAGTATAATGTTTGAATTATTTGTATTACAGCAGCCTGTCATCATACAAGAAGTTTACCAGGTGATTTTAAAACATTTTACTTATTTAAAACAACAACAACAAAAAAAAAAACATTTTAACCTCAGTTTGACAGTTATAGGAGATAAATTATTACATAGACATAACTTATCCAGTTTTGTCCTCATTTATTTCCTCATCTTAGTTTATAATTTATAGAATTTTATATATATTAGTTAAGAGATGTAGCCAGGATTTTTGGAATTATGTACCAGCATGAAGACCAAAGTATGTAAAATAAGAAACAACACAATTCACTCTCGCAGGTTTAGCTGTAAACAGAGCAACAGCAGCTCATCACCAAGAAGAGAGGTACAGCAGTATGCAAAATCTGCAGCGATATGTCTCTGTTTCCTCTGAGCCTTTTCTTTTTCAAGTTGTTTGTTTTGTTTGTGTTCTTCCTCACACCCTTATCAGAGCTCTGAGGAGTCACCTGTTTATATTTGTTTGCATGCTTTATGTCCTCTTTTTTTAAGATACAGGGAATACATTTCTTTTATTTTTAAATAATTTTCTGGTGACCCAGTGGGCTTATGAGGTTAACGGTTGTCCCAGCCAATTATAAAATTTGTAGGACTTATAGAATGTCTATATACAAACAGTGTTAATTCTACATGCTACCAAGCCTGATGATAGTTTTGACCAAAGTGATATCTTGCTGATGGGTGATTTTAGTTGCACAGACATTAATTAGACTAACTTATCTGCAAATTATAGCTACTCTAAGGAGTTTACTAAAATCATTTTCATGGACTATAACAAATGGTTACTACCAGTATGAAAGGGAATAATTTATTTGACACTGTTGCTACAGATATGCAAAATCTGATTTATAATGTTTCTTTTATCCCTCTTCTGGGAACCTCTGATCATAATGCTATTGAATTTTGAAATAGTTAAATCTCTTTCTTCACACTCTAAATATGTAAGATTTGATTATGGTAACATTAATTATTGGGTTATACAAAAATCCCTTGATTGTTATTCAATGGTCTAATGAATTGCTTCAGAGTGAAACTAATCTTGGTTGTACAACAGTTGAAAATGTATTGAAACATAGTGTGGAATACACAGCCACTTTCAAACATAAAAGTTCTAATCTAGATTACCTTTCTGGTGGAATTATGATTTGATTAAGCTTTGTAGAAAAAAGAATTTTCAGTAGCTATAAAAATATCCAAATTGATTCAACAAAAAGAGATTAAACAACATTAGCAAAGAGATGAAAGTAAAAACGTAGGTTGGGAGATTGTTTTATGAAGAAAATTTGTTGAGGATACAACAAATATTAAAAATATATTATAACCATGTTAAGAAGAATACTTAACAGCAACATACTCTCAGCACATTGAAGGTGAATAGCTACTTGATTTGTGATCCTAAGATGATAGTGAAAGGATTTAACAGCTACTTTATTAACAGTGGTTGTAATGATTCTGAATTAAACCTTGAGAGTGTTGAGCATGATATTCTACTATGGGATTCTTTGCCATTTATCCATTTTCAATCTACAACTGAGACACTAAGCAATATTTAAAAATGACATCTATTGCCTCAGACAATATCCAGGTTATTATTTTTTTTATAACATTAAGGACTCTTTGGGACTACAAAAACGATCTTTAATAATTTCTTCATGCTGGTTCAGTCCCTGGATTGTGGAAAATAGCTCAGGTAACTGTGATATACAAGAAAGGAAATAGAGATTAGGTTGAGAATTACTGACCAGTTAGCCTGACTTAATTTCTAGGCAAATGTTTTGAAGAATGTATTACTGACACCAAGAATGAAAGTAGAAATAAACTGACCTTACTGGATATTTATCAACATGGATTTATAAATGCTAAATCTGCACGTACCAACTTAGCCTAGTTCTGGGATCAGATTTCCATGACCTTAGACCTACATTCTATTTGGATATGGCAAAAGCTTTTGTTTCATTTCCTCAGTCAGTTATTCTCAAGTCCGTGTGCAATGTGAGTATCAGTCCATTCATAATTAGATAGATGATGCCGTGGTGAGTAGGAAGATCTCATTCTGTAGTAATGCACAGAATAGTATCTGGAAATGTGCCAGTTATAATGGGTGCCCCCCCGGTGTCCTTTTTCCGATCCACATTATTTAATATTGTGTTTGTAACAGTTATATGGAGTAAATACTGTTGGTTTAGTAAATATATCAATGATTACAAAGTGGAATTTTTGAATTCTAGTGAAGAGGATAGTTCTAACATTAATAGTTATGTACAAGAAATGGAAATCTGGGGTAAATTAATAGGACTTAAATGTTGTGTTATATATATTCTGGGAAACCATGAGTTATTAACTCAATTGCTTTGCCATCATCAACATTAAGAAAGTTCATTTTTTAAAGAATTTGGGTATTTTAAGGTCTGCAAACTTCGCTTTTGGAAAACATGCTGATGCATTACATTATCAAATCATGAAGCAGCTAGGGTTTATGATATAAAAAAATGTTAATTGCCTGACTATTTTGTATATGGCACATATTAAGACAAATTTTTGGAACATAATAATACTTTCTTCTTTTATAATGTGGGACAGCTTAGGGACCTTGAATCAGTGCAGAGGAGCTTTACTAGAAAATATTACAAATAAGAGAAATTAAATATAAGACTAGACATAAATATCGTAATTTACATGCATTGAATTATCATTATTTTAAAGGAATGCTAATACTGGCTTCTAAGATATTTTAAGATATACCTTAACAAGCAGTTTTAAACATAGAGCTTTAACAGGGTAGCTTGAGAGAAATAATGATCTTAAGTTACATATGAAGTTGTTTAAAATAAGGTTAAGACAATCATTTACAACTTTAAAAATATCTGAATTATGGAGCAAACTTCCTGCATGAATTAAGCCTTCAAACAATTTACATATATTTAAGCAAAATCTTGATAATTGGATTGGTGACCTAGTATATGATCCTGGAGTAAGGGAATTATATTTCTTTTGATCTGAACACTGTAATCAAGCTTATGCACTTGTGAACCTACAAACATATGGGATACATGCTTCAAATATATACCATCAGTGAACGATACTGATTGAAACTATGAACTTATTTTATGCAAAGGGGCAACATGGTCCTTAGGCTACAGTCTCTAATAGACTTGTTTTGAAAATACTACATAGTCTCCAATACCTACAGTGATCCATTAAAAGGCATGTTTTAAAGGGCTACCAGTGACTACCTGCCAGAATCTATACAGGAAGAAGATGGCTATATTGCAATGATTCCTCTGTTATAGGCATGATATAATGAAAGACATATTTGCAAAGAACAAACCTAGGCCAAGTTCATAACTTACAGGTAGTACTAAAAGCTGTGTGCATATGTGAAATACGAGGGCCTGTATCACATAGTTGAACTGTCATAAGTTTGAATAAGTAAATATTGAACCCGGAACTTTGAAACGCAAGAAGTTTGAATGCTCAGAACAGCAATTTTTTTCCCCACAAGAGCAAAGCCGTGGGACAGCCCACCAAATTGTTTTCCTGGGAAACAATTCGGTGTTCTGCGGCTTCACTATATTGAGTTTTTGAACTTCCCAGTTCTATGTTTCGGCGTTCGGACAATTCAACGTTCGGACTTATGATATAGACCCGAAATACGATATACACAGTTTGTAGAATTATCTCAGATAAAGAAAAGCAGCATATCATGGCTGGTTAAAGTATGGCATTTTGGCTGCAATCCACTCCTTATAACAAAATG
The DNA here is from genome assembly GCF_019279795.1 of Protopterus annectens. Lineage (NCBI taxonomy): Eukaryota > Metazoa > Chordata > Ceratodontiformes > Protopteridae > Protopterus > Protopterus annectens. The sequence continues at coordinate 1,384,519,109 of NC_056725.1, forward strand.
CAAGGAAATGTTCATTCTGGTTCAGGTTATTTTTAAAGTGCCCCCTGCCATATGTGAATCGATTTGCAGGCTGTTAAATGGAAATGACTTCTAAAATATTTCAGCATAGTTTCATTGTATTGTAGAGAAATGTCACCAGAGCTTGATTGTTAGTAACAGAACATGTAAAGCAATTTCACAAAAGATTCATTGCCATAATAAGTAGCATTGTTGCCTCACAGCAAGAGGCTTTCCATTTTTTTTCTCATCTAGAGTGCTTTCATTTCAGGTTCTGTATGCCCTGTCTGTATTTGTATGGGTTTTATCTGGGTACTGTTTTTTTCCCACATCCCAAAGACATGAGCTATGTGGAGTGGTGACTACAAATTTCTAGTGTGTGTGTCTGTGTATGCATGATTAAGAAGAAGAAAAATCTGTCAATCTTCTTCCATTCCCTTCATGCCTAGTAAACTATGCAGATGTCTTGAATTGCTTATGGGGTTTCTGTAGGAGGTGGATTTCACTTGAAAGCTTTGGATGTGTGGATAGTTCTGCTGTATGTGGTCCTGAGGTTGCACACGCATATGCAACACTCATCTTGGCATCGCTACATGGTGTAGATTTGTACACATGACTATATACGCTGCACTATTTTGTATCTACATGACATGAACTTTTACATTTTGTTTGAAAAAAGTGCTGTACAAAAATTACCATGCCTTCATCTACAAGAATATGCCCTGAGAAAGGCATCCCTGTGTATACACCGTGTGCACTGTAGTTGGCAGTGTTTTCGGTAGTTCCGCATTTCCATCTGTGTAAGATAGGTTCATGGTTACTTTAAAAAGTGTAGCTTGGTTGAAATAGATGAAGAATATATTTCCCTAAAAACTCATTTATGTGATTTTTTTTTTGTGGAAGAGGAAGCCCCTTGTATCTTCCTATGTGGAAGGCAGGCCCCAATCAACTGATATATGCTAATTTGCAATAGGGATGAAAGAAGAGATTTTCCAATGAAGTTTGCAGAGGTCTTGCATAAGCAGAGATCCCTCATGGGCTTATTTTCTAGTCTTCGATCTTGACTAGTTATTTGCAGGCAGTTGCAACATGAACAATTAGTCCTTCATCACATGTAGGGAAACCCAGTCCCACATTATATTGGGACCATCAGAATTGTCACATGCAAGACATTGTAAGAATGACTGATAATGCTAGATGTCTGATGTGTAAGTACTGCTGTGATGAGAAAAAAGACAGACTTTTCACATTGTGAGGCTTATCACATTGAATTAATTTGAATAGTTATAACAGAGCATACAAAGACATTTCACCACAGTATTCATATTCCTGTATAGAAAGTGATAGGCTTCAGTAGTGGCTAGGAATATAGGCCTTAGATTTGTATATCATGTACTAAAACTTAACGTGATACGTTAGTGGAGTTGATAGACATATTCATAAAGTTTTATGGTGATGGATGTTGGCCGTATATTGCAGAGCCCACAGAAGTAAAATATATCATCATGTCAAAGCACATGACTACTAGAACAAATACTTGACACTCTCTCTCTAGTGCAGCATGACACTGGTGTTAGAAATATAGTAGTACCCATGATGTTCTTCCCACAGCAACTTGGGAAATCACTCATGAGCACTACTTACAGAAATGCTTATTACAGTATGTCTGACATCACTCTGCTAGTGCATGGGATATGGCAGAACAGGCAAACATGCTGTGGAGTGTCACCTCACATCCAGATATTACTTGCCTTATGTGAAGTACGCATCCACACAAAACATACTTGTGAGGCATGGCCAGTCTGTACATCAGTCCTGTAGGTCAAGCATAAAAACATTACAGTGATGTATAGCTCCCCCGCAACACACAAGTGAAAGTTAAAATGCTTATGATGTTCTTCATCTCACATTGCTGCAGTCCTTACACTTGGGTAGGCTGCTGTCCTCGGTCGGCCCGAATATCAAAGTATAAGGCTGACGTCGGTCAAGGCGCATTTGACTGACATCAGGACGTCAGGGTACAAATGCGCATGACCGACGTCATATCCTCTGTCTTTTTTGCCGCATGGTCCGATGCAGAAGCAGCGTTGCAAGTGCCGGTTGGCGTTCTGAAATTTTTCGAATTCGGAGTTTCAGACCGAGTCAAAGTTGGCTAAGTACCCCGTTGGGGAATATTTTAGTTTTTTCTTGCCTCAGTGGTTTACGGATGTCAGAAAAGTGAATAACTGTATTTCTTGTGGGAAACAGATACCGCATAGAGATTATCATACTTTGTGTATTCCTTGTTTAGGGCCTGAGCACGACGTTGTTGGGTGTCGCTCTTGTGCTAGATTCAATAAGCGCACTATAAAGAGAAGGTTAGATTGTGCCAGGTTAGTCTTCGGGAAGCGGTGTAATTATAAAATGCCGTCGGATGCTCCGACGCCCGCTTCTTCGAAGAAGCGCAAGGACAAAGCTACTAAGCCTAGGCTAGAAGAACCGTCCGTTCCGGACGCCGGTTCTTTAGTGGTGTCGGTGGAGCCGGTGGTTCCGCCGGAGGTTTCTTTGGAGTCCCAGGGAGAGACTTTGTTATTGCAGGATGTGGCCTCTCAGGAGGCAGGGCAGGCCGAAGGGGCTTCTCAGGTTACTGTACTCCCCTCCCTTCCTAGGGTGGTTAGGCCCTCTCCTTCTGTTTCCAAGGCTTCTCCCAGAGGCAGGCCAGGTTTAGCTTCAGTTGGTGTCACCCCTAGTTCTTCAGGAACTGTGCCCAAGAAGCATATGCTTAAAATGGCAGAAGATTTGATCACTTTGATTAGAGGTTCTTTGCCCCCTCCTGATAAGAGACCAAGGGTGGAACCTGAGCTAGGGAGTTTTGAGCAGGCTTCGGATGTTTCAGAGTCTTCGGCTGAAGACTTGCAGGAGTATTCTCCTTATTCTGATTCTGATGTGGATGATTCTACTCCTTCTGCTTCTCCTCCTGAGGATTTTTCTTTTCAGAGACTCTTCATTCCATGAGGAGCATTTTAAGTGGGAAGGTCAGGACTTCTCGGATTCCAGGAAAAGGCTTAGGGAATTTTTGTTTTTACCCCAGCATAGGCCTTTAGCTATTCCTCCTGTTCTGGATGTGGTAGAAGATTTTTTGCAGAGGCTTCTCTTAATCCTGATTCTTTGCCTCCTGCTCCTGTTAAACCGGATAGGTATTACAGGGTGCCTGAAGCTCATAAGTATCTTTTTAAGAGTCCTAGGGCAGACCCAGAAACTGTTAGTCAGGGGCCTAAAGGTGTTAAGGCTTCTGTTGTCAAAAATCCGGTTCCTCCAGATAAAGAGGCCAGGGCTTTGGATAGATGGGGAAAGAAAGTTTATACTTCTTCCACCCTAGCTATGAGGGCTTTGAATTGCCAGTTTCACATGTTGAAATACCAAAATTATCTCCTTTCACAACTGAAGTCTAAGGTAGATGCTCTGGCGGAAGGTATTGAGTGTAAAGTGTTACAAGATTTAGTACATGTTTCTGAACAGGTGGGTAAGCATTCTTTGCAATGTGGTTTTGATGCTGTACAGGCCTCGTCTAGGGTGGCTGCCACTGGGTCAGTTCTTCGCAGGCACGCCTGGCTAAGGGATCAGAATTTATCTGACCATGTTAAGACAAGGATTTTAGATGCTCCTTTACAATCTGATGTGTTGTTTGGTTCTCCTGTTGAGGCAGTCTTAAAGAAAATGGAAGACAAGGCTAAGTCTATGCAGACTGTTAAAGATTTTTTGCAGGTTCAGCCTCCGAAGTTTAGTAGAAATTGGCCTACCAAGGGGTGGACGTATCCTTCTTATGATTCCCAGTCTAGGGGTAGGTCTAGACGTGGTAGGGGCAGAGCTCAGGGCTCTTTCAGGCCTAGAACAGGGAGTTCACCTGCACAGTCTTGGTGAGGGCAGGGGTCAGTCCTTTCGTAAACAGACCCAATGACCTACCTTTTCAGCTGCCAGAGCCTTCTCGCCTGGCAGCACCTTTGGGAGGAAGGTTGGCGCTTTTCAAGGAAAATTGGAGTTTGATTACCCAAGACAGATGGGTATTGGATATCATACACCACGGTTACAGGTTTTATTTCCATACCTTGCCTCCTTTCAAAGGCATGCCAGACGTTCCTCCTCAACAAAGAATAGAGGCTCACAAACAAATTTCTCTGTTACTTCAAATAGGGGCCATACAGCCGGTCCCTATGCCAGAAGTGGGCCTAGGATTTTATTCTCGCCTGTTCCTAGTACCAAAGAAAGGGAACACGTGGAGACCAATTTTGGATTTATCTACCCTCAACACTTATCTGGACATTCCCAAGTTCAAAATGTTGACGTTACAACAGCTTTTACCTCTGCTGGGCAAAGATCATTGGATGGTAACTTTGGATCTCAAGGAGGCTTACCTTCATGTTCCTATCAGACTGAGTTGCAGGAAGTATCTGCGTTTTCGAGCTGGGACTTCTCATTATCAGTTCTCTGCATTGCCCTTTGGCTTATCTACTGCGCCCAGAGTGTTCACGAAAGTTCTGGCTCCAGTGATAGCTTTCCTCAGGCTAAAAGGAATACAGATCTATCCTTATTTGGACGATTGCCTGATTCTGGCTCAAGGAAGGGACGAGCTTCTTCATCATTTGGAATATGTGATAGCAGTGCTAAGATGCCTGGGGTATTCTGTGAACAAAATAAAGTCCAGTCTAGTACCCTCTCAGGACATGTGCTTTCTGGGTGTAAGACTGAATACAGCATCCCAGATGGCCTTTTGACCCCGGACAAACAAAAGAATCTTTCCCTTTACTTTCATCAATTGTCTCATCAGTCCAGGCTGACTGCAAGGACAGTCCTTCAAGCCTTGGGGTTCATGGCATCTTGTATTCTGGTGCTTCCCAATGCCAAACTGCATATGAGGAAGTTACAATGGTATCTCAAAAATGTATGGACACAGCACTGCCAGGATCTGGACACTGTCATTCAAATAATACCTTGCATTCAAAAGGAATTGTTGTGGTGGGCTCAGGAATGTCACCTAAACAAGGGACTCTCTGTGACCCGGCCAGAGGCGAGTCAGATTCTAACGACAGATGCCTCAGACAAAGCTTGGGAGCTCATCTGAATGGAAAGTGGATACAAGACAAGTGGCCTGCCAGACTACAACATCTACATATCAACTTGAAGGAGATGTTAGCAGTCCAGTTTGCATTACTAGCTTTCAAGGATTTACTTCTTCCAGGGCAGGTGTTGATTCTAACAGACAACACAACTGTCATGTGGTACATCAACAAGCAAGGGGGAACACATTCTTATCCTCTATGCAGGCAAGCAATGATTTTGTGGGAGACTGCTCTCAGTTTACAACTAAATCTTCAGGCAAGGTTTCTGCCGGGAGCACAGAACTCCTTAGCAGATGTGTTAAGCAGACAAATCATGGATCCCCACGAGTGGAAATTGGATCCTCATGTATTTCAGAAATTGACAGTGTCATGGGGAACTCCAGACATAGATCTGTTCGCTTCTCCACTAAACCACCAGCTGCCAAAGTTTTGCACGGCAAGGTTTCATCCCACAGCTTGGAAAGTGGATGCTCTTTCTTTCAATTGGAGCAACCTTCATGTGTACGCCTTTCCACCTCTGCCTCTCCTCCCAAAGGTACTACTAAAGGCCAGACAGGACAAGCCAAGGATGATTTTGATAGCTCCAGATTGGCCTCGACAGCATTGGTACCCATTACTGAGAAGCCTGGTACGGGAGCCTTCATGGCCTTTGCCTTCGATTCCACACCTGTTGTCTCAGGAGGACAGTCATTTGCTCAATGTCAAGCTTCACTCTCTTCACCTAACAGCCTGGCATATTCTGTTTTGAACCATAGTGGGTCTCAACTTCCACAGCAAGTTTTGAATGTTATTTTGGAAGCTAGAAGGCCTAGTACAAGGAAAGTGTACGCAGATAAATGGAAGAGATTTTTATTCTGGAGTGCAGCAAAGGATTTGGATGTTTCTGAGCCTAATTTAAGTGTGGCTCTTCAATATCTTACTGAGTTACTGGACAAAGGTTTGTCCTTCTCTTCTATTAAGGTTCATGCTGCAGCAATTTCGGCTCACTATGATTGTGACCCACCATTGTTTTCTCATCCTTTGTTCAAGCAATTTCTTAGAGGGGCAAAGAATATAAGACCCCCATGTAGAGCTCCTACTCCTGCTTGGGATCTCAATTTTGTGTTGGAGAAACTCACTCTACAACCTTTTGAGCCTGCAGCTACTAGAGTTGAAATATTTATCATGGAAGACTGCTTTTTGTTGGCCATTACCTCTGCAAGAAGGGTTTCTGAGTTGCAGGCCCTTATGGCGTTGAGCCTTTCTTAATTTTCCATAAGGATAGGGTATCTTTACGTACTAATCCTTCCTTTATGCCTAAAGTGGTTTCTAGTGTGGCTTTAAACCAAACTATTCATTTGCCTATTTTTTATGCAAATCCCCAAAATAAAGGGGAAAAGATTTTGCACACTTTAGATGTACACAGGCAGTTGCGATATTATTTGGACAGAACTAAAGGGTTCAGGCAGTCTCAGCAGTTATTTGTTTCTTTTGCTTTGAGTTCTCAGGGCAAGCCTGTGTCAAAACAAACTATTTCTAAGTGGATTGGGTTTTGCATTGCTTTCTGTTATTCCCATCATGGCAAGGAGATTCCAGCTGGGATTAGGCCTCATTCCACTAGGGCTACTGCCACTTGACAGCTTTTTGAGGGGTGGCAACTAAGGATATTTTGGAGGCAGCTACTTGGAGTTCAGTGCATACTTTCTCTAGGCATTATCACCTACCACTTTATTCTAAATCTAGGGCTGGTTTTGCCACTGCTGTTTTGCAGGGCATTTTGGCAGCTCCTGCTTCCTTATAGTTTAGCCATCCTCCCTTACCTCTGCTTTGGGATTCTATCCAAGTGTAAGGACTGCAGCAATGTGAGATGAAGAACATAGTACAGTTTTGTACCTACCATAAATGTAGATGTTCGAAGATCCACATTGCTGCAGTCCAATTTACCCTCCCTCCTTCCCCTCTGTAGTTAGAGGCGGTTGTGTGGGTTGGGTTGTCAATTTGGTGTATATTGTATATATTGTACATATTTTTAGTGCTAGGATGGTTGGTTGTTTGTTTGCTGTCTTTTGGTTTTGACCTTTCTTTTTAGGGTCTTCTGACATCTGGGGCAAGAAAAGACTGAGGATATGACGTCGGTCATGTGCATTTGTACCCTGACGTCCTGATATCAGTCAAATGCGCCTTGACCGACGTCAGCCTTATACTTTGATATTCGGGCCGACCGAGGACAGCGGACTACCCAAGTGTAAGGACTGCAGCAATGTGGATCTTCGAACATCTACATTTATGGTAGGTACAAAACTGTACTTTCTAATGGACAGTATTGTGGCAACATGTGCTAACAAATACATGCAGTGAAATACACTGCATATTCTGTAACAGCTCATAAAAGATATGATGTTTGCAGTGCATGCTGCATATGGAGAAGTCCAGTGCAAATTGGTGCAGGAGCCAGAAATACTTATTACCTTCAGCAAGTATACTGGTAAAACTCCAACAGAATACCCGCATAACAGAAAGTATTGAGAAGTGTACAGTTTGTCTGTAACAATAAAGCAGCACATCTGTGTCTGTTGACAAGAGACATACAACCTGTGTGATTACTCCCAAATGTAATCAGGGCTTATATGAGGCGTAGTTTGTTCCATGGGAAAGAATTTAGATGAATGTGGGACATCACCAAATGCAGAAAAAAAAGAATCTTCCCAAATGATCACACTTTGCAGGGGTACATAATTTCAGAGCTAGTAGTACTGAAGAAAATCCTTAAGAAGACATGGACAGAAGAAAAAATATGCAATTTTCTTTTTAATTCAAAGCAATTTGTGCGTCATCTAGTATTGCATATCTCATTTGGAGTGTAGGCCCAGGCTAGGGTTCACTAGTAAGACTGGCAGTAGAATTCCAATCATGGGAGTGTTTGGTTATATAACGAAAACGTAAATGCATGCCATATGTTTCACAATAAGTATTTCCAAAATAAATTCCACAAACTATAGTCATATATTTCCTTAATACATACATACATACTACATAACTAAATAAATCTACTGCTTTTTGACAGACGTTTCCAGTTCTTCCCATCTCTTCTACCTACCTGAGATTCCTAAAACCTTTATCTTCTGTATGGTTCATACATACAATAGGATATCAACAATCTTCAAAATTCTACAGACTGCTCGTACTGTATTACTTGCACCTCTTCCATTGCTTTCTTTTCAGATTTTTGGGCCTACTTGTTTATGTTCTTACAACCAATCATAACATACCAACCAATACAACTACGATCTATCCTATTATTTTCTTAAATACACTTATACCTTTTGTTTTAGTAATTAATATGTTTTCTCCTCACTTGATTGTTTAATAGCAGCATCGGTGCCACTCTTTTCTTTTTGTAGCCTCTATGTTAATTGCCATGACCTCTTACTTACAAGAACATGTACTGTTCCAGTTTAGTTCCTTTGAGTTGTTTTCCACTTTATATGCATAACCTTTATAAAAATCCCTCTAATTGTTTTTTTTTTCTTTCTTCTATAATAACTGCACATATATTTAAAATGAGATGTCACTGTTAGGTACTGAATATATTATTGTGTTTAACTACAAATGTATAATATGTCCGTGAGTGTGTCTTTAAGTACTTATGGATTCATGATGATCCAGCAAACAAGAATCTTTAATGGACAAAACAACAAACAAATTTCACTGAAAGCCGCTTTCAGTAAAACACAAGCAAGCATATATATATTTAATAAATACACACACGAGTGTAATATATATTTTTTCCATCCTGCTGTAGCTGAGAGAGATAGAGCATCCCAGCATGGTGTCATCCTAACAGCTGTGAGTTAAGTGCGTTTTGTTGTTGCCTACCTACCACCCCACTCACTTCCCAGTGTACATTATGTAATGTACATGCCACTGGACTAGAATCTATAGTCTCCACAGAGAACTATTAGTCCTTGGCTTGAAACTCCACTCTTCCACCCTAGGATAGATGAGAGGGCAAAAATGCAACTAAAGAAATGCCCCCTAGGGCCTTCGCTTGCTAAGCAAACCTGAATCAACCTAAGCTTCATTCACCATTCTATCCCTCTGTGCTACAAAGGTAGTCTTTACCAATTTGTATTTTTAACTGCTGTATTTTTTGTTTTAAGAGTATTTTATTTATAATGTTGTTTGTATAAGAGGTGCAGAACATTTCTCTGTGGGTTTGTAATGGAAATCAGCACAACCCGATGGACATATTCATTAACTAAACATAAATAAGTAATAAATTATGCATGATTGTTTTATGTAAATCATCATAAAAGGGATGTAATGTGTAACAAAAAGTGCAGTTAATTTAACCACAACCCCTTTTTCCAATTTTTACACATGGAGTCAGGGTGTCGCATCTAACAGTGACAGTCATCTAGAGTCAAGGTTCACACCGCTGGGTGGCTAGGTCTGCTGCAGCTATTCTTCCATATAACATACACCTATAGTCAATTTAGAGTGCCAAATCCATCTACTGCATGTCTTTGGAATGTGGGTGGTAACCGGAGCACCTGGAGGAAGCTCACATGAACACAGGGAGGATATGCAGACTCTGCACAGATGGCACCCCAGCTGAGAATCGAACCAGAGAACCTCTTGCTGTGTGGCAACAGCGCTATCTGTAACACCACTGTGCCACCCATAAAAAAGTGCAATTTAATATACACAGGAAGCAGATTGCTGAAAACCAGATGTGTAGGAGATAACCATTCAAAATACAGTGACTAGCTTATTTACTGCCATTACTATTTTTTATATCATCAGAAGTGAATGAATAGTATAAGTTGTGTAAAAGTTTTATATTATTTTTGGATCCTTGATCACAGCACATAACTACAGTTCCAAAAGAGCAATATCACTCACATGCGAACATCATTCACTAGTGAAAGTGAATTTAAAAAGTGTCTTTTTTTGGGGGGGGGGGGCATCTGTAACCCCCTCCCCCCGGTGTGGGTGACTGAATTCCCGCTGTTTTATGTGTGTAAATATATATATATATATATATATATATATATATATATATATATATATATATACCATTTCCAAGGTCACTGCACCGTGGGAAAGGAGAAATCCATGAGGTAGCATAACCTTGATATTCCATGGCAAAACCCAGTAGTTGCACCTAGTGATTGCATAAAAGAGAGAGAGTCATTAGTGTCTAGCTGACAAACATGGCTCACAAGATGCTTATTCATTTATTTATCTCACTTAAGCCTATAATGCCATTTTGCATACTTCCATTTCACAGCCATTGCTCCTTACAGCATCCAGTTTGGTGAGTCTATCAATAATTCCTGAGTGGGGAATGGTATCAAAGGCCTTGGCCAGATCGACGTAGGCTGTATGAACTGCCTTGCCCTCATCCACAGCTCCGGTGACTGACTCAAAGAAGTCAACCAGGTTGAACAGGCATGATCTACCCTTCACAAAACTAAATTTTGTGGGATTGCTGTGGAGAGTCTTGATATAACTGTAGAAGGCTTTGTGGTTGTTTTTAGTGTCTGCTGCAATTCTGCCTTCATAGCTGGCTTTAGAGGTTTTGATGAGGGATCTCAACTTTTTGTTGAAGCTAATAAGCGAGTTTTTCCAGTCTTTGGACTTCACCTTTTTCTACAACAGTTTCTTCCTTCTGTTGTAGAGTTTGTTAATGGCAGGGGACCACCAGATTGGCTTCCTTTTTTTGGAGGAGAGTGTCTTGGTTCTGTTGGGTATGGCTAGTTCCATGCATTTATGTACATGTTTGTTCAGTACATTGGTGTATGATTTGGTGGTCATGCACTTATATTCCATTTCCATGGGTGCCATGAAGTTAGCCACCTCTGATGTTCTTCGTGTTTCACTGTTGTAGTCATTACATGTGGGTAATCCTGCTGGCAGGTTGCCCTCAGTTGGCCTGAATTCCAAAGTCTTGGGTCCTGCGTCAGATGCTGTCACCTCTTCCCTGACGTCAGGTCATCAGGGGTATAAAAATGCAGCCGACGCCATTTTCTTCAGTCTTTCTTGCCATGCGGTGCCCGAAGCAGAAGCAGTTCGCAAGTGCCGGTCAGCTAACTCCTGAGATTTTCGTGTTTGAGTTTCAGATCCGAAGTCTTCATTAAAGCCAAGTACCCCGTTGGGGAAACTTTTTTCTTGCTCCAAACCAATGTCAGAAAAAGTTAATAATTGTATTTCCTGTGGAAAGCAAATACCTCATAAGGACTTTTATTCTTACTGCATTCCTTGCCTAGGCCCTGACCACGACATTTCAAGTTGTCGGTTTTGTGCTAGATCTAACCAACGCACTATTAAGCGTTGGTATGATTTTTGCATTAAACTATTTTGGGCACAGATTTAATTATAAAATGTCGTTGGATAGCCATCCGACTACCGGAGTTCACAAAAAAACGCAAAGAAAAAGAAAAGGATAGACAACCGAGGCCCAAAACCGACGACGAAGCTTCTCCTAAGCCAGTCGCCGGTTCTCAGTGAGGCGCTTTCGCAGCCCCTTACACCCGCTACTTTAGTGTCGCAGGCCACTACCGACTCCCACATGGAGTCGGCTATGCCGCTGGAATCACAAAGTATTGGAGCCTCGGACACTATCCCCTCAGATGGGTCCGGAGTCGCTGAGCAGGCAGCAGCTTCTGAGGGTGTATTCAGACCTAAACATCTATACATTAAACTGACTTCAAAGGCAAAGACTAAAGCACCTTCAAAGACAAAGAAACAAGCTCAAGAGCCACATGGACAGGCGTCCATGCCCAAAAAACAGATGCTCAAAATGGCCGAAGACCTGATTACCTTGATCAGGGGTTCCCATCCCCCTCCTGTTAAGAGGCCTAGGCAAGAGACAGACTATGAATCTTCAGATCAGGTTTCCATTTCTTCTGATTCCTCTTCTGTTCAGGAATATTCACTTCCCCCCATGAGGATTCTAATGCTGAAGAATCTATACCTTCAGCTTCTCCTCCTGAGGACTATTCTTTTGGGGAAACCTTGCATACCATGAGGGAACATTTCCACTGGGAGAGCCAAGATTGTTCAGAATCTAAAAGAGGCTCAGGGACTTCCTTTTACTACCTCAACACAGGCCCCTTGCCATTCTACCTGTGTTAGACATTTTAGATGATGTGTTTTCAGAGTCCAGTCTGACCCTGACTCCCTTACCTCCAGCTCCTGTTAAGCCTGACAGATATTACAGGGTTCCTGACTCTCATAAATTCCTTTTCAAAAACCCTACTGCAGACCCAGAGACTATTTCACAGGGTCCCAAAGGGGTTAAGGCGTCCACTGCAAAAAACTCTACCCCCTCTGACAGAGATTCTAGGGCACTGGATAGATGGGGGAAAAAAGGTTTACACATCTGGTACCTTGGCTATAAGGGCCTTAAACTGTCAGTTTCATATGCTCAGATATCAGCAACATGTCATGACATTGCTTAAACATAAAATGTTGCTAAACTCTGAATGTGCAGAAAACAAGGAAATGCAGGATTTAGTGCATGCAGCTGAACAAGTTGGAAAGCATACATTGCAATGTGGTTTTGAATCTCTGGAGGCCTCCTGCAGGGCCGCAGTTACAGGTTCTGTAATTAGGAGACATGCTTGGTTAAAGGAACAAAGTCTGCCTGATCATGTCAAAGTTAAATTATTAGATGCACCTTTACAACACAATACTTTGTTTGGTGTTAAGGCAGAAGAGGTGTTAAAGAAAATGGAGGACAAAGCTAAATCTATGCAAACTGTCAAATATTTTTTACAAGTACAGCCACCTAGGTTTAGTAGACACTGGCCTACAAAGAATTGGTCCTTTCCAGTGTCAGACAGACCTCAAAGGGGCAGATCCAGATGCCCTAGAGGCAGATCCCGGGTGCAAGGTTCATACAGATCAAAGCAATGGGGTGCTTCTACCTCCAAAAGTGGAGAAGACAAATCACAGCCATACAGGAAACAGTCCCAATGACTTCCTCCTGCCTGCACCGAGCACTTATCTCCAGGCAGCACCCTTAGGGGGAAAAATAGCACTTTTTTCTCAAAATTGGCACATTATAACCCAGAACAAGTGGGTTCTAAACATAGTGTCACAAGGCTACAAGTTTCACTTCCATACCCTGCCAAAGGCAAATGGTTGGCCAGATCTGCCAAAACATCAATGGGCAGAGGCACAAAAACAAGTCTCATCCCTCATGGACATGGGGACTATTCAACAAGTACCACAGCAAGAGCAGGGACAAGGATTTTACTCAAGACTGTTCTTGGTACTCAGAAAGGACAAAGTCTGGAGACCAATACTGGACCTATCTATTCTAAACACATTCCTGGATATACCAAAATGTTGACCTTGCAGCAGCTTCTGCCCATGCTGGGCAAAGAGGCTTGGCGCGTGATGTTAGACCTAAAAGAGGCATACCTGCATGTCCCAATCAGGCAATCATGCAGAAGATACCTCAGATTCAAGGCTGGCTCAATGCATTACCAATTCTCTGCACTGCCCTTTGGCTTATCTACTGCACCCAGGGTCTTTACAAAGTGCCTGGCACCAGTAATTGCTTTCTGCACACAGAGGAATACAAATATATCCTTACTTGGACGACTGCCTAATTCAAGCAGAGAACAAGGACATTCTGCTACAGCATCTGGCATTTACGAGAAAACTTTTAACATGCCTAGGGTACACAGTCAATGAAAATAAATCAAAACTAGTACCCTCTCAAGAGATAATATTCCTGGGTGCAAGCTTAAATACAATTGCTTAGATGGCTTATCTCACTCCAGACAAACAAAGGCAACTGACTACCTACTTCAAAACAATGGCAACAAAGGCCTAGTTATCTGCAAATTCTGCAGGCTTTGGGCTTCATGGCATCCTGCATCCTACTAATTCCATATGCAAGACTACATATGAGGAAACTTCAATGGTTCCTAAAAAGTGTCTGGACACAACATTGCCACAACCTGGAAACAGTGATTACTCTCATTCCCTGCCTGCAGCAGGAGTTTCGATGGTGGGCGAAGGCTTGTCACCAAAACAAGGGACAGCCATTCACATTACTCCCAGCCAGGCAGAACCTAACAACGGATGCATCAGATTATGCCCACATGGCAGGAAGATGCATTCAGGGCACCTGTTCCACAAACCAAATGCATCTACATATCAATCAAAAAGAGATGCTAGCTGTTCAAAATGCCCTGACAGCCTTTAAGGACCTACTTCATCCGGGACAACTACTGATAAAGACAGACAATACCACAGTCATGTGGTATATAAAACAAGCAGGGGGGCACACATTCTTACCCCCTATGCAGACTAGCCATGACTTTGTGGGACACAGCATTGACTTACCAAGTACATCTGCAGGCACAATTCCTGCCAGGAAAGGAAAATACTCTGGCAGATGAACTAAGCAGAAACCTCATGGATCCCCACGAGTGGCAGCTGGATCCACAAGGCTTCAGCATGATAACAAGGAAATGGTGATGCCCGGACATAGATCTATTTGCCTCCCCTCACAACTACCAACTAAAAAGATTCTGCACAAGGACTTATCACAGACAAGCATGGAAAGTGGACGCCTTATCTTTCAGCTGGAAAAACCTATCAGTATATGCCTTTCCTCCACTGCCACTCCTCCCCAAGGTACTCCTAAAGGTCAGACAGGAGAAACCAAAAATAGATTCATAGGTTCATACTACGCTATCTCCCCTAGGGCATTTATAAGCCTAGCCAGAGTGTGTTTGGCTTTCGCCACCCATTTTAAATGAATTTTGCTATGCTCTTTTTCGAGGTTAGTATACTGTGCCTCTGTCTAACAGTGACACAGAAGTGATACCCGGGGTAAACCTACAATCTCCCATCCACTCATCAAGATTCCTCTTGAAGGGAGTCAATGAGGGACTCTGCATAACCTGGACTGGGATTTTATTCCAGAGTGAAGGGAGCCTCTGGGTTATGAATCTGTCCCTCCAGCATGTCCTATTTATTTCAGTGCTGAGGTTCAAGTCTCTCGAGCGCATAGCTCGATGGGATTTGGATTTTCTGAGGTGCAGCATGTCCATTAATTCCGGGTTGGACATGGCTTTATACGTCAGGCACAGATCGCATCTGAGCAGGCGGTATGCCACTAAGTAGAACTGGAGTTTCTTTAACCGGACAGCATATGGCATCTGTTTGAGCCCCTTGATCCTCTTGGTGAGGTACTTTTGGGGTCTTTCCAGTTGCTGCAGGTGTCTGGTAAGGTACATCCCAAAAGGGGCATTGTACTCAATTATGGGCCTGATGAGGGATGAGTAAAGAGGCACGATGACCTCCCCTGATCTAGATGTGAATCCCTTCATGATTAGGTGGGCTATATAAAATGTTTTTCTAACCACTTTGGCCACGTGGTTGTCAAATGAGAGATTGCTATCAACTTGGGTCCCCAGGTCCCTAATTACTTCTTCCATACTTAATGGATTACCACCTATGTGGTAATTTGTGGGCACTTTGTTTTTGCCAAAGGGGATGACTATACACTTTTTGGCATTTAGCTTGAGGCCATGGCTCTGGCACCAGTTGTCTGTTTCTATGAGGCCCTTGTGGAGGATGCTTGTGTCGGCTGGAGAGTTGATTATGGCGTCCAATTTGCAGTCATCTGCGAACCTGGTCAGCCACAGTCCTTCCGTGTTGGCCTGTACCTCCGAGAAATATATGCCGAACAAGAGAGGTCCCAGGACTGAGCCTTGTGGGATGCCACTTGTAACTGGTTTGGAGTCTGACATGGCTCCAGCAATTCTAACCATGTGGGTTCTGTCCTTGAGCCAGTTTGCAACCCATCTAGTGATATAGGGGTTTATATTTAAGCTGGTGAATTTATCTATAATGCCCGAGTGGGGTATTGTATCGAAGGCTTTTGCGAGGTCCAGGTAGGCTGTGTGGACCACCTTCCCCTCGTCAATGGCCTTGGTGACTGTTTCAAAGAAATTAACCAGGTTTAAGAGGCAGGATCTGCCCTTAACAAAGCCGAACTGGGTAGGATCCAGTGTCTGTAGGTCCCCAATATCTTTATTTATGAGGTCCATGATGATCCTTTCCATAGCTTTGCAGACCATGCTAGTCAGACTTATGGGACGATAGTTTCCAGGATCCGTTGAGGCACCACCTTTGTGGAGAGGGACCACTGTTGCTGTACGCCACTCTTTGGATACATATCCTGTAGTAAGGCTGAGATTGAACAGTAGTTTTATGTTTGGGTTTTGCTCTTCTTGGAGTTCATATAGGACGCAGCCCGGGACACCGTCTGGTCCCATTGATGCTGTGTTTCTTGCTTTGGAGAGGGCAGCTCTTACCTGAGCATCTGAGATGCCAGGCGGCAGCACTCTGCTGGGATAGATATTTGCCCTTTTGGTGGGGAGGGGGGGGGAGAGAAGTTTGCGCTGAACTTGTCAGCTAGGATGTTGGCAATATCTGTGGGTTCGGTGTATTTTTTGTCATTTTGGACTAATTCTGAGCATATCTGGTAATTCCCACCCAGGTTCCTAACATAACTAAAGAAAGCCTTGTGATTATCCTTAGTGTCCTGTGCAATTTCTCTCTCGAAGCTGGCCTTAGACGATTTTATGAGTGCCCATAGTTTTTTGCTAATACTGATCAGAGATGCCTTCCCTTTTTGGGATTTTGCTGTATCATGTAGTAGCTTCCTCCTTCTATTGTATAGTTTGTTTATGGCTGGGGTCCACCAGACAGGACGTCTGCCTTTGGAGGATTGGGTCTTGGTTCTATTTGGGATTGCATGATCCATGCATTCCTGGAGGTGTTCATAGAATGCGTTTATAAAGGATTCTGCGGTCTGGGCCGCATTTTCCATGGGCCCGGGGGCTTTAAAGGATTCCACCTCTGTTTTGAGGAGTGTGAAATTTGCTTTAGAGAAGTTTTTCACTGTGGTTTTCAGGGCAGGGGGTGGAGTCGGGATGTGAATATCCAGTGAGATTAGTTTATGGTCTGATCTTACCAGTGAGGGATACACTTCTGGTCTGGAGCATAGAGTTCCCATGTTGGTGATGATCAGGTCCAGTATGTTTTCCCCTCTTGTGGGAGTGGTAACAAGTTGTTCCATAGCATTTGAGTTTATAAATTCTAGGAACCTTTGGGCTAGGGTGTTGGAGCTAGAGTAATGCTCCCAGTCTATGTTTGGGTAGTTGAAGTCGCCCAATATAATGGTGTTTGGAGAGACATTCATATTTTCCAGTGTTCTCAGGAAGGCCGAGTGGGGTTCCTGGGTTTGGGAGGGTGGTCTTTAGCAGGCTATAAACTGGAAGGCAGTTTTACCCACTGTTAATTGCACATGGATAGTCTCTGATGCTTTGTGCTGTGCCACCAACATGGAGGTGTGGGTATCTTTGACGAATATTGATACTCCCCCTCCTTTTGTGGTTCGGTCCAAGTTTTGGGGCCGAAAAGCATGGTATGAGGTATAACCTGGTAGTGCTGGGGTGCTCTCGGGAGCCTTGAACCAGGTTTCTGTTACTGCACAGATATTGATGTTCTCCATGCTAAGGAGAGTTTCAAGTGCATGCATCTTGAGGTTTAGACTTCTGGCGTTGAGTAGCATTACTCTTAATTTCTTATCCCTTGTGATACCTATGGAGGTGGGTTTGTCTTTTGAGCCTTGCCTAAAAAAGGCACTATGGGGGTAGCAAGAGCCTTTGCCAATATCCGAAAGCGCAGGGGTGACAGGTGCAAGCCGTCCCTAGCGAAGCATCGTGGCTTGTCGAGCATGTCATCCCAGGCTGACAGGCATTGGATCCCCTTTGAATGACACCAATACTTAAGCCAGTTGTTGAAATTGATCATCTTGTCTTCATATTGTGGCATCATTCTTGGTACTGGTTCTTGGTATAAATGATACTGATTGTCCCAGACTGGCCCCGCCAGTACTGGTATCCGATCTTAAGGAACTTGTCTCAATGCCCAGCCTGGATCTTACCTCAAATGCCTCATCTACTGTCCCAACAAAACAATCAGATCCTGCACAGCCAACTGAGGACTCTAAACCTGGCAGCATGGCGGATTATGTAGCCATACAAAGCACACCTCTCAGTAAAGCTGTGATGGATGTCATTCTGGAAGCCAGAAGGCCTAGTACTAGGAAATCTTATGCTGGAAAATGGAAGAGATTTTGTGCTTGGAATCAGGCATAAGGAACTGATACAGCTGTACCAAATATTTCTCAGATTTTGCAGTACTTAACTGAGATGCTGGACAAAGGCCTATATTTTTCATCAATTAAAATTCATGCCTCTGCCATTTCAGCTCATTACAATACAGAGCCACCAATCTTTTCTCATCCTTTGTTAAGGCAGTACCTCAGAGGAGCCAAAAATTTAAGGCCTCCAAGGAGATCGCCAATACCTGCATAGGACCTCAATTATGTCTTGGAAAAACTCACCTTACCTCCATTTGAGCCAGCTGCTACTGCTGATATAAAGTTTTTATCCTGGAAAACAGCTCTGCTTCTAGCCGTAACTTCTGCAAGATGAGTGTCAGAGCTTCAGGCACTCATGGCTGTGGAACCTTTTATCATTTTTTTATCCAGATAGGGTCTCTCTGTGGACAAACCCAACATTTATGCCTAAGGTGGTGTCCAGTGTGACCCTTAACTGAACTATTTGTTTGCCTACTTTTTATCCAAATCCACAGAACAAGGGGAGAGAATTCTGCATTCTTTGGACATACACAGACAGCTTAGATTCTATTTGGACAAAACTAAAGCTTTCAGGAAGACAGAGCAATTAGTAGTGGCATATGCTGCAGGATCACAAGGAAAGGCTATCTCCAAGCAGACTATTTCAAAGTGGATAGACCACTGCATTCGTTTCTGCTATTCACAACATGGCAAGCCCGTGCCGAAGGGCATTAGGCCACATTCAACCAGAGCTGCTGCCACTTCAGCAGCCTTTCTCAGGGGAGTTCCAACAAAAGACATTTTAGAGGCTGCTACTTGGAGTTCAGTGCACACCTTTACAAAGCATTATCATCTGCCACTCTACTCTAAATCCACGGCAGGCTTTGCCACTGCAGTTCTGCAGGGCCTCATAGCCACTCCTAATGCTGTTTAGCTCCAGCCTCCCAACCATAGCTTTGGGACTCTACCCAAATGTAATGACTGCAACAGTGAAACACGAAGAATATAGTACAGTTGTGTACACTTACCATAAATGTAGATGTTCGAGTGTATTCACTGTTGCAGTGCAGGTTACCCACCCACCACCCCCTTTATTTCTGCTGGAACTTATTTTTTCCTTCTCTGATCTATACAACCTATGTGGTGTATTTGCTTGTAGATGAAGGTAAAGTTTATATTGGTGCATGTATGTTTTTTTATATATATATATATATATATATATATATATATATATATATAAATTTTGGCTACTCTTTAGAGGGTACCTGACATCTGGGGCAAGAAAAGCTGAAGAAAATGGCGTCGGGTGCATCTTTTATACCCCTGACGACCTGACGTCAGGGAAGAGGCGACAGCATCCGACGCAGGATCTAAGACTTTGGAATTCAGGCCAACTGAGGGCATCCTGCCAGCAGGATTACCCAAATGTAATGACTGCAACAGTGAATACACTCGAACATCTACATTTATGGTAAGTGTACACAACTGTACTTTTTTAGGTGCCCAAAGTCAGCTTTGGAGAAGTTTTTCATGGTGATTTTCCTTTGTTGGTGGTGTGGGTGAGATGTGGATTTCCATGGTAATTAGTTTGTGGTCGGATCTAACAAGGGAGGAATTGACTATTGGTGGTGAGCAACAGTTGCCCATGTTAGTAATAACCAGGTCAAGGATGTTGCTTCCTCTAGTGGGGGTAAGAATGAGCTGGTCCAGCACATTGGAATTAATGAGTTCCAGGAAGCATTGGGCAAGTGTATTGGTGCATGAATAGTTTTTCCAGTTGATGGGGGAATAGTTGAAGTCACTCAGTATGAGAGTGTTGGGTTGGACCCTAATAGTTTCCAGGGTGCTTAGGAACGTGGAATGAGTCTTGGGACATGGTTGGAGACCTATAGCAGGCTACAACCTGAATCGCCGTCTTACCCACTGTTAGTTGTACCTGAAGTATCTCTGATGCATTATGCTCGGCTACTAGTCTGGAGGTGGGCATATTCTTTATGAATATGCAGACGCCACTGCCTTTGGAACTTCGGTCCAATTTCTGGGGCCGAAAGGGGTGGAATGAGTTATAGCCTGGTAGACCAGGGGCACTTTCTGCTGCTTTAAACTAGGTCTCCATTACAGCACAAATGTCGATGTTCTCAATTTTGAGGAGTGCTTCAAGTGAGTGCATCTTGAGATTTAGACTTCTAACATTAAACAGCATGACCCTCAGCTTGCAAGACATCAGATGAAACCTTAGATGTACTTGAAGAAAACTTTCTTTGATGTTTGCACTATAAGGTGCACATCTTTAGAGATATTCACTCTTAATTATATTGTTAATTATACAATTAAGCTTATGTTTTCATCATTCTGTAAATATCTCAATAAACATGCACTCAAAGAGAAATCTTTTCTTCATGTGGAACCTTATGTCAGTTTAACAAAAAAATGTTCTAACAATAAATGTCTGAGTAGTATAGTTTCCAAGATATGACAATTTGTCTGTGAAAGTTTAGAAAAAATATAATTTGAGGTTTGTGTGCATTATGCAAGCAATAATGCCCAACCAGGTATGTGTTATTGTGGGAATAACGTCCTTCTAGGTGTGTTCTGAGGCCCGACCCTCCAGGCAGAGGGCCACTTCACCCTTGGACGGGCATTATTTCCACAATAACATGCACCCTGTTGTGCATTATTGTGCTTAAGAGAATGGGCTGTCTGTAAAATTGTTGTGTTTTTTGTTTATTTATTATTTTTATTTTTATATTTTTGATGTAAAATAGTTTCTCCACCTAATGTTTCAGACTTGCTGTATATGTAAATGGTGCTGGAGGAAGCATTTTACGTTCAAATATAACATTTAAAAAAATAACCAGATATGTAGTTTATTTTTTGGTTCCTTTCTCCTAATATGTGTGGTTTGCTGCTAGTCATTGCGATTGAAGTCACTAAATATTGACATAGATTTGACTTTCAGACTTTATTTTCTTCTGAAAATTCAGGGTAACGCAAATCCTGTTGTTTAAGTTACTTTGTAATTGTATAATAGCTATTTAAAATGTGTTACTATTTTTGAACCTTTGTTCCCCCTTTATTTCAGGCTTTATCAATATATATTCCTTTATCCAGATATCTTGAGCTAAGAGGTCAAGAGGTATGCAAACCTCTTATCTGCTGCTGCCAGTGCTTGATCACTTTCACTCTTCACTCTCTCTAACACACACACCCACACACCTTGCGTTCATGCACACAAGCATGCATGTGCTCACAGACAGACAGAAACATAAACATGCATAAACACATACTACACACACACGCGTCCGCGTACACACTTTTTCTGTTTCATTTAGTTTTTACACTCGCTAAACAGCAAAAGTGCTGCTTAGCGAGTGTAGAGTAATGGCTCAATGCATCTCGCTGTCATTCACATGCACGCATACACTCACACACAGAGACATAAACAAACGCACTCACTTTTTTAAAATATATTTTTCATTCCCTAAACAGCAAAAGCAGTGCTTAGTGACCGTAAAATAATGGTGACCATTAGGTTTCTTTCTGTCTGAGCTCCACAGCAGCTTGATATGCTGCCGTGAAGTGGCAGACTCGTTTTTCAATGGGCATTACATGTAGTTTAACACCCTGCTGGAGAATGTCCGTTCTCCATTCAGGTGCCAGTCTGCAGGTTGCTCATTCTTTAAAATATATTATAGTATTTATGAAAAGTCTATGAATGCAAGGACTGTTATCACTGTAAAGGATAATTCCTACTTATAGCATTGTTATTTGTATAGATTTAATGGCTTTTATTCACAAAAGGTTAACATTTGTTTTTTATGCTTTATTTTTAAGAAAATGCTGTGGAATGCAAGGTATGTGTAGGCTGCTAGAGGTATGACATTCCACTGTACATAGGTGTTAGTGAGATAAATGTGTTTACCAGAGTAGTGCACTGATCTCAATGGACCATTTGCAGGCACAGCCCAGGTGAATAAGATCACATAAGAAATGAACAAAACATATTTACAGATACAAGAATATGTTAGAAAACACACACACACACACACACATATATATATATATATATATATATATATATATATATATATGTATGTGTGTGTGTGTGTGTATATATATATATATATATATATATATATATATATATATATATATACATGTATACATATTTATAGATACAAGAATATGTTAGAAAACATATATGTGTGAGTGTGTACATTATATATATATATAGATAGATATATACACACATGTGTAGATATCTACAGATGCTTAGGAGAGCTTAATGGATAACATGCAGCCGTAATGAGTGAGATGCTTCCTTCATGTTGTTTTCCTGTTCCCCTCTAAAGAGGAAGAAGGGGCAGACATTCATGCTGAATGACTGAACCGAAACAAAATCCCAAGGTAATGTGGATCATTTTGATACCACTGAGGAGTTAGGATTCAGGGAACTAGGTAGTATATTTACTTATGTGCTCACAGATTTATATATGTGCTTCAATAATGGAAAACAAGAAAATCTGAAGACCGCTTCTTGGGCTGTGGGTAATAGCCACTCCCCTCCCATGATGATTAGCAGGTTCCTCACACAGTACCTCAACATTACTGTACCAGCAGAGAGAACATAGAGAAGTAAACATCTGAAGGGAAGGCCTTATAAACTCGGAGTGATGTGAAAGAAAAAGACTTGAGATGATGTAAGCAGTAATGTTTTCACTCTGTTTTCATGCTGTTTTATTATTCCTTCAGTTCCTGCTATAACCATAGAGTAAAATCCACCAAATGCTTTCTTGATAAGAGTCACATTATAGTGGCTCTCCTTATAATATTTCACATTGGAATAAGGGAGGTTGAGAGAAGGAGAATAGTGACCTGACTGGTAAGACCATTAGAAAGTTATATGGCTCTGATAGGGTTACTGCCTTTTGCCAGACTGGTCTTTCAGTGTCATTGCAGATTGCTTAGGTGGAACTCCCTAGTAATCCAGGTCCCAGATACAGACACTTAACCTAGATCTCCCTAGTCAAGGAACACATCTTTTTGACCATGTACCTTGTTGAGTTTTGTCACTACATGAGTCCATTTAGGTTAAAGAAAATTATATTGCAGTTAATGCTGATTGCAGAATTTACTAATTTCTTTCATTTAATCCTCTAACATGACTGTTAAACCCTGTGGTATATTTGTGCAGATTAAAGTTTAGAGAACACACACTGTAGTGTCATGACAGCCGTTAATCATGAACATTGTCATGTATGTTTATCTTGTTACTGCAGATTTGTCACAGAAAGGAAAGTATAGCTTTGATGAATGTGTGAGACCTTTACCAGTGGAAGATTTAATCTGAGGCTGCATTTGAAGACCTATTTTAGGAAGACTTATAAGGCATAATTGCTAAATGCAAAAAAAGCTTTCTTGTTCCCAGTGTGTTTGCAAATATAGAAGTTACAGATAACACTACAGCCCTATCACTGTACAAGCAAGTTTTTGTATCATAAACAAAATAATTCCAAGTGTGGTATAGTCCAAGGCATATATTCTGGCCATAAAAGCAAAATTCTTTATTGAAAGTTAAGCGCTTTTGTCCCTATTAAACTAGGAACTTCTTCAGAAACTTAGGCCCTTGAGCCAATAGTCTAGTACCTATCTGTGAACCTGTAGCAAAGTTCATCAGCACTCTTCAAGAAAAATCTTGATGAGTGGATGGGAAATAGGAAATACACCCCGGGGATCACTTCTGTGGTTCTGCTCGACAGGGGCACAGGAAAATAACTTTCTTGGGGGGGCGTAAGCCAGGGAACCTTGTTGGTTAGGATTACTTAAGCCCTTGGGCCGATAGCCTAGTACCTACCTATGAACCAAAATTCATTACAAACTGATACTTTTAAACCCAATTAATTAATCACATGATCTACTACTGACTACTCATTCGCTGTTGTGTTTAATGACCATTTCCAACAATATACTTGTTAAAATACATAGAAATGACTCTAGTCATAGGTGACTCTATAGTCATGCACACTGATGTTCCACTCACCAGGCTAAACAAGGAAAAAGTTACTGTCAGCTGCCTGTCGGGTGCCAGGATCCGCCACATAACGCATACACTCAGGTCACTCCACAAGTACAAATATGACTTTGTCGTTGCCCATGTTGGTGTGAATGACCTGAGATGTACCTCCCTGGACTACATGAAAAGAGACATGGGGGAGCGCTCCAATCTTGTAGCCCAGGCAGGTATGACCCTAGCCCTGAGTAGCATCCTGCCATCACCCGGAATGATACCACAATACAAGGACAAAATGATTGACTTTGACAATTGGCTAAGCTTTTTGGTGTCATTCTAAGGGGATCCAGTATCTGTCTGCCTGGGATGACATGATCGACAGACCACGATGCTTTGCCAGAGATGGCCTGCACCTGTCGGCCTTGGGATTCCGGATACTGGCTAAAGCTCTTGCCACCCCTATAGTGCCTTTTTTTAGGCAAGGTTCAAATGACAAATTCACCACTGTAACAGGTACAAGCAAGCAAAATCTCAGGGTAATGCTGCTCAGTGCTAGAAGTCTAAACCTCAAAATGCATTTACTCGAGGCACTCCTTAAAATGGAGAACATCGACATCTGTGCAGTGACAGAGACCTGGTTCAAGGCTCCAGAGAGCACCCCTGCATTACCAGGCTATAATTCATACCACACCTTTTGGCCACCTAACCTGGACCGAAACACTAAAGGCGGAGGCATGTCCATATTCATTAAGGATATCCACACCTCCAGGCTAGTTGCTCATCGTAATGCATCCGAGATTATCCAAGTGCATCTAACTCTGAAATTGTAACTCTACTAATCCCCCCCCCATGCCAGGATTCCCCCACTCCTCATTTCTTGATACACTGGAAAGTATTAGTTCAACTACCCCACCATTAACTGGGAAAACTACTCATGTACAAACTCTTTTGCTCAACGTTTTCTGGAATTCATAAATTCCAACGCCTTGGATCAACTTATTCATACCCCCACCAGGACAGCAATATCCTAGACCTGGTCATTAACAACATGGGCGACCGTTGGTCAGATCCAACCACAAGCCAATCACCCTAGACACCCCCCCCCCCCCATTAGGGAAACCACTGTAAAAAAATTTCTCCAAAGCCAACTTCACGCTTCTTAAGACAGAAGTGGCAAACTTCACGACACCCATGCAGACAGACAATAGAGGTACGATTGCTGAATCCTACACAAATGCACTTTATAAGCACTTGCACAAGTGCATGAATCATGCTATTCCTAACAGAACCAAGATGCTATCCTCCAAGAAAAGAAAGCCAATCTGGTGGTCCCCTGCCATAAAAAAAACTCTACAACAGAAGAAAGAAACTGTTGCAAAAAAGAGTAAAATCCTATGATTGGAGGAACTCCCTGGTCAGCCACAGTAAGAAGCTGAGATCCCTCATAAAATCCTCCAAAGCTAGTTATGAAAACAAAATTGCCACTGATTCTAAAGACAAACAGAAAGCATTCTATAGCTATGTCAAGAATCTCAATGACAACACTCAGATCTGCTCTGAGTTACAGCACAATGGCACTAAATATAAGAACCAGCTGATATTGCCAACATCCTGGCAGATAAGTTCACTGCTAACTTTACCCCCCTTTCACCCCCTATGGGGCCCATCTCTATACCGGAAGAATGCATAGTTCCTGTAATCATGGCTGCACAGGTAAAAACCACACTTTACAAAGCCAAGAACACAGCATCCATGCGACCTGACAACATCTCAGGCTGCGTTTTACATGAACTACAGAATGAACTGGCACCCCAACTAAGTACCATGTTCAATCATAGCCTCATCTCAGGCTTTGTGCCAACTGAATGGCGCGCAGCGATGGTTATCCCAATCCACAAAGGGGGAGCCACTACGGACCCCAGGAACTACCGCCCCATTAGCCTAACGAATATGGTCTGCAAGGCCATGGAACGTCTCATCATGGAACTTATAAACAAAGACATTGATAATCTCCAAACTCTGGACCCCACCCAGTTCGGGTTTCTAAAAGGCAGTTCATGTCTCGTAAACCTGATAGACTTCTTTGAAGCAGTCACCAAAGCCGTAGATGAGGGTAAGGTGGTTCACATAGCTTATCTAGATCTCACCAAGGCTTTTGACACCATCCCCCACTCTGGAATTATAGATAAACTCACTAAACTAGGTATAAATCCCTATGTCACAAGATGGGTTGCCAACTGGCTCACTGACAGAACCCACACTGTGAAAGTAGCAGACACCAAATCCAACTTCAGACCAGTGACAAGTGGAGTACCACAGGGTTCAGTCCTGGGTCCTCCCCTGTTTGGTATCTACTTTTCTGAAGTACAAGCTAACACAGAAGGTCTTTGTTTAATGAAGTTCACAGATGACTGCAAACTAGGAGCCATAATCGAAACTCCTAATGATGTAGACATCCTAGAAAAGGGCCTCACTGAGACAGATGCCTGGTGTCAAAGCCATGGCCTCAAGCTCAGTGCCAAAAAGTGCATTGTCATCCTCTTTGTTAAAAACTCTGTACCCATGAGCTACCACATAGGTGGTAGTCTACTTAACACCGGAAGTGTGATAAGAGACCTTGGGACACGGGTGGACAGTAGTCTCTCCTTTGATAATCACATCGCCACAGTAGTCAGGAAATCATTCTACGTGACACTCCTCATCATAAAAGGTTTCTCATCCAGGAAAAAAGAGGTCACTATTCCCCTCTACTCATCACTCATTAGACCCATTATAGAGTACAATGCCCCTTTTGGTATGTATCTCACAAGACATCTACAACAACTGGAAAGGCTGCAGAAATACCTCACAAAGAGGATTACCGGCCTCAAACAGATGCCCTACGTAGACCATCTCAAAAAACTCCAGCTTTACTCCGTCGCATATCACCTACTCAGAGGTGATCTCTGCCTAGCATACAAAGCTATGTCAAACCCAGAGCTGTTGGACATGCTCCGCTTAAAGAAATCCCAGTCCCTCCAAGCTACACGCTCTAGGGACCTAAACATTGTCACCACAACAAACAGAACATCCTGGAGGGATAGATTCCTGTCCCAGAGACTTCCCATACTCTGGAACAAACTACCTATCTATAGCAAACAAAGCTCCTCATTAGCACTCTTCAAGAAAAATCTTGATGATTGGATGGGAAATAGGAAATCCACCCTGGGGATCATCTCTGTGGCTCTGCTCAACAGGGGCACAAGAAAATAATTTTCTTGGGTGGCAAAAGCCAGGGTACCTTTTTGGCTAGGCTTATATAGGCCCTAGGGCCAATAGCTTAGTACCTACCTATGAATTAAAATTTATATTATTGTAAAACAACTCATTCTAGGTTAAATATCTGTTCTAATGAAACTTTTACACTATTCAATCTAAAAATAATAATAATGGCAGGAAGCAGTAAAGCAATTCACAACAATTGGACAGGACTAGTATACCTGGCAGTTTGTTCAAGCAGTAGACATTATTATGTAGTGAAAATGGTGCGAAGTCTCTATAAGAGAATTTACAAACACAATTATGCTATTCAGCATCAAAACTTGAATAATGCCCTTTATTAACACAGTATTAGTTGTTCCTCTTTCAAAACGTTCCATTGTGGTATCCATGAAGTAGTAAGAAAAAGTCCAAGAGGGGGGTTTTGGGAAAAGGAATTGGCACTTAGTGAGCTAAACTGGCAGCTAAGGTTGAATGCAACTACGTTGCCAGGGTTAAACGAATCAGAGAACCTTATGCCTGTTTTGAAGAAGAAAGCATTTGATATATGAATCCCCATTTAATAATATTGTTCCATAAATATATGCATACACATTTTTTATATTTTACTTGGTAGGTAGAGAATATATACAATATTTTTATTATTATATAAAAGTATACATGGGAGAAAATTGTGAATTGCTTTACTGCTTCCTGCCATTATTATTATTTTTAGATTGAATAGTGTAAAAGTTTCATTAGAACAGATGTTTAACCTAGAATTAGTTGTTTTACAATAATATAGATTTTGAGTTTTTCGATGTATTTTAACAAGTATAGTGTTGAAAATGGTCATTACACACGACAGTGATGGAGTTTTTAGTAGCAGGTCTTGTGATTAATTGGGTTTAAAAGTATCAGTTTGTAAAGAATTCTGGTTCTGAAGAAGTCCCTAGTTTATTAGGGACAAAAGTGCTTAACGTTTAATAAAGAATTTTGCTTTTATGGCCAGAGTGTATACCTTGGACTGTACCACACTTGGAAGTATTTTGTTTAAAGTTCTTGTATCATGCTTAAAAGTAGGGATTCAGGTTTTCAGAATCATAATTAAATTTCAGAATGCCTTTATCAATCAACTTAACTGCTATGTTTTGCAGCTATATATAAGTATCCCTATTATTTTATGAAATTAAGATGAAATTATTTGAACAAAATGGCAGATTTTTCCACTCTTAAAGGCCTTTTTCTTTATAAAGTAAGATCTGATATTGTTAATCCTCGTTCATTCCTTACACATGGGTATCGGTTCCGACCTCGGAACCGAGCCGGCCATTTTCCAAGCTCGCGTCAGCTACAAACTCTCGAGCTAAACTCTTACCCATAATCCACCCCTCCCTGTTACCCCAGATTTCGATAACTTTTTCTGTCAGAAAAGTTTCTATTTTGTTGTCTCTTACCCTATCACATCTAGCGACCATATTTTTTTGAGTTTTCTTCTCTTTTCTCTACACCTTTTACTGCAAGGTATTTTCCCCTACCATCGTTGGTAATCTTCCTTTTTTCATACCTTCAGGTATTCTTTTGTACCATTGCTGGTACCCTTTCTAATATCCCTTTTTTCTGTCATGGCAGATAAGAAAGGTAGTCCGGGTTTTAAAAGATGTTCTGATTGTGAACACAAATTACCTACATCTGATGCACACTCTTTGTGCGTTTATTGTTTGGGGGGTGTCCCATTTATCTGTTGACCTGCCCTGTACTATCTGTAAAAATTTTTCTAACAGAACCTTGTTAGAAAGAAAAAACAAGTTGTTGCTAAAGGGACTTCTTAAATCTCCCTTTTCAAAGGCTATTTCTGGGTTGGAGGCCTCAACCCCTCCTAGAGCCCATAAGAAAATTTTGGATGTTCCTACTAAGGGCAAGTCCTTGCCTTCGTCCCTGGCTGAGGACTCCTGCCAACTAAAACCTAAAAAGGCTAAAGTTTCTGCTCCGGAGCTCACTCAGTCAGCCCCAGTGCTTTCGGTGCCTAGACATTCGGCACCGAGGCCTTTGGCTCCATTAGTGATCTCGGCTCCGTCTTCTCCTGCAGCCTTCACTATATCAGCACCGAGGGGCTCCTCGGTTTAGACTATTATGACTACTGTATCGGCAGACCTTGACCACGTCGGCTTCGACATCTTACTCGGAATTGACGCCTCAGTTGTTGGCTCCAATTTTGTCGGTTCCAGCTTCGGTACCGACAACCACTTTGGCACCGAACCTTGTGTCAGTGCAGACCGTGACCTCGGCACCGATGAATTTCTCTGTGCAGACACCCATAGTCCAGTCTCTCTCTGCACCGTTGTTCTCGGTGCGGACTGGTGAGGTGGGCACCGAGTTTGTCTCTTCTGTGGACAGGCCTGTTTCTCCCTCAGTCTCCATGAAGTCCACTAGAAGCCTTTCTGAGCACAATGTGTTGCGTCTTGTGGATCAAGTGCTTTTGGCCAGAGGTATCCCACCCCCCAGGACCTATCCTTCCTTGGGAGGTGATCACCCATCTCCAAAGACCCCTTCTTATTCTCCTCCTTCATTGCCTTTGAAGTCTATTGATATAGCACAGTCTTCCCCCTCTGCAGTTCCCTTTATGGATCTCACTAAGGAACCGCAGTTGCCTTTGTGGCAGGAAAGTTTTGCTATGACCCAGGATGACAGTTGTGACACGCATAATTTGCTGCTCCACAGCCATCCAGGGACTCCGAGTCGGCAGGCTGAGCCACTTGGGGAGGGGTGACCCCTGTCCTGGACACTCGCTCCTCTTCAGGTGGACCAGCCTTTCAACTGATGGAGAAGGCTTTAACTTCTGCTGGCTATACTGGGCTGTCTATCCCCCCTCCCTCCTCTGGTACACTGGTTTCACAAGTTGCACCTAGCTGACACAGGGTGCAAGGGCCTCAGGACATATTCCCACAGGAAACCCCTTTTCTGTTGTCTTCCCCAGCTTCTCCCTCTGAGGAAGTCCACCAAAAAAGTTTGTGTAAGAGGAAGCACATGGACTCAACAGAGGAGTCCCTCACTGAAGACACAGAGTTTGATGAGGGGGAAGGATCCCCTTGGTCACCCTCTGAGGTATCCTTTGGTGATATCCCCGAAATCCTTAAACAGAGAGGTAACTGGCAGCCCTCTAATCTGACCTCTGAGGAGTCTGTGTTCCTACAGGCTTTTCGCACCTGGCCTCCTACCTCCTGGGTTACTCCACCTGCCGATGAACTTGTCCGGCTCATCGTGCAGTGTGCATGGAAGGCTCCTGACACCATCGAGGCTATTCCTCGGAGGCCAGATAAGATTTTGTCCCCTCCTGCTATGGATCCCCATTGGTCAAAAGATCTTCCTGTGGATGCTCTGGTGGTGGCGGCCGCAACAAAAAAGGATCTGGCAGAAGAAGAAAGCCAGTCTGTCCATCTGCCTAACAAAGAGTCCCGGGCCATGGACAGGATAGGGAAGCGCACCTTTGCATCAGCAACCTTTACTATCAGGTCCCTGAATTATATGGCACACTTTACCAGGCTTCAAAGGGATCTGATTTCCGAGCTCTCTGAAACCTTGGCTGGTGCCGTGTCTGATGAGGTCCATGACAAAGTGGCCTCTCAGCTGGCCACCATTGAGTCAATATCTAACTCCTGTATGCGACTGATATCTCACGCATCAGAAGGAGCAGCTAAAGTGGCGGGTTCAGCTGCAGTCTTGAGACGACATGCCTGGATGCACTTGTGCAATTTCACAGAACCGTTTATGGCTTCCTTTCTTAATGCTCCCATTGAGGCCTCTTCGTTGTTTGGACCCAAAGTAAAAAGAACACTGGCCAGATGTGAACAGGACGGTAAGATCCTTTCTGCCGTAGATGTCCGTTATTCTTCCCCTCAACCTGCTTTCTCCCTAAACCAAAAGAGTGGGAAGATATGGTTCAAGAAATCTCAGGGTCCTTTCCGTGACACACAGGCAGAGTTCTCCCCTAGAGGCAGAGGGGAAAACTCACAGGGAAGACCCTCCTTTCGGGGCAGAGGGGATCTGCATAATCAGGGTCCCATGGACTCTTTCCCTGGCCAATCCTACCAGTGCTCCTGAAGAGCGGCCAAACTCCTTTCCTCTGGAGGTGGTTGGTGGTTGGGGAACATTTCTCCTTGTACCCTTCTGCCTGGCTAACCGTCACCACCGATTCTTGGGTACAAAGGATTATAACCAGAGGTTATCATATCCCCTTCGATATTTGTCCTGTCCCTTCAAAAAACCTTCCCGACGTTCCACCCAGTCAAAGGGAAGAAGCAGCACTAGGGATAGAAAAGCTGCTAAGAAAGAGAGTCATCCAAATAATCCCTCCTGACCAAATAGGATCCAGATTCAAGACTATTTTTGGTGCCAAAGAAAACCAGGGACTGGAGACCAATTTTGGATCTCAGTGTATTGAACAAGTTTGTGAGAGTACAAAAATTCCGGATGGTCACAATACAGTCTATCCTTCCGCTTTTGGAAAAAGACGATTGGCTGTGCCCGATAGATCTTCAAGATGCATACTACCACATAAAATTGGACAGGCCATCAAGAAGATTTCTGTGCTTCCGTGTGGGAGCCAGTCACTACCAGTTCAGAGTACTGCCCTTCGGACTCTCTACAGCCCCCAGAGTGTTCACAAAGTGCATGGCAGTCATGACAGCTCACTTGCGACTTCAAGGATTCCAGGTGTTTCCATACCTAGACAACTGGCTCATTTTTGCCCCCACCAGACATCTACTGGAAGAAGCACTGGCATACTCTCTCCTCACTGCACAAAGGCTAGGACTAACCATAAACTGGCAAAAATCCAGTCTCACCCCATCTCAGTCGACAGAATTCATAGGGGTTATCTTGGATACAAAGAACAGCAGAGCTGCCATTCCAGAGTTTAGAATTTTAAGGATAAAGCAACAACTGATTCCAATCCTTTCAAGGGAGAAATCCACAGCTCACTCTGTTCTCAAGCTGTTGCGTTCCATGGCAGCCTCCATCACCATTGTCCCCCTGGCCAGGTTTCATATGAGGCTTCTACAATGGCTACTGCTCACCCAGTGGTATCCTTTTCAGCATCCTCTTTTAGCCAAGATTCGAGTAACCCACAGGTGCAAACAGGATTTAAATTGGTGGATGACACACAATCTGTCACAGTGGTCTCACCCCTTCTCCCCCCAGCAACCCAAGGCCACAGTGACCACGGACGCCTCCCTGATGGGGTGGGGGGGCTATGTCAGAGACAGGCAGTCCAAGGCACTTGGTCCGAACTGGAGGCCCATCTGCATATAAATGTTCTAGAGCTGAGGGTGGTGCTTCTGGCGTTGCAAGCATTCCATCCCCTGCTGCCGTCTGGGACGATTGCGATTCAGTCAGACAACATGGCGGTGGTCTGGTACATCAACAAGCAAGGTGGAACCAAATCTTACCCCCTTTGTCGAGAAGCCATGAGGATATGGCAATAGGCGATGGCTACCAACCGTTTTCTTCTAGCAACGCACATTCCTGAGAGTTCCAACTTGATAGCAGACAGACTCAGCAGGTGCATTCTACAATCTCGCGAGTGGTCCCTAAATCCCTTGATAGTGGCAGAGATCTTCCACTGCTGGGGCCGTCCTTGCGACCTCTTTGCATCCCAACCAACTACAAATGCAGCAACTACTTAGCCCTGATTCCCCCTCCGGGACAGTCACCCAGGGACGCTCTAGTCCACGATTGGCCCTCGGGTCTTCTTTATGCATTCCCACCCTTTCCCCTCATTCCCCAGTTTCTGAAGAAAGCCTGTCAATTGAAGGTGTTTGCCTTACAAACACAAGGTGCAGGGTTTGAGTCTCACAAGGGATAATTGGCTAGGCTTAAAATGGCTCGCAAGGGCAGTTAAGCTTAGTATGAATCTATGAACCTATGAACATATAAGAGCAAGGTGATCCTCATAGCACCATATTGGCCTTGTCAGATTTGGTTCCCCTTCCTTTGGCCTCACTTACTAGATAGACCATGGATTCCCCATCTAACCCCGGAGTTGATCTCACACCCACAGAGCCTGATTCATCCCAGCTTGAACAGCCTGAAGCTCACAGCTTGGCTTCTCCAATTCCCTTGATTGCCAGGCAGAATGATCTTTCTTTACCAGTATGTGACATTCTCATTGCATCTCATAAGTCTTCCACTAGAATTACTTATCTAAGCAAGTGGAAAAGATTTACCTGTTGGCTGAAAGATAAGCAAGTAGATCCCTTCTCAGCACCAGTGTCGATAATACTAGACTATCTGGCCAACCTTTTCCAATCGGGTCTATCGGCCTCTACTATTAGAGTTCATTTGGCTGCAATTTCTAATTTCCATGATGGTGTCCAAGATTCCTCTCTTATATCTCACAAATTGTGCAAGACCTTCATAAAAGGTGTGAATCATCTGAAGCCACCTTTTAGAGAACCTATTCAACCATGGGATCTATCATTAGTTCTACAAGCTCTGACAATGCCACCCTTTGAACCAGCTTCTTGCGACCTCAAGTATTTGTCATGCAAAACCTTGTTTTTGGCCGCCATTACTTCTACCAGATGTATCTCTGAGCTTCAAGCTTTATGTATCGAGTCCATACTTGATTTTTCATAGAGATAGAGTGTCTTTGAGAACTAATCCTTCATTTCTGCCAAAAGTGATCTCTGAAATGTCTATTAATCAAACCATTGAATTGCCAGTTTTCTTTCCCAATCATTCAAACAGAGGAGAGTATTGCCTACATACCATAGATATCCACAGGCAAATCCGTTTTTACTTAAACAGGACTAGGTCCTTTTGTAAATCTGACCAGTTATTTTTGGCCTATTGTGGACCTAGTTAGGATCTGCTGTTGCTAAGGTCACATTAGCTAGATGGTTGAAGGACTGTGTGACCTTCATTTATACACAACGTAATATCCCGTTGCCTACTACCATGAAAGCTCATTCGACAAGGTCGGTGGCAACTTCTGCTGCCTTCCATGCCAGAGCTTCTTTACATGACATCTGTGCAGCTGCAACTTGGGCTACGCCTCATACCTTCATCAATCATTACACATTGGATTTAGCCTCCAGGGGACGAGCATCTTTTGGTTCTATGGTGCTCAGGAATGTCCTTCCTTGAGAGCCTCCCAGGAATAGAGGTAGCTGGGGACTCTGTCCCATGCGTAAGGAATGAACGAGGATTAACAATATCAGATAAAGAAGTTATGTCTTACCATAACGTTCCATCTGTATTGTTGATCCTCGTTCAGTCATTACGACCCTCCCTCCTTCCCCCTCCTGTGGCTTCTAGTGGATCTCACCATCCGGTTCTCTTAGGTCATTTGACCAGAGGTAGCCTCTACCTTCTTTTGACTTACAAACTCAATCTGAGGTAATAGGGAGAGGGGGATTGTGGGTAAGAGTTTAGCTCGAGAGTTTGTAGCTCACGCGAGCTAGGAAAATGGCCGGCTCGGTTCCGTGGTCGGAACCGATACCCATGCGTAATGACTGAATGAGGATCAACAATACAGATGGAAAGTTATGGTAAGACATAACTTCTTTTTCTGTCATTTTTCTTTGGGGTCTTGTGATAGCTTCCTCTGGAATCTTGTCTTTCATTACAGTTGCAGATGAATTTTAATGAACTGTCCATATCCCAACGAATACTGCTTCTTACACTCAGCCTGGAATAGTAGCCAGGAAATTGCAATCCTGTGAACACGGGTAGTATGCATGTACATTTTATCCAGGGGTAACATACTGTGGTAAGACAGGAGGTAGGAACCAGATCAGTGAATGTATTTCTGTAGTAGAGTGCCCTAGGTTTTCTATTTCTGAGGCAAGTGCCTCACTTTCTGGAAAAGCACAGCATTTATGTAAATATGTCATTATAGATCAATTTATGCATTTCATCTTCCATATTTTTAACATTATTCTTATTGCATTCACCACTAAAATCATATTTTATGCCTTGTAGTGTCATCCCTCCCAGTTTGAATGCATACTTGGAGAAATCTGACTTTGAAGTATATGCAAGATTTTCTTAATACATTGCTGTTTACTGTATTCTGAAAGGGTCTCACATTCATTAACTGTTCATAGGTTCATAGATAGGTACTAGGCTATCGGCCCAAGGGCCCACGTAAGCCTAGCCAACAAGGTTCCCTGGCTTACGCCACCCAAGAAAGTTATTTTCCTGTGCCACTGTCGAGCAGAGATGCAGAAGTGATCCCCGGGGTGTATTTCCTATTTCCCATCCACTCATCTAGATTTTTCTTGAAGAGTGCTAATGAAGAACTTTGCTTGACATAGATGGGTAGCTTGTTCCAGAGTATGGGAATGTCCTTTTTATTGTGGTGACAAGGTTTAGGTCCCTAGAGCGTGTAGCTCAGAGGGATTTCTTTAGGTGTAGCATGTCCAACAGCTCTGGGTTTTACATAGCTTTATATGTTAGGCAGAGATCACCTCAGAGTAGGCGATATGCTACGGAGTAAAGCTGGAGTTTTTTGAGGCGGTCAGTGTAGGGCATTTGTATGAGGCCAGTAATCCTCTTTGTGAGGTACTTCTGTGGCCTTTCCAGCTGCTGCAGATGTCTTGTGAGGTACATTCCAAAAGGGGCATTGTACTCTATAATGGTTCTAATGAGTGTCGAGTAGAGGGGAACAATGACCTCTTTTTTCCTGGATGAGAACCCTTTTATGATGAGGTGTGCCACGTAGAAGGACTTCCTGACTACTGTGGCAATGTGACTATCAAAGGAGAGACTACTGTCCACCTGGGTCCCAAGGTCTCTTATCACACATTCGGTGTTAAGTAGATTGCTGCCTATGTGGTAGTTCATGGGTACAGAGTTTTTACCAAAGGGGATGACACTGCACTTTTTGGCATTGAGCTTGAGGCCATGGCTCTGAAACCAGGCATCTGTCTCAGCGAGGTCCTTCTGTAGGATGTCCACATCATTTGGGGACTTGACTATGGCTCCTAGTTTGCAGTCATCTGTGAACTTCATTAGCCAGAGGCCTTCTGTGTTAGCCTGTACTTCAGAGAAGTAGATACGAAACAAGAGAGGTCCCAGGATGGAACATTGTGGTACTCCACTTGTCACTGCTTTGAGGTCAGATTTGGAGTCTGCAACTTTTACAATGTGGGTTCTGTCAGTGAGCCAGTTGGCAACCCATCTTGTGACGTAGGGATTTATTCCTAGTTTAGTGAGTTTAGCTATAATTCCAGAATGGGGGATGGTGTCGAAAGCCTTGGCGAGGTCAAGATAGTCTGTGTGAACAACCTTACCCTCATCTACGGCTTTGGTGACTGCCTCAAAGAAGTCGATCAGGTTCAGGAGGCATTATCTGCCTTTCACAAACCCAGACTGGGTGGGATCCAGAGTTTGGAGGTTACCAATATCTTTGTTTATGAGTTCCATGATGATACGTTCCATGGCCTTGCAGACCAGGCTCGTCAGGCTAATAGGTCGATAGTTCCCAGGATCAGTGGTGGCTCCCCCTTTGTGGAGTGGGATAACTGTTGCTGTGCGCCATTCAGTGGGCACAAAGCCTGATGCAAGGCTATTATCAAACATGGTGCTTAAGTGGGGAGCCAGTTCGTTCTGAAGTTCATGTAAAACGCAGCCTGGCATGTTGTCCGGTCACATGGATGCTGTGTTTTTTGCTTTAGAGAGTGCAGCTTTTACCTGCGTAGTTGTTATTACAGGGACTCTGCATTCTTCCTGTATAGATATGGGCCCTTTAAGGGGTGAAGGGAGGTAACGTTAGCACTGAACCTATCTGCCAGGATGTTGGCAATATCAGTTGGTTCTGTAATTTTCGTGCCTTTGTGCTGTAACTCAGAGCAGATCTGGGTGTTGCCATCAAGATTCTTGACTCAGCTATAGAATACTTTGTGGTTGTCCTTAGAATTAGTGGCGATTTTGTTTTCATAGCTAGCTTTGGAGCATCTTATAAGGGATCTCAGCTTCTTACTGAGGCTGACCAGGGAGCTCCTCCACTCATGGGATTTTACTCTCTTTTGCAACAGTTTCTTCCTTCTGTTGTACAGTTTGTTTATGGCAGGGGACCACCAGATTGGCTTCCTTTTTTTGGAGGATAGCATCTTGGTTCTGTTTGGGATAGCACGACCCATGCACTCGTGTAAGTGCTTATAGAGTGCATTTGTGTAGGATTCAGCAGTTGTAACTGTACTGTCCATTTGCATGGGTGTCATGAAGCTCACCACTTCTGTCTTAAGAAGCATGAAGTTGGTTTTGGAGAAATTTTTTAACGTGGTTTCCCTAATGGGGGGTGGGGGCGGGATGTGGATATCAAGGGTGATTAGCTTATGGTCGGATCGGACCAATGAGGAGCTGACTTCAGGTGTGGAACACCAGTCACTCATGTTGGTAATGACTAGGTCTAGGATATTGTTGCCCCTGGTGGGAGTGTGGATAAGTTGATCCAGGGCATTGGAGTTTATGAATTCCAGAAAGCGTTGAGCTAAGGAGTTGGTACCCAAGCAGTTTTCCCAGTTAATGGTGGGGTAGTTGAAGTCGCCCATTATTAGGGTGTTTGGTTGAACCCTAATATTTTCCAGTACATCAAGAAAAGAGGAGTGGGAATCCTGGGGCATGGTGGGGGATCTGTAGCAAGCTACAGTTTGGATTGCAGTTTTATTCAGAGTTAGTTGCACTTGGATAACCTCGGATGCAGTATGCTGTGCAACTAGCCTTGAGGTGTGGATATCCTTAATGAATATGGACACACCTCCGCCTTTGGTGTTTCATTCCAGGTTACATGGCTGAAAAGTGTGGTATGAGTTATAGCCTGGTAGTGCAGGGGTGCTCTCTGGAGCCTTGAACCAGGTCTCAGTCACTGCACAGATATCAATGTTCTCCATTTTAAGGAGTGCCTCGAGTGAGTGCATTTTGAGATTTAGCCTTCTAGCCTTGAGTAGAATTACCCTCAGTTTTTGCTTGCCTGTTCCTGTTACGGTGGTGAATTTTTTATTTGAACCTTGCCTAAAAAAGGCATTGTAGGGGCAGCAAGAGCATTAGCCAGTATCTGGAATCCCAGGGGCGACAGATGCAGGCCATCTGTGGGAAAGCATTGTGGTCTGTCGACCATGTCGTCCCAAGCAGACAGATACTGGATCCCCTTAGAATGAAGGTTAGTCAATTGTTGAAGTCAATAATTTTGTCCTTGTACTGCGGTATCATTCTGTTCGATGGCAGAATGCTACTCAGGGCTAGGGTCATACCTGCCTGGGCTACAAGATCAGAGAACTCTTCCATGTCTCTTTTCATGTAGTCCAGGGAGGTACATCTCAGGTCATTCACACCAACACGGACAATGACAGAGTCATATTTGTACTTGTTGTGGAGTGACCTGAGTGCGTGGGTTATGTGGCAGATCCTGGCACCTGACAGGCAGCTGACAGTAACCTTCTCCTTGTTTAGCCTGGTGAGTGGGACATCAGTGTGCCTGACTATAGAGTCACCTATGACTAGCGTGTTGGGTACGTTGTTTTGCCTTATTGGCTGTGGTTGAGTGGCACACTGAGTCTGTGGGCTGTGTGCCGTTTGGGTTGTGTTGGGGGATGGAGGTTGCTTGCATTTCTGCTTTGGAGGTCTCTGTTGCTTAGACAGATTATTATTGAGAGCCTCCGCAAATGTTTTTGTGTTACTATGTGTGGATTTTGGTGGTGTAGATTTAGTGAGACTATGTGATGAGTGTGGTGTGGTGCAAATGTTTACCTTCTCCTCATGACTGTCAAGATCAGTCTTGGTTTGAGAGAGCTTTACCTCGAGTTTGGCTAGATAAGTGCATCTGTCACAGGTTGTAGTGTTGGGTTTTAGGAGGAGAGGCTTGTCTGTGTACATGAGGCAATTTCTACATTGCCTCAAGATGCCCAGATTCATCAGATAGACAGGAGAGAACACTGGAAGCTGACCCGTGGACATGCCTGAATAAAAAACTATTTTCCTCTAGATAAGTGAGGAAAGTGAATACAAGAGCTGTTTTTCTGTAAGCAAGTGAGAAAAGTAAGTACAAAAACAGTTTTCCTCTAGGTAATGAGGAAGATTGAGTGCTATAGTTATTAGTAGCTTACTTAGTGCTTTCAAGTTCCGAACAAGTTTACTGTGGATGTAGGATTGT
The DNA here is from genome assembly GCF_019279795.1 of Protopterus annectens. Taxonomy (NCBI): domain Eukaryota; kingdom Metazoa; phylum Chordata; order Ceratodontiformes; family Protopteridae; genus Protopterus; species Protopterus annectens. The sequence continues at coordinate 1,384,558,765 of NC_056725.1, forward strand.
CTCAGCACCACAAACAATTCTAGAAAAGAGAATGTCAAACTAACTCTGTTGTTTACCTAACCCAAAAAACTTTTTGAAGCACTATTTCCCTGTTGTCTGTCGACCATCAGTTGTCTCCCAACCAGCCTGCCCTTTCATTCCTCCATCACTGGAATTTGAGTTGACTAGGAAGGCTGTCATCTAGACAGCCATGAAAGGCAGATCGCATTTTCTTTTTTTTCCCTCTCCGGGTCGAACTTGTGCGCATGTGGCTAGGTGTTATGGAGAAGTATGTACTGGGCTGTCAACTGATGACATCCCCTTATATATGTATGGGGCATTCACTGAAAGCATCCCTGACACCCCCACCACCCTGCTCGCAGCATGAGCTGTGGTAACGCTACAATCTCTACCAAGGGGATTTCAGTGTGCAGTGGGATCCCCCCCCGGGAGATGCATGTAGGCTGTGCCTCTTTACTTTTTCCCTCACTGCATGACTCGTTCAATACCAGTTCCACTAATCAAGTCCCAGTCTCTTGGGTCACAGTCATGGCTGCACCTCTGTCCGCCCTGGAGTCCGGCATATGGAAAAACAATATGGTTTTAGCTGTCACACCCTCATGATAGTTTAGGTGCAATTATTTTGTTACTACATTAATGGTACTAATGAAATCATTTACCTAAAGCTCCCAACAAAACTGAATAAAGCTCTCAAAGTAAAGTGAGAAGTTATGCTATTCATTAGTATGGCATCTTGCACTTTCCCATATGGTAAGAGTCCAAAACCAATCCATGCCTTGTTCTATGTGAGGCAAGCATTTGAAATTTCTTAGAACAGCTGATCTCACTACTTACCTTGTCATATCTGGTCATGTGACTTGAGATCCCCAACAGTAGCACAGGCTTCAACTTTCAGAGATGGCCTTCTTTGCCAAGTATGTTTGCAGTGATAACTGCTGGCAGAACACTAGATATATTTGAGGACAGTGGTGACAGCACGCCAAGTACAATACTCACCTAAGTTTTTGTTTAAATGTGCTACATTTGATTCTTGATGTCTTAATGACCTGTATTACTTTCCAAACGGAAGTGCTAGCAGTTTCTTTGACTTAAATTTCAATTTAATAAAATTTTACGTTTTATAAGACTTTCATTTTATTTAGCAGTCCTGCAGTTTAGTGCCACTGTACAGTTAATTGCTAGCTAAAGTACATTACATTACTGCGGCTATTATTTCTTTAACTGTAATAACAAAAAAACAGTGTTGTTAAATGAGGCAGAGAATAAGTGGAAGAAACAGCAGTTATGCGATATCTGTTAACTGATCATTGATCCAGCTTGCCTGGAAGGGTACTTTATGTGTTTGACAGCAGTAGCGTGAAATGCATTTCTGTGGCTTTTACTTCCATTACTTTGCTTATTCAAACACCTTAGAGACAGATGGTCAGAATGTGATAACTGGTGGGGTAGGAGGCAAGGAGATATTGCTTAATCACAGTTATGACTTGTTACGTGGAAGAGCACATATATAATAGTAGTAAGCTTACTTTCATCACAGTCAGAGATTAGAGATGTCATTGTGAGGAGAAAGCAGATTGCACGTAATAGCAAAGGACATTTACATGACCATTATTAAATGATCCTTGATGCAACTTGTTGAGTAGTATATGCCTCTGACAGCAACGTGTTGAACTACATTACTGTGGCCATTACTTCTTTCACTTTCTTCACAATCAGTATGACAGAAGTGTACAAAATAAAGATTTTGTTTTTCTGTGTGGTATGTTTTCTTTGAAAGTGACTGGCCTCTACTGTTATCTGATCACAGTTAACTGGTTTCTTAGGGGCAGTGTAAGTGTGTGTGGGGAGAATGTTTTGTGAAAAAAGTAGTAATTACAACTTCTAACTTGTGGACATGTTTTGAGATTTCCTCTCAATCACATGAACTGTACCTCATCAGAAGGGGCATAATGTAGGGAAAAGCAGATGTGTCAAGGATGCTGAAAATAATGTCTGTTATATTTCAGGATAAAGTGAAGATACAGCCCATGTTTTTTGGCTTTCACATTGTTACTTTTATTATAACTTCACACTATCCTTATTGCAAGTATCTTTAAAGTAATTTCCCAACAAGCATGAACGTTTCCATTTTACTCATTGAGACAAATACATAATACACACAATCATAAATATATTTTAACCATAAAGTTGCTATTTGCTTGCCCCTGAAATTGATGTTTTCCAGTATTTGAAATGTTCATAGAGAAAAATAAAAAGTAGAAAAAAGCATTGCTTTTAATTGTAAATTGACACTCAAAAATAATCGTGCTCTTCATTGCATGTGCACCCAAAATCACAACTTAGTCCAATTTATAACTAAATGTTGAGTTTTACCATCCAAAAATTATTGCTATAAACTGTTAGATGGTGTCAGAGCTGTAACCCTGTAGTAGTAATAGTAGATGTCCTTCAAGGATGCATCTGCAGTCCTTACATATGGGTTGTCCTGCCTCAGGCAGCCCTTCGGTCGGCCGGATTCCAAAGTCTGGGTCCGGCGTCGGCTGATGTCGCCCTTCTGCCTGACGTCATTGCGCCTGGGGTATAAAAGCGTCAGCCGACGCCATGTTCCTCAGTCTTTCTTGCCGCGAGGTGCCCGAAGCAGAAGCAGTTCGCAAGTGCCGGTCGGCCAGCTCCTGTGATTTCAGCTACCGAAGACTTCAAAAAAGCTAAGTACCCCGTTGGGGACTCTTTCTTGCCTCAGCCGATGTCAGATCAAACGGTTAAAGTTAATAATTGTTTATCTTGTGGGAAACAAATACCTCATAAGGATTTCCACTCTTACTGCTTACCCTGCCTAGGCCCAGACCACGACGTCTCGGCCTGTTCAGCCTGTGCTTCCTTCAATAAACGCACTCTTAGGCGTCGGGCAGAGTTTGCAGAGGAATTTTTTGGGGACAATTTTTGTTATATCATGCCGTCGGAACTTCCGACAGCACATTTACCCAAAAAACGAAAGGATAAGGACCGACACATGCGGTCCGCGGTTTTGGCCGACTCCACGCCTAGGCCTACCGCGAGTGTCTCGGTCTCTTCTGAGGCCAAATCTCTACCGCTTCAGACCGACGACACCGTACATCCGGTAACTTCGGTACCGGTGGCCATTCCTGAGTCGGTCATAGAATTTTCGTCTGAAACCGGTGCTCAAGAAATATCCGACACCATTTCTGTTGATAAATCTACCCCAGCACGTGGGGCAGCCAGGCCTCCTGTATCCATGTCCATTAAGGCCTTTACAAGGGCTAAAGCTGCTAAACAGCTAAAATCTCTCCCTCCCAAGGCTATTCCTCAGGGATCCACTACCAGTTCACAAATCTTAACCTTGGCTGAGGACCTTATTTCCTTAATCAGGGGCTCTCAGCCACATCCAGACAGGGGCTCTCAACCTCCTCCAGGCAAAAGGCCCAGGGTTGAGCAGACAGATCTCCAGTCTTCTGATGAGGCCTCAGATGACTGTCCTTTCAGACTACCAGGAGGAGGCCCTTCCGGCCTACGAGGATTCTGATGCAGAGGAATCTATTCCCTCGGCCTCCCCTCCCGAAGAGTTTTCCTTTGGGGAGACCCTTCACTCCATGAGAGAGCATTTAAAATGGCAAGGTCAGGAATTCTCTGATTCCAGAAAGAGGTTAAGGACCTTTTTACATTTACCTCAGCATAGACCTGTGGCTATCCCTCCTGTTTTGAATGTTATAGAAGATGTGTACTCTGAGTCTAGTATTTCCCCTGACTCCCTTCCTCCGGCCCCTGTCAAACCTGACAGGTACTATAGGGTCCCGGACTCACATCTATACCTTTACAAGGGCCACTCTGCTGACCCAGAAACTATTTCCCAGGGCCCTAAAGGGGTTACAACTACCACTGCCAAGAATCCACTTCCTTCTGAAAGGGAATCCAGGGCTTTAGAGAGATGGGGTAAAAAAGTGTATACTTCTTCCACTCTTTCTATGAGAGCATTAAATTGTCAATTCCATATGATACAGTATCAAGAGAATCTGTTAGATGAATTGCATAAAAAACTATCATCACCTGAACCCCTAGACCGCAAGGCCCTTCAGGATTTGGTGCATAACTCTCAACAGGTTAGCAACCATTTCGTACAGTGTGGTTATGATGCATTGGAAGCTTCATGTAGGTCAGCAATGACAGATGCAGTCATACGTAGACATGCTTGGCTGAAGGAACAAACACTGCCAGATCATGTTAAAGCAAAGCTTCTGGATGCACCACTGGAAAAACAAAAGTTATTTGGTTCCAGGGCTCAAGAGGTCTTAAAGAAATTTGAAGAAAAGGCTAAATCAGTTCAAACAGTCAAAGATTTTCTCCAGGTCCAACCACCAAGATTCAGCAGAAATTGGCCTTCTAAGAATTGGTCCTTTCCGAACACAGACAGATTTCAAAGAGGGAAAAACAGGCGTGGCAGAGGTAGAGGGCAAGCTCGAGGCTCCTACAGAGGACGTCAATGGCAGCCTCCTACCCAAAGAGGTAGTGCAGGACCTACTTCTACTGCACAAGGACAAACTCAATGACTTGACTTTGACTCCGCCAACCAGGGCTCAATTGGAAGCACCTTTGGGCGGAAAGCTATCTTTATTCTCAGAAAATTGGCACAGTATTACAAAGGACAAATGGATACTGCAAATAATAGACAAAGGATACAGATTCCATTTTCATACATTACCAAAAAGACAAGGCATGCCAAACCTGCCACCAAATCAAAGGGCAGAGGCTTTCAAGCAGATTTCCAAACTACTACAAATGAAGGCAATAGAAAAGGTCCCTTTCACAGAACAAGGCCAAGGATTTTATTCCAGACTATTCCTTGTTCTAAGAAAAGAAAAGCAATGGAGGCCTATTCTAGACTTGTCCGCACTGAATACTTATCTCATCGTGCCAAAATTCAAAATGCTGACCTTACAGCAGCTCCTTCCCATGTTGGGCAAGGGGTCCTGGCTGGTAACTCTAGACCTCAAGGAGGCATACCTGCATGTCCCTATCAGACAAAGTTGCAGAAGACACCTCAGATTTCTTGCAGGTTCAGAGCATTATCAATTCTCAGCATTGCCCTTTGGCTTATCTACTGCGTATTCACGAAATGCCTGGCATCAGTAATTGCACATTGCAGACTTCAGGGGATTCAAATATACCCATACCTGAACGACTGCCTTATACAAGCGGACAGCCAACAAACATTGTTAAACCACTTGAGCTATGCCATCCGACTACTACAGGCCTTGGGATACACAGTCAACTTTCAGAAATCAAGACTTATTCCATCCCAAAGAATAATTTTTCTGGGTGCAAAGCTGGATACAAACACCCAAATGGCTTTCCTCACAGAAGAATAACAAGAACAATTACCGGATTATTTCAAAAATCTGACAACACAAACCCAGCTGACTGCAAGGAAAATCCTGCAGGCCCTGGGTTTCATGGCATCTTGCATTCTGCTGATTCCACAGGCAAGACTGCATATGAGGAAACTGCAATGGTACCTAAGGAGTCTATGGTCTCAACACAGTCACAGCCTAGAAGCCTTGCTCCCCCTGATTCCATGCCTTCAAAAGGAATTTCTGTGGTGGGCACAAGCAAGTCAGTCAAACATGGGCCTACCTTTCAGCAAGCCTCATATCAGCCAAACCATCACAACGGATGCCTCAGACCATGGATGGGGAGCGCACATGAAGGGCAGATGTATTCAGGGGCAGTGGACTCAAAAGGAATTGTGCCTGCACATCAACCAAAAGGAAATGCTGGCAGTGATACATTCAATAGAGGCCTTCAAACATTTCCTGCATCAAGGTCACCTGCTAATAAAGACAGACAATACCACAGTTATGTGGTACATAAACAAGCAAGGAGGTACCCATTCCTACCCTCTTTGCAGGCTGGCAATGAATCTTTGGGAACTTTCCCTAAAACTCAATATACAACTGCATTCCCAGTTCGTACCAGGAAAAGAAAATGTACTGGCGGACAGCCTAAGCAGAAACACCATGGATCCACACGAATGGATGTTGCATCCAGACATTTTTCTTCAGATAACACAATCTTGGGGAAGGCCGGACATAGATCTTTTTGCCTCCCCCACAACCATCACCTGAAGAAATTCTGCACAAGGACATACCATCCTCAAGCATGGAAGGTGGACGCCATATCCTTCAGCTGGAATGCTCTAACAGTATATGCATTCCCACCTCTTCCGTTAATGAACAAGGTCTTACTGAAGATCAGGACAGAACAACCAAAAGTGATTCTGATAGCTCCAGACTGGCCAAGACAACACTGGTACCCACTGTTAAAGAGCATGACACGCACGAACCCGTGGCCCCTACCACAATGACCACTTCTTCTGACACAGCACAACTACAAGACTCTGCACTCCAGCCTGAAAACCTTGCGACTGACAGCCTGGAAAATACCTTGACTCCTCACCAGGATAAACTATCCAAGAGGGTAAAGGATATCATCATGGAAGCTCGGCAGCCTTCCACAAGAAAGGCATATTCAGCAAAATGGAAAAGATTTCGAACCTGGAGCACCGCACAGGGTCAGGATCCGACAGTGATGAGCATCCCACATATCCTTGAATACTTGGCTGAAATGCTCCATAATGGCCTTTCTTACTCATCCATAAAAATTCAAGCTTCAGCTATTTCAGCAGAGTACAACACTGATCCACCTGTATTTTCTCATTCTCTGCTGAGGCAGTTTCTAAGAGGGATAAAAAAACATCAACCCTCCAAGGACACCACCAGTGCCTACATGGGACCTTAACTTCATGTTGGAAAAATTAACGCCACCCCCATTTGAACCAGCAGCATCTTCAGAACTACAATTCCTGTCTTGGAAGACTGCCTTCCTTCTGGCCATAACCTCAGCAAGAAGAGTATCTGAGTTACAGGCCCTCATGGCAGTACAACCATTTCTCATTTTCCATAAGGACAGAGTCTCTTTGAGAACCAACCCTTCATTCATGCCAAAGGTGGTATCCAGGGTCTCACTGAACCAAGCTATCCACCTGCCTACTTTCTTTCCAAACCCACAAAATAAAGGAGAGAAACTTCTGCATACCCTGGACATTCACAGACAGTTGCGTTACTACTTGGACAGAACTAAGACTTACAGAAAAACTGACCAACTGTTTGTAGCATACGCTGCTGGTGTACAAGGAAGAGCAATTTCCAAACAAACAGTTTCAAAATGGATAGGAAATTGCATTCGATTCTGTTACTCTTTTCATGGAAAAGCCGTGCCAGCTACCATCAGATCTCATTCCACCAGAGCAACAGCCACCTCCACAGCCTTCTTAAGAGGGGTGGCTACAAAGGACATTTTAGAAGCTGCTACATGGAGCTCTGTGCATACATTTTCCAAGCATTACAACCTGCCTTTATATTCCAGATCCAGAGCAGGCTTTGCTACGGCAGTCCTGCAGGGCATGTTAGCTACACCATGCTTTTCTTAGGTCCTACCACCCCCAGCTTGGCTATGGTATTCTACCCATATGTAAGGACTGCAGATGCATCCTTGAAGGACATAGTACAGTTTTGTACCTACCATAAATGTAGATGTCCGATAGGTAAGCATCTGCAGTCAGGTTTTCCCTCCCTCCTACCCCTCTGTGGTATTCTTTGGGTACCTATCCCTCTTTTTAGCTAGCTGGGTTTATCTTTTATGGTGTATTTGTTGTTTATTGGTTTGCATGATTGGAATTTATTCATTTATTCAAAATATAGCCTTCTTTAGAGGGCACCTGGCATCTGGGGCAAGAAAAACTGAGGAACATGGCGTCGGCTGACGCTTTTATACCCCAGGCGCAATGACGTTGGGCAGAAGGGCGACATCAGCCGATGCCGGACCCAGACTTTGGAATCCGGCCGACCGAAGGGCTGCCTGAGGCAGGACAACCCATATGTACGGACTGCAGATGCATATCTATCGGACATCTACATTTATGGTAGGTACAAAACTGTACTGTTTCATCAATAGACATGCCTGACCATTATAATGTGATAGGCAGCTGTGTTGCTTTGTGGAAGGTTTCCATTAAGAATGTGTGTAACAACATGGATGCAAAGTATTCATTGGAGGCAAGGCAGGAGAGTAGACATCGATAGGATATCAATCTGTCACAGGGTACACACACACACACACACACACACACACACACACACACACACACACACACACACACACACACACACACACACACACACACACACACATGGTATGCATCACTTATTTTGGCTTTCAAAAACTTTCTGTTCTGTAGGAAAAAGGTGACCTTACGCGCTTTCTAATGATATTTTAAAGTATAAATTAAAGTATAAATTCATAATAATTTAGGTTTTTCTGCGGGTCTGAAATGCTAAACTATAAAGACCTGGGTTCTGCTGTGATTTACATTTCCAGTCTCATGATGGAGATATGATCACATGGCACAGATTTTATCCTCTCATAGAAAACATGCACACCTGTTGACAACAGATTACTAATTCATTTATCACGTCTCTAAGATCTCCTCTTACCCTACCTACTTGACTGCACTACTTTCTCAAATACTCTCTATTAACCTTTACCTTTGCCTTCCAATATTACTGTCCAAATCCTTCTTCCCGTGACCCTTTATAGCTCTTTCCTTGCTTCTATTTCTAAACTCTAGCATCACCTTATAAGGCATGTACAAAGAAAATCTTTCTCCCTATCTGATGACTGCATTTAACTACTACAAAACTAAAATACTACTGACTATTGAACAATATTTGTATATTACTATGCTGAAACTTTTTGTTTAGTCCTATGCTACATCAGATATCAAACACATACTGTGTAATATTTTACTTAATGTGTTCCAATGCAACTGTTTACCTGTATATTTGTAATGTTCTAATATGTGTGTGTGTAATTGAATGTAGTTGTAACTATGGAGCTTTTTTTCCCCGGGTCTCCCCTGAAAGTGGGTTCTGTCCCAGTCGGACACTACCAGTAAACAAATGATGCAATAAAAAATAAATTATGAGTAAAATGTGGGAAGAATGCGGAGCACTTGTTGAAACCCCATACACACAAAGAGAATGTGCAATGTCTGCACCACAAGGCATCCAAGCTGAGATCCTAATAGTGAACGAGGCTCTGTGAGGCAGCAAAGCTAGCTGCTGTGTACCTGTGTCTTTCTTATGCCTAAAGTAAAAATTGTATATATTTCCCAGAAAGGATTACTTTTGGGGACTGCAGACCTGGCATGAACAAAACTACATGAGCTAAGATAGACAGTGCGTTAAAAACAGCTTCAGCACTGAGCTGTTATAAACCCTGAGGGTAGAATTGCAGTCTTAAGTATGTTTTATATGCATGCATTCTGCTGTGGCTCTCTTACAGGTTCTGTAAGGGGGATTGACATGTGTCCTTTTAGGCAGGGCTGTAAATGTAAAGCTTTACAAGTATTTCACTGCCACAGTCTGGCATGTTATGGCATGCTTATTTTCCATTGGTAAAGTAAAAAGTCTAAAATGAAACAATAACTAAAAAAAAAAAAAAAAGAAAAGACATGTTCCAGGTTTGAATAACACACCAGAGGGTGAGAAGCAGTTTTCCATGAATTTTAAAGTAAGAGGCTAGAAAGATATGCAAGTTTTTTAATGAAGATGAAAGCACTGTTCATTGTTGCAGACTATAAAAAAACAAGATGTTCTTCATGTTTCACTGTTGCAGTCATTACATTTGAATTATCTGCCTGCAGGTAGCCCTCAGACGGCCTGAATATCAAAGTCTTGGATCCCTGCGTCAGATGCTGTCTTTTCTTCCATGACATCAGGTCGTCAGGGGTATAAAATATGCAGCCGACACCATTACATCAGTCTTTATTGCCGCGTGGTGCCCGAAGCAGAAGCAGTTCGCAAGTGCCGGTCGGCCAACTCCTGAAATTTTCGTTTTTGAGTTTCAGACCTGAAGTCTTCCAAAAAGCTAAGTACCCCGTTGGGGATCCTTTTTCTTGCTCTAAACCGATGTCAGTAAAAGTTAACAATTGTATTACCTGTAGAAAGCAAATACCTCATAAAGATTTTCATTCGTACTGCATTCCTTGCTTAGGCCCAGACCACAATGTCCCTCATTGTCGGTTTTGTGCCTTATTCAACCCCCGAACTATTCATCGTTGGTTTATTTTTGCAGCAAATTATTTTGGTACTCGGTTTAACTATCCAGAAATGGCTTTGATAAGCCATCTGACTACCAACATTCCAAAAAAAAACGTAAAGATAAAGACAGAGACAGACCGCATAGTTCCAAAGCTGCCGACCACGCTTCCATTAAGCTAGTCGCCAGTTCACCGGTACTCAGTGAGGAGCTTTCACAGCCACTGATACCCGCTACTTGAGATTCGCAGGCCTCTACTCAGATCCATTCAGAGTCCGGTATGCCGCAAGATGCTTCTTTGACAATGGAACCTGTGGATGTCTCTACCTTGGATGGGTCCGGAGCCACTGTGCAGGCACCAACTTCTGAGGGTATATTCAGGCCTACTGACTTGCATTTCAAACTAATGCCATCTTCTTCTTCAAGGCCTAAAACTCGACCCACGCCTAGAAAACCGACGTCCAAACTGCATGGTCAGGCCCATATGCCTAAAAAACAAATGATAAGAATGGCTGAAGATCTTATTAATTTAAGTAGGGGAAGCCAGCCTTCACCTTCTAAGAGACCTAGAACTGATTTTCCTTCTGATTCTTCTGATCAGGATTCTAAAATTTCTGTTTCTTCTGATTACCAGGATTTGCCCTTATCTACCTATGAGGATTCTGATGCAGAGGACTCCATTCCCTCTGCTTCCCCTCCAGAAGATTTTTCTTTTGGTGAAACCTTGCACACTCTTAAGGAGCATTTCCACCGGGACAGCCAGGATTAATCCGACTCCAAAAAGAGGCTTAGGGAATTCTTACTCCTCCCTCAACACAGGCATTTAGCTATCCCTCCTGTCCTGGACATTGTAGATGATGCCTTCTTGGAATCTAACCTGGCCCCAGACACTTTACCTCCAGCTCCCAGGAAACCTGACAGGTATTACAGAGTACCTGACTCTCACATGTTCCTCTTCAAGAAGCATCAGAAAAAGCAATGGCTCATTGGATAAGATGTTTGCCTCTTATCTGTAAGGTGCAAGGTTTGATTCTCTGCACAGGAAAGAGCTCTACTCATTAAAGATAAGTATTTAGGGCCTTGGACAAATGGGGTAAGAAGGTTTACACTTCTGCTACTTTGGCCATTAGGGCCTTAAACTGCCAGTTTCATATGTTAAAGTATCTGCAGCATATTGTGGGACTACTTAAACAGAAAATTATGTTGATTCCTGACTGTGCTGAAAATAAAGAATTACAGGATTTAATGCATTCTGCTGAACAAGTCCTTAAACATACTTTGCAATGTGATTTTGACTCTTTAGAAGCATCTTGCAGGGCTGCTGTCACTGGGTCTGTTCTTAGAAGGCATGCTTGGCTTAAGGAGCAAAATTTGCCAGATCATGTTAAAGCTAAATTACTGGATGCTCCCTTAAACCAAGACCGCCTGTTTGGCAACAAAGCAGAAGTCGTCCTTAAAAAGATGGAGGAAAAAGCTAAATCTATGCAAACTTTTAAAGATTTCCTACAAGTACAGCCTCCCAGATTTAGTAGGCATTGGCCTTCTAAGAATTGGTCCTTTCCTGTCTCTTCCAAGCCTTCTCAGTCCAAACCCAGGAACAGCAGACCACCTAGGCTGCAGTCTCAAGGTACTCACAGGCCTAAGCAGTGGGGGGCTTCCACTTCCAAAGCTGGAAGTAGTAAGACACCCCCCTATGGAAAAATGTCACAATAAGTTAACCTTAAACCTTCCAAGCCCTGCTCCTCTTAGGGGGAAAGATCTCCCAGCATGCAAAAAACTGGGAACTCATTAACCAGGACAAATGGGTTTTAAATATAGTTTTCCAAGGATACAGATTCCACTTCCACACCTTACCAACCCCAAACAGTTGGCTAGACTTACCCCCAAATCAGTGGGCAGAGGCTCAACAGCAGGTTCTCTCTCTTCTAAGTATTAGGGCTATTCAACTTGACCCAGCAGAAGAAAGGGGACAAGGTATTTACTCAAGACTTTTCCTGATACCCAGAAAAGACAGCTCCTGGCTTCCTATCCTGGACCTCTCTATTCTAAACACCTTTTAGTAATCCCAAAATTCAAAATGCTAACACTTCAACAGCTGCTCTCTATGCTAGGCAAAGATGCCTGGTTGACAACCTTATACTTAAAGGAAGCTTACCTGCACATCCCCATAAGGAAATCTTGCAGAAAATACCTTTGCTTCAGGGCAGGCTGTATGCACTATCAGTTCTCTGCACTTCCATTTGGCTTATCTATTGCACCCAGGGTATTCACAAAGTGCCTAGCTCCAGTCACTGCATTTTGCAGGCAAAGAAATATTCAAATATACCCATACCTGGACGATTGTCTAATTCAGGCAGAAAGCCAGGACATGCTACTAAAACATCTGGCATTTGTAAAGAAACTTCAAACCTCACTGGGGTACACCGTAAACGAAAAGAAATCTCATCTAGTACCCTGCCAACAAATTGTATTCCTGGGAGCAAGCTTGAACACAGCTTCCCAGGTGGCTTACCTCATGCCAGAGAAACAAGTTTATTTGACAGCCTACTTCAAACTACTGGCCACAAAGACCCAGCTATCTGTAAGGAAAATCCTGCAAACCCTGGGGTTCTTGGCCTCTTGCATTCTACTAATTCCATATGCAAGACTGCATATGAGGAAACTGCAATGGTATCTAAAAAGCCTATGGTGTCAACATTCTCAGGACCCAGAATCAATGATTCCTATCATTCTTGTATAAAGGCAGAGTTCCTTTGGTGGGCAGAGGCCTGCTACCACAACAAGGGGCTCTCATTCACTCTACCCACTGCCGCCCAAACCCTAACATCAGACATATCAGACTATGCATGGGAGGCTCACTTTTCAGGGCAGTGCATTCAGGGCAAATGGAACCTGAGTCAGCTGCACCTGCATAGCAGTCAAAAAGAAATGTTAGCTGTGCAGAATTCCCTGGCAGCCTTCAAGAACCACATTCTTCCAGGACAATTATTGGTAAAGACAGACAACACCACTGTTATGTGGTACATAAACAAGCAGGGGAACCCACTTGTACCCTCTCTGCAGACTAGCCATGGCTCTGTGGAACACAGCCTTGAGCTACCAAGCACACCTACAAGCTCAATTCATGCCAGGCAAGCTAAATTCACTGGCAGATGACCTAAGCAGAAATCTCATGGACCCACATGAGTGGAAACTGGAACCAAAGATATTCAACCTTTTGAGAAACAACTGGGGGAATCCAGAGATAGACCTGTTTGCCTCTCCTCATAACTATCAATTGGACAAATTCTGCACAAGGACTTCCCATAGTCAAGCTTGGAAAGTGGATGTCCTGTCCTTCACCTGGGAAAGCCTCTCAGTTTATGCCTTTCCCCCTCTGCCTCTCCTCTCAAAGGTTCTGCTAAAGATCAAACTGGACAAACCAAGGACAATACTGATTGCACCAGACTGGCCACACCAGCACTGGTACCCCCTCTTGCGCAGTATGTCACTGCTGGAACCATGGCACCTGCCTCAGACCCCTTCCGTGCTGTCCCAGCAGGAGGGCCAGATTCTGCACCCTCAGCTTCAAACCTTGAACCTTGCAGCCTGGCTAATTCCTTGAGCTCTCCAATAGCATCCCTCAGTAAGCAGGTGCTAGATGTCATTCTGGAGGCAAGGAGGCCTAGTACTAGAAAATCCTATGCTGAAAAGTGGAAAAGATACTCTTCCTGGAGTCATACTCAGGGGATGGGCACAACGGTGCCCAGTTTACCACATATTCTTCAGTACTTAACAGATATGCTCCACAAGGGTCTTTCCTTTTTGTCAATTAAAATTCATGCCTCTGCCATTTCAGCACATTATAATACAGAACCACCCCTCTTCTCTCACCCCCTGCTAAAGCAATTCCTCAGAGGGGCCAACATTTTAAGACCACCCAGGATAGCCCCTACTCCAGCCTGGGACCTTAACTTTGTATTGCAAAAGCTCACTCTACCACCTTTTGAGCCAGCTGCAACTGCAGAGTTAAAATTCCTTTCTTGGAAAACAGCCTTCCTTCTAGCTATCACTTCAGCAAAATGAGTGTCTGAATTACAGGCCCTCATGGCAGTGGGGCTCTTCATCATCTTCCATGCAGACAGGGTGTCCCTCAGGACCAATCCTTCCTTTATGCCCAAGGTGGTGTCTAGTATGGCCCTTAATCAGTCCATTCATTTACCTACTTTTTTCCCTAATCCACAGAACAAAGGAGAACAAATACTGCACTCTTTGGACGTGCACAGACAACTTAGATTTTATTTGGACAGGACTAAGCCTCTCAGAAAATCTGAACAGCTGCTAGTTGGCTTTGCTGCAGGGGCAGAGGGGCAGGCCATTTCATAGCAAACCATTTCTAAGTGGATAGCCCTTTGCATTCATTTCTGCTATAAGCACCATGGAATATCTACCCCACAGGGGATAAGATCACATTCCACAAGGGCTGCATCTACCTCTACAGCCTTTCTCGGAGGTGTCCCTACCAGGAACATCCTAGACGCTGCTACCTGGAGCCGTGTACATACCCTCACCAAACATTACCACATGCCTATTTTTTCTAAATCCAGAGCTGGTTTTGCCACTGCAGTCTTGCAGGCTTAATAGCTAGTCCTAATGCTCTCTAACTTCTTCCTCCCTTCCTTAGCTTTGGGAATCAACCCAAATGTAATGACTGCAACAGTGAAACACGAAGAACATAGTACAGTTGTGTACACTTACCATAAATGTAGATGTTCGGGTATATTCACTGCTGCAGTCCTGGTTACCCTCCCTCCAGCCTCCTGACTTCTCTTGGCTATTCTTTTCTTTTTGTTTAGTGTATTTCAGCTTTCTGGTGTATTTACTTTTTGTTGGAGGTGTAACCTAACATATAATTGCTTTCCATTATGGGGGCATCTGACATCTGGGGCAAGAAAAACTGATGTAATGGTGTCGGCTGCATGTTTTATACCCCTGACGACATGGAAGAAGAGACAGCATCCGATGCAGGGATCCAAGACTTTGATATTCAGGCCGGCTGAGGGCTACCTGCAGGCAGATAACCCAAATGTAATGACTGCAAGAGTGAATACACTCGAACATCTACATTTATGGTAAGTGTACACAACTGTTCTTTTTATCTTCAATAATTTTGCTGCCATGTCTCTTTGCTAATAAATACAAACATAAACTTTTCATTTTTGGTGTCGTAGGACCTTACCCCATGGCTCTTATACCTGCACCCAGTCTGTCTTTATTCCTGGAGACAGGAGCTTGGTATTCCTGGGCTAGGCAAGAGACCTACAGTCCATCCTGAGTGGCCCTTTGTTCTCAAGGGTAAGTCAGACAGAAGATGCAAGCCATCTTGTTGGTCCTGAAGGACTCTTCCCCCCTGGGAACAATCACCCTCCACCTATAACTCTTCCAATCTCCTTGGCTTACAGTGCAAGATGTACTTGACAGGGTAGGCTTGGTAGGCTCAAACTCTAATAGCTGCATCACCTACTGCTCCTGCCAGATGTTGCCCATGTGGAGTGTCAGAACCACTTTTCTCCCTGCAGGCTCAGTGAAGCAGCAGCAGCTGCCACTCTCTCCCATCCTCCCCATCCAGCTCCTACAGGCATCTGGGCTGCTTAATCCAACATGGGCTGCCAGCAGTGCTGTCAGGACTTTACATGGCTATGCCATTGAGCTGGCTCACAAACACTTGTAAAATTAGTAAAAAAGGCACATTTCTCTGAAAAGAGTGATATTTTCTATCATTTTAATGTTATAGCAAAAACAAAAGAGATACTTCTCTTGCTCAGACAATTATGCAGAAATTTTACTGTCTCTACCCCTGTAGCTGTTGAGCTATTAGTTCATGCAGTGTGTTATACAAAACTGACTATGTAAGTGTCTTATCCTAAACATTCTGAGAGACTCTTTTGAAGCATATACAAACAGTGACATTTATAGGTGGTGTCAAATTCAGAATGGGCATTAAGACTTTACAAACTGCATCATTTGGGAAACATTCAGGCTGGGATTTATAGATAACAACAAAGAGTTAGAAGGTCACACTGAAAAAACAATCAGAAAAAACTAAAAGAAAACTCCAGCCAAGCTAGAACTTCCAATAAGTGACCTCCCAAACCTCCTGTAACAGAGGCACATGAGATATATGCAAATAAAACTTATGGACATCAGGTGTTTCAGCTATATGGCGATTCTTATTGCCCATGACTTTTACATTTGAAGTCATTTTAATGGACAATTTCAGGCCAATAAAGGAAAATCGCACTAGGTATGTACATGCCTATTTCAGCCTTGTTATGACTCATCAGCATAGCATAAGCAGAGTGTTTGACTAAGCATAAGAAACACAGGGTTGTTATACCCAGTTGATGTCCATTATCATTAGGGTGACTGCAAAATATCCCAGATAAATTAAAACAAAGAGTTAGAAGGTCACACTGAAAAAACAATCAGAAAAAACTGAAATAAAACTCCAGCCAAGCTAGAACTTCCAATGAGTGACCTCCCAAACCTCCTGTAACAGAGGCACATGGGATATATGCAAATAACCCTTATGAACATCAGGTGTTTCAGCTATATGGCAATTCTGATTGCCCATGACTTTTACATTTGAAGTCATTTTAATGGACAATTTCAGGCCAATAAAGCCAAACCCCACTAGCTATGGATATGCATATTTCGGCCTTGTTATGACCTCATCAGCATATAAGAGGTTGACATCAACACACAGCTAAATATCAAGTATCCCATAGTGCTGCATGGTCCACATCTTCTGGGATGTCTGTCAGGACTTGCATAGCACCAGCACTGTGAGAAAGGGACTGCAGAGTAAACAAGTGGAGCTGCATTATAGAGACAGCTAGTGCTAGGCAGGATCAGTAGGGGAGACCCACTGTTAGAGTGCACATGATCAGAGTGGTCAATATCAAAGGAAAGACAGTTAAATGACACTATCATGTTTGCGGTAAGACATGCACATGTGCAGTGAAGTGTCACAACAGTTGTCACATGTGCAGTGGCAGACAGCCTAAGTAGGGCTTGCATAGCAGACTGCCAGCCCAAATCATTGTATAACTGAGGAGAAAAGGAGGAGGATGCAGTGGTATAAAATAGGAAATAGAGAAAAAAAGCACTGAAGGGTAACCATACTGAATGATTGGTGGAGGGAGGGCAGTACTTTTTTTTTGTGAGAAAGGCTTCCATGTTTCATATATGAGGAGAAATGAGAGCAAGGTATAGTAATGAAAATGACTGTGGGAAGGATAGATGAAGAGAACTGGATTTTGTAGGGTCATACAAATATAAAATGCAGACAAAGATAGACATATGGGTAGAACTGACACAAAAGGTGGGGACAGCAGTGGATGGACACAGACAGAAGTTGAACACTTAATGATGGCGAAGATGGAAAATAAACCAGGTAGAGGGAATAACTTGTAGTATGGTACCACTGAAGCACAAGCAAAACCACAGAGCTCCAAGTAGCTTATAAACAGTGTTAAGGAAAAGCAAGGCAAACGCCTGGAAACATATGTTAAGAAATCAAAAAATGCACAAGTAAATGAGGGCAAAATCCAAAAGAGGAGCTATAGAAAGGAGATATGAGAAATTGATGGAAAGAAGCAGATACCAGCTGTGGAACAAAAGGTGGCACTGGAGATAATACAGCATGAGCTAAAGGAGATAAAGCAAATGTTGTTGATGAATTTAATCACACATGAGAAGAGACTAAGTGAACTTCTTGGAGAGCTGATTGAACATGCTGCCATCATGTAGGTCCTAATCACTGAAAACAAGGACCTAAAAGTCAGAGCAGAAGCAGCAGAAAGCAAGCTAGAGTTCCTCGAAGTAAAGATGTTAGACTTAGGGGACAAAACCAGGTACAAAAATGTAAAAATGATTCTGATACATGAAAGATACAAAGAAATAGATTGTATAAAGGCTATAAAGGAACTTCTGGGAAAATGGGCACAGATACCTGCCACAGAAATCTATATTGAGGAGCCCACAGGGCTGCATGATAACCAGAGACAGATACCATGAGGAGAGCCAGACTGGAGATTATCCACTTGTAGACTTTTGAGCTTAGGGAAAGAATACTTAGAGAAGTCTGGAAGCCATACAAACAGCTCAGGATAGGTGACACACAAGTATTTATTGATTAGGAGTTTTTATGAGACAAGAATGAAGAAGAATGTCTTTGTACTGGTAATTAAAGATTGTAAGGAACAGATTTGAGATGGAGGCTGGTGTACCACACAAAGTTCGGTAAAATAATTCACCGGTTCTAACGCAGCCATTGAATATTAAAAAAAAAAAAAAAGGCCAACAAATCACAGAAAAGGGGTGCAAGAATCAGAGGGCCAGGGTAGCATACCTCTCAGCTCTCCAGATTTTTGCAGAATGTTCAGATTTTTGTCTCATAAAATTTGTCATCTTCTGACAAATCATTGATGACTGAAATCACTAAATGTTGACACACATTTCATTTTAAGACTTTATATCCTTCAGAAAATGCATGCCAACACACAATCTCTTATTCTTTCAACTTTCTAAGTTTATAGGTACAATATTTAAAATCTGTCCCTATGTTTTGGCCTTTGTCTCCATTTAATTTTCTCTTTGTCCTGATGTCATTTGCTAGGAGATTGAGAGATATGCAGACCAGGCAGGAGCAGTCGGAGTCAAGAAGAAGAAGGGAACTCTGAGAAGGAAACCACTTACTTCCCTCTGTTTAAAAAAACAACAAAAACTAAAATATTAGTTGGAATTAATGAAAGAAGCAAGGAAAAGAGAATCAGAAAAGCAGTATGAGAGGTGTGAATAGAAGAGGAAAGGACTTGTATGGACTTATAATGGGTCAGTTTATATAGAAAGACTGATAAACCATTTTGAGTAAGCATTTGACCCTGACATTTTGTGTGTTTAATTTGTCAACACTATTTTAAAGAAACGTAGGCTGGGAAAGAAATTTATGTATGCTAAATGATAAAAAAATAATATTAGGTAAATGACAAACTCCTGAATACAGGTATATTTTTTTCTGTTTAAAACAGTGTTATTACTTGAAAGAAGTAGGGTAGGAAAGATGCAAACCACATGACATGAAGCATGCACATAAAAAGTTAAGAACAACCAAACAGTGAAAGCAAATGGGGGATCTAAACATAAAAAAACAGCTGTACAGGGGGAAGGACAGACACTCCTCCAAAGAAATCAGAGTGATTGGATCTGTATGCAAAGTATGTCTGAGTGAAGAGAGTAAGGTAACGAACAGGACATGTATAGGAAGGGAGGTTAGCAAGGGACAAAAAAATAGTAATTCCCCCTAGTGGAAGCCCAGATAGTATAAAAGATACATTCTTGTGGAGACAGTTGGCAGTAAAATGTGGGAGTAGGGTAGCAGATACTCAGCATAAAGTATGATAGGAGATAGAAACAAAAGGGGCTCATTGAGCATAGGTGTAAGGAAGGGTAGTGTTTAGCACAACTCCACTCAAATAGACTGCATCCACAACATCATAATGTAAGAATGATTACAGAGGGATGGAAGTGAGAGGGCTGCAAAGGAACATTGATGCATATAACAGTAAGAGTAAGAAATAAACGGTCAAGGAAGCAGCTACATTTGCATAAAAGCAAGAGAGAAATATTAAGATTAAAATCATAAATGCAGCAGGGAACAGGAAGAGGTACATCAAAAAATAATGAAAGAGAAAGTGGGAAAGAAATGAAAGGCTAAGAAGTGGACAAGACAGAAGTAGGAACTGAAAGGTATGGGACATAAAAGTGGAGGACCCTTAAGCAACACAGTGCACTGTCATGTTTATGACAGAATGGAGTGTTAAGATGTGGGCCACACTGCCCAGAGGAAAAAAAAGTAACCAAAGACAGAGGCTAAAATTGTGCACGGGTATATATGGTGAAAGGTTGGCATAAGGGTGGGAGGTTGTTTTGATGATGTGAGGTATTGCCAGCTATTCTGGACGAAGTAGGGCAGTGGATGTGTAACATATGCCAGCATAGTTATCTGGAGTTTTGTAAAGAATTATAAGTCATTTGTATATCAAACTGATTTGTACAGATGCTTGTGTTGAAAATGTATTTGAAAAGCTGCTTGTGTTAAAAAAATGCATTAACAGTGGGTCCTGCTGGACTGAAAAGAAATACACCTGTATATCAGACTGTGTTGTAACTGTTGAAATTAATATATTGTAATAGAGGATCTTGGAAGAAAAGAAGTTAATCTCATTTGAGCTAACTTTGAAAAATAGTCTGAAATTAAATTACCTGGTTTAGGCCATAAAGATTGTATATCACAGTTCTGACTGCAGCCAGAGACAAAATGTCAGTGAAAACTAGGACTAGTAATCCTACTGTATTATCCTTAGGGGTGAACTAATTGCTACCCTGGAAGGGTAGATGTTTTTGAAATGGTTTTATAGCTTCCAGATGCTGTAACACATTTTAGCAAAGCTCTGTGTGTATTATCACACACATGTGCGAGATTCTGCTTCAGTTTCTAGTAAAGGGGGCATTGTGGGAACCAAAAGACAGATGACCAGATGTATGTGATGTCATACTGTAATCCACCACTGAAATGATGTTTTAATACTAGATGAGACAGGGCACTCTGTTTTGGAGCTGACAAGACCACTCACTCACTTCATCTTGCCTTGCTTTAGTAAGTAACTAGGGTAATAGTAATTATGTAGATCAGTCAGAAAAATATAGTGGGATTAGTTAAGTATTGTTTTTCTGCATGTGTGTGAATCTTTCCACCTGTGTTATTTTTGATATTTCTTGTGATTAAAACTCTGGTGTTTATTGTAAATAGATACTTAGTATTTTCATGTTCTTTTAATATTTATTATTAATTATATTTAAACTTTTCATTGTGGCTGGTCCTTTGGAAAATATTTTAACCTTTGAGAGTACTTATATTTATTTGTTGACACTGGGGCCGCTTCTGAAAGCCTTGCTGCATAGGTCAAACACTACCATTTGTATTAGTATTAATTTTACTAAGTGTAATTGGTTACCCTGGTAAGAGCCTTAGAGTAGATGGCTCTGTAGTGTTCTGGTGGTGGTATCTACCCTATAGTCTGGGCAGAGGGGACATAGCTGGTAAATCTGTGACAGCCTTTCCCAGGTGTGTGTGTGTAAAAATTGAATCTCAAAGTGTAAGTGTGTGTGTGTGTGTGTGTGTGTGTGTGTGTGTGTGTGTGTGTGTGTGTGTGTGTCAGCTGCTTGGAGCAGGGACATACAGCACTGGTTTCATAAAGAGGGTTGTGGAGGACTTGGCTTTGAACACTTGGTTGAGGACTGAACTCTACAGCTGTGGTCAGTGTTGAGCCATATGTGGGGCCTGGTAAGAGAGAGGATAAGCCAACCCCAGGATGGGAATGTGTTCCCTGTGTGCTGTTAAGGGGAAGTTGCACTTGGTGCAGAAAGCTGCATCTGGAAATACTCTGTTTATTTTTGATCGAAATGAACGTTCCTCGCCGGTCTCTGTGGTGAGGATTAAGGCTCCTTGATTACTGGCCCAGAGGAGGGATGTCACAGTTGGCAACTGCTTAACATGTTTACCTTGCAGGCATAAGGTACAGTGTTTGATTCTCACATGGAATAATTAGGCTTAAAATGGCCCCAATATCTGTTCACCTAGTGCTAATCTATAAACCTAAACCTAGTTATTAAGGGGCAAAGGGGGAACAAAATCAATCTAAGGGGAAAAAGTTAAAGTTAAGGGGAAAAAAGTATTGATAATTTAGGAGAAGGAAGTAAACAAAAAATGAGTAGATGAAATGGAAATTAATAAAGTTTAGGACAGACAGAAAAAGGTAGGAAACATTGAGGAAAAAAAAGATACTCTGGGAGGATTCACATAACAGATCCTGGAATGTGAATGGAATGGGAAGTATGATTAAATATGACAAAGTCCTGGGACACATCAGGAAGATGCAGGCTCAGTTAATAGCATTGTAGGAGACAAGTTTATTTAAAGAGCATCATAAAAAGTTGAGAAGGGGAGAGTACAGTCTGGTAGCAAACTATGAATGGGGTAACAAAAAGAAAAGGGAAGAAGTAAACTTAAAAAAAATCATGGCCATTGGAGACAGAAGGCAAGTTAGGAGACAGAAAATGAAGATTAACTTGGATAAATGACTCACTGGCAGTGGTTAAGATCACCATAATCTCAGTGTATATCCCAGCAGACACAAAAAATCTTGAGAGAACTATTAACAGAAATCATGAAATTTCTAGCGTGTAAGTATGTGTGTGTATATCTATCTATCTATATCTATATATATATATATATCTATATATATATATATATATATATATATATATATATGTATATATATCAGCCGAATATAACTGTGGCAGGGAATGAAGTTGTGACAGAAGGAGGTATTGCCCGCACAGCTAGCTGGAATTTTGTAAATAATTATTTGTCATTAATGAATATCAAAATGATTTATACAAGATGCTTGTGTTAAAAATGTAGTAGAACTGTATGTCGTGTATATCAAACTGCTTTGTATAGATGTGTGTGTTGAAAAGGTATTTGTAAGTGCTGTGTTTGAAATGTAACTACAGTGTGCCTACTGCAGAGTACAGAAATGCACATGCAATATTTTAACTGTCTAAATGATTATGTTTTAACAGAGGAAAATGGAGGGTTAACCTCAGTCTGGAAAACTGTAGAAAAATATCTGAAATTAAAATCACTTTATAATCTAGGCCATAAAGATGCTATCTTACAGGTTTCAGTGCAGCCAGAGACACAAAGTCTGTACTAGGAAGCTTTCTGTATTGTCTTTCGGGTGTACTAATCACTCTCTAGAAGTGTGGAGGAATGCAATTGTTTTATGACTTCCAGCACCTGCTAAAGATCTGAGCAAAAGCCCTTCTGTGTATATTTTTACAGGCAGGTGCTAAGTCCTGACAGCAGTTTGGGTTTGCTTGAGAACTAGAAGTCAGGTGACCAGAAATTATGTAATTCTACAAGTTATCCCTGCAGTAATATTTTAGATATTGTTTTGAGAAGTCTGTTAGTAAGACAGAGCATTCTGTATTCTGTCTTGGACCTGACAACAAGAACCACTCACCACATCATCTGTGTTGCTTTATTAAGTAAGTTACTAGGGAATAGTATAATTCTGTTATACTCAGTTAGGAATATAGTGAAGCTTAGTTTATATATTTTATTTGTCTGAGCCTGTCCTGCAGTATTGTTGAAAATATTTCCTGGGATTCTGAACTCTGATGTCACCGTGAATATATATTTAGCATAGTCTTGTTCTTTTATGATTTCTTATTAAATATATTTAAACTTTTCATTGTGGCTGATCTTTGTAGAGATATTTAAGTTTTGAGAGTACTTGCATATTTATTTGGTGACACTGTGTGGGCCACTCATAACAGCCTTGCTCTTTGCCAAACTACCCTTTGGATTAATATTAATATTACACAATAAGATTGCACACCCTTTGTTAAGGGCCTTAAAGTAGCTGTCAATGGGTTCTGGTGCACTGATAACTACTTTATAGTCTGTGCAAAAGAGGGCATAGCTAGTAAACCTATACCAGCCCTTCCCAGGTGTATGTATGTGTGCGTGCAAATCAAATGTTAAAATGTGTGTGTGTGTGTGTGTGTGTGTGTGTGTGTGTGTGTGTGTGTGTGTGTGTGTGAGTCAGCTGTATGGGCAGGGACACAAAGCACTGGTTAGACAGAGAGAGTGTTGGAGGTCTTGGCTTGGAACCCTGAGTAAGGACCGAACTCTACATCTGTACCAGTGGGGAGCCTTATTGGGAATCTGGAAAAAGATAGAGGAACCAGCCCCTGACTGACTATAGTCTCTGTGTGCTCTTAAGGGAAATTGCACTTGACGCAGAGAGCTGCATCTGGAAATACTGTGCGTGTACATGTTATCCTCCCAGTGAATGTCCCTCCACAGGTGCTAGTGGTGAGGATTGAGGCTCCCTGATTACTGGCTCAGAGGTGGGATATCCATATCACATATTGGTTGGCTGTGGTATGCCTCACAGAAGTATACAAGGGAGGAAGAAGCCTGAGAGTAGCAAGGGAGTGGTGAGAATGGTGGACACATACAAATTAGGAAGAAAGCTAAGAAAGGAGATAGATAACTTTAGTTTTATGAAAATAAAATACTTTGGCCAGGCTTAATAAGAGCTACATAACAGTGGAACATAAGCACATGGTAAAAATAAACACTGTAGAGCCATTGACTCTATCTGACCATGTGATCTTAGGAATTAGAGTAAAAAAGGTGAAGAGGAAAGCTTGTATAGGCACTGGAGACTACCTTTGTGTTTGTTAGAAAAGAAGGAGCATAGATAGAGAGCAGCAAAGATAACAGAGGAAGAGATGGGAAGAGAGGAGGGAGAAGAAAGGGAGGACTAGGATGGAATTAAGGAAAGGATAAAAAAGTCAAAGGAAAATAAGAGAAATTGATAAGTGGATAAGAATAAAAGTGCTATATTGAAGGAGTTATTAGATATACAGCAGGATAAAAGAAGAGGGATATTGAACAGGAAGGGGAGAGAGAAGAAGATCAAGCAAGTAATACAGACGTGGTAGGATGAGAGGATTTGGCCAAAGAAGATAGCAGTAGAGAGACTATATTTTACTTTAGTTCTAACCCTTGGGTAACTAAAGCCCTGGCTGTCAGACTGAGGCAAGAGGAAATAGAGAGTGGGGCATTTACATTAAGAAGAAGGGAGATGGAGTGGTAAAGGTGAGACTGGGAACATATTGAATAGCTTTAGGTAGCATTACCAAGAACTTTATAATTAAGAAAACAGGGAGGTAAGGGTAGGATTGCAGGGAGTCATTAAGGGGCAATGACTAGGGCTCAGGAAAATAAAAGAGGAGGATGTGAGAGGATTAATAGAACTGATGAGAAAGAAGGAAGTAGAGTGAGTGTGGGGAAGGATGCTGATAGGGAAATGGCTGGCAGTCATGGCCTCCCACGGGAGTTATGGGGCTAAGAAAGATGATGGTGATAAAGATGTTCATTAAAATAATGGAGGGAGATCCCCCAGGATCATGGAAGAGGGCAATTATCACAGCATTTCATTCTCGTTGTCCATGTTGGTGTGAAAGATCTGAGATGCACCTCCCTGGACTACATGAAAAGAGACATGGAGGAGCTCATCGATGTTGTAGCCCAGGCAGGTGTGACCCTAGCCCCGAGTAGCATCCTGCCATCACCAGAATGATACCACAGTACAAGGACAAAATGATTGACTTCGACAATTGGCTAAGCTTCTGATGTCATTGTAAGGGGATCCAGTATCCGTCTGAATGGGATGACATGATCGACAGATTACGATGCTTTGCCAGAGATGGCCTGCACCTGTTGCCCTTGGAATTCCGGATACTGGCTAAGGCTCTTGCCACCCCTATAGTGCCCTTTTTAGGCATGGTTGAAATGACAAATTCACCACCGTAACAGGTACAAGCAAGCAAAATCTGAGGGTAATGCTACTCAGTGCTAGAAGTCTAAACCTCAAAATGCATTCACTCGTGGCATTTCTTAAAATGGAGAACATCGACGTCTGTGAAGTGACAGAGGCCTGGTTCAAGGCTCCAGAGAGCATCCCTGCATTACCAGGTTATAATTCATACCACACCTTTTGGCCACCTAACCTGGACCGAAACACTAAAGGCGGAGGCGTGTCCATATTCATTAAGGATATCCACACCTCCAAGCTAGTTGCTCAGCATAATGCATCCGAGATTATCCAAGGGCAACTAACTCTCGGCAAGACAACATGCCAAATTGTAACTTGCTACAGATTCACCACCATGCCCCAGGATTCCCACTCCTTATTTCTTGATACATTGGAAAGTATTAGGGTACAACCCAACTCCCTACTAATGGCCTATTTCAACTACCCCACCATTAACTGGGAAAACTACTCATGTACAAACTCTTTTGCTCAACATTTTCTGGAATTCATAAATTCCAATGCCTTGGATCAAATTATTCACACCCCCACCAGGGGCAGCAGTACCCTAGACCTGGTCATTACCAACATGGGTGACCGGCGTTCCACACCAGTTGTCAGTTCCTCATTAGTTAGATCCAACCACAAGCTAATCACCCTAGACATCCACATCCTGCCTCCACCCCCATTAGGGAAGCCACCGTAAAAAATTTCTCCAAAGCCAACTTCACTCTTCTTAAGACAGAAGTGGCAAACTTTACAACACCCATGCAGATGGACAATAGATTTACGATTGCTGAATCCTACACAAATGCACTTTATAAGCACTTACACAAGTGCATAGATCATGCCATCTCTAACAGAACCAAGATGCTATCCTCCAAAAAAAGGAAGCCAATCTGGTGGTCCCCTGCCATAAAGAAAACTCTACAACAGACGAAAAAACTGTTGCAAAAAAGAGTAAAATCCCATGATTTAAGGAACTCCCTGATCAGTCTCAGCAAGAAGCTGAGATCCCTCATAAAATCCTCCAAAGCTAGTTTCGAAAACAAAATTGCTACTGATTCTAAAAACAACCACAAAGCATTATATAGCTATGTCAAGAATCTCAATGATGACACTCAGATGTGCACAATGGCACTAAAAATACAGAACTAGCTGATATTGCCAACATCCTGGCAGATAGGTTCAGTGCTAACTTTACCCCCATCTCACCCCCTAAAGGGCCCATCTCTATACCGGAAGAATGCAAAGTTCCTGTAATCACGACTGCACAGGTAAAAACCACACTCTCCAAAGCCATGAACACAGCATCCATGGGATCTGAAAACATCCCAGGCTGCACTCTACACGAAGTACAGAATGAACTGGCATCCCACCTAAGCACCATGTTCAATCATAGCTTCACCTCAGGCTTTGTGCTGACTGAATGGCGTACAGTGATGGTTATCCCACTCCACAAAGGGGGAGCCACTACGGACTCCAGGAACTACCGCCCCGTTAGCCTAACGAGCCTGGTCTGCAAGGCCATGGAACGTCTCATCATGGAACTTATAAACAAAGACATTGGTAATCTCCAAATTCTGGACCCGACCCAGTTCGGGTTTGTAGAAGGCAGATCATGTCTCCTATACCTGATAGTCTTCTTTGAAGCAGTCACCAAAGCCGTACATGAGGGTAAGGTGGTTCACATAGCTTATCTAGATTTCGCCAAGGCTTTTGACACCACCCCCCACTCTGGAATTATAGATAAACTCACTAAACTAGGTATAAATCCCTATGTCACAAGATGGGTTGTCAACTGGCTCACTGACAGAACTCACACTGTAAAAGTAGCAGACTCCAAATCCGACTTCAGACCAATGACAAGTGGAATACCACAGGGTCAGTCCTGGGTCCTCCCCTGTTTGGTATCTACTTTTCTGAAGTACAGGCTAACACAGAAGGTCTTTGGCTAACAAAGTTCACAGATGACTACAAACTAGGAGCCATAATCGAAACTCCTAACGATGTGGACATCCTACAAAAGGGCCTGCCTGAGAGAGATGCCTGGTGTCAAAGCCATGGCCTCAAACTCAATGCCAAAAAGTGCATTGTCATCCCCTTTGGTAAAAACTCTGTACCCATGAGCTACCATATAGGTGTTAGTCTACTTAACACCAAAAGTGTGATAAGAGACCTTGGGACACAGGTGGACAGTAGTCTCTCCTTTGATAATCACATCACCACAGTAGTCAGGAAATCCATCTACGTGGCACACCTCATCACAAAAGGTTTCTCATCCAGGAAAAAAGAGGTCAATGTTCCCCTCTACTCGTCACTCAATAGACCCGTTATAGAGTACAATGCCCTTTTGGTATGTACCTCACAAGACATCTACAACAACTGGAAAGGCTGCAGAAATACCTCACAAAGAGGATTACTGGCCTCAAACAGATGCCCTATGCAGACCGTCTTAAAAAAACTCCAGCTTTACTCCATCGCATATCGCCTACTCAGAGGTGATCTCTGCCTAACATACAAAACTATGTCAAACCCAGAGCTGCTGGACATGCTCCACTTAAATAAATCCCAGTCCCTCTGAGCTACAAGCTCTAGGGACCTAAACCTGGTCACCACAATAAACAGAACATGCTGGAGGGATAGATTCCTTTCCCAGAGACTTCCCATATTCTGGAACAAACTACCTATCTATACCAAACAAAGCTCTTCATTAGCACTCTT
Source organism: Protopterus annectens (assembly GCF_019279795.1). Lineage (NCBI taxonomy): Eukaryota > Metazoa > Chordata > Ceratodontiformes > Protopteridae > Protopterus > Protopterus annectens. The sequence goes on from NC_056725.1 coordinate 1,384,587,153, forward strand.
CAAGAAAATTCTTGATGATTGGATGGGAAATAGGAAAATCACCCCAGGGATCACCTGTGTGGCTCTGCTTGACAGGGGCACAGGAAAATTATTTTCTTGAGTGGCGAAAGCCAGGGTACCTTTTTGGCTAGGCTTAAATAGGCCATAGGGCCAATAGCCAAGTACCTACCTATGAATTAAAATCTATATTATTGTAAAACAACTAATTCTAGGTTAAATATCTGTTCTAATGAAACTTTGACACTATTCAATCTAAAAATAATAATAATGCCAGGAAGCAGTAAAGCAATTCACAACAATTGGACAGGACTAGTATACTTGACAGTTTGCTCAAGCAGTAGACATTATTATGTAGGGAAAAATGGAGCGAAGTTTCCATAAGAGAATTTACAAACACAATTATGCTATTCAACATCAAAACTGGAATAATGCCCTTTATTAACTCAGTATTAGTTGTCCCTATGCCCTTTAGTAACACAGTATTAGTTGTCCCTCTTCAAAACGTTCCATTGTGGTATCCTTGAAGTAGTAAGAAAAAGACCAAGAGGGGGATTTTGGGAAAATGAATTGGCACTTAAGGAGCTAAACTGGCAGCTAAGGTTAAATGGTACTACATTGCCAGGGTTAAACGAATCGGAGAACATTATGCCTGTTTTGAAGAAGAGAGCATTTGATATATGAATCCCCATTTAATAATATTGTTCCATAAACATACACACACACATTTTTTATTTTTTACTTGGTAGGTAGAGAATATATACAATATTTTTATTATTATATAAAAGTATACATGGGAGAAAATTGTTGTGAATTGCTTTACTGCTTCCTGCCATTATTATTATTTTTAGATTGAATAGTGTAAAAGTTTCATTAGAACATATGTTTAACCTAGAATTAGTTGTTTTACAATAGTATAAATTTTAATTGTGTTTTTCTATGTATTTAAATAAGTATATTGTTGGAAATGGTCATTACACACGACAGTGAATGAGTAGTCAGTAGCAGGTCATGTGATTATTTGGGTTTAAAAGTATCAGTTTGTAATGAATTTTGGTTCTGAAGAAGTCCCTAGTTTATTAGGGACAAAAGTGCTTAACTTTTAATAAAGAATTTTGCTTTTATGGCTAGAGTGTATACCTTGGACTGTACAACACTTGGAAGTATTTTGTTTAAAGTTCTTCTATCATGCTTAAAAGTAGGGATTCAGGTTTTCAGAATCATAATTAAATTTCAGAATGCCTTTATCAATCAACTTAACTGTTATGTTTTGCAGCTATATATAAGTATCCCCATTATTTTAAGAAACTAAGATGAAATTATTTGAACAAAATGGCAGATTTTTCCACTCTTAAAGGGCTTTTTCCTTATAAAGTAAGTTCTGTCATTTTTCCTTTTGGCACTTCTGATAGCTTTCTCTGGAATCTTGGCTTTTATTACAGCTGCAGATGAATTTTAATGAACTGTCCATATCCCAACAAATATTGCTTTTTACACTCAGCCTGAATAATATCCAGGAAATTGCAATCCTGTGAACATGAGTATTATGCAAATACATTTTATCCAGGGGTAGCATAGTGTGGTAAGATGAGAGGTAGGAGCCAGACCAGTGAATGTATTTCTGTAGTAGAGTGCCCTAGGTTTTCTATTTCTGAGGCAAGTGTATCACTTTCTGGGAAAGCACAGCATATATGTAAATATGTCATTATAGATCGATTTATGCATTTCATCTCCCATATCTTTAACATTATTCTTATCGCATTCACCACTGAAATCATATTTTATGTCTTGTAGTGTCATCCCTCCCAGTTTGAATGCATACTTGGAGAAATTTGACTTTGAAGTATATGCAAGATTTTCATAACGCGTTCCTGTTTACTGTATTCTGAAAGGGTCTCACATTCATTAACTGTTTAACTGTGGATGCAGGATTGTCTCAGCACCACAAACAATAGCTAGAAAAGGGAGTGTCAAACTAACTTGGTTGTTTACCTAACCAAAAAAACTTTTTGAAGCACTATTTCCCTGTTGTCTGTCGACCATCAGTTGTCTCCCAACCAATCTGCCCTTTCATTCCTCCATCACTGGAATTTGAGTTGACTAGGAAGGCTGTCACCATCGCATTTTCTTGATTTTCCCTCTCCAGGTCTAACTTGTGCGCATGTGGCTAGGTGTTATGGAGAAGTATGTAGCGGGCTGTCAACTGATGACATCACCTTACATCTGTATGGGGCATTCACTGAAAGCATCCCTAACACCCCCACCCCCCTGCTTGCAGCATGAGCTGTGGTCCCTCTATAATCTCTACCAAGGTGACTTCAGTGTGCAGTGGGACCACCCCCCGGGAGACACATGTTGGCTGTGCGTCTTTACTTTTTTCCTCACTGCATGACTCATTTGATACCAGTTCCACTAATCAAGTCCTGGTCTCCTGGGTCACATTCATGGCTGCATCTCTGTCCTCCCTGGAGTCCGGCATATGGAAAAGCAGTATGGTTTTAGCTATCTCACCCTTAGGATAGTTTAGGTATAGTTATTTTGTTACTACATTAATGCTACTAATGAAATAATTTACCTAAAGCTCCCAACAAAACTGAATGAAACTCTCAGTGAAGTGAGAAGTTACGCTATTCGTTAGTATGGCATCTTGCACTTCCCCATATGGTAAGAGGCTGAAACCAATCCATGTCCTTGTTCTATGTGAGGCAAGCATTTGAAATTGCTCAGAGCAGCTGATCTCACTACTTACCCTGTCATCTCTGGTCATGTAACTTGAGATCTGCAATAGTAGCACAGGCTTCAACTTTAAGAGACGACCTTCTTTGCTAAGTATGTTTACAGTGATAACTGCTGGTAGATCACTAAATATATTTGTGGACAGTGGTGACAGCACACTGTCCACAACATCAGTGCACCCATTTTTTTGTCTGATTATTGTTATTATTATTATTATTATTATTATTATTATTATTATTATTATTATTACAGTCAAAGGGAGAGGTTCCTATGTATGAAAGCAGCAAGTTAATATTCATTACAGTGGCCATTATTTCTTTCACTTTGAAAACAGAAAATTTCAGCATAGCTGTAAAGTGAGGATGGACAGTGGGGGAGACAGGTTACATGGACAGAGAAAGAACTTACTTTGTCCGTGTTGGATGTTTATTGTTAAGGCTCTTAAGTGAGGAGATTATATGTGCATGAGGGCAGCTGGGTAAAATATATTACTGCAAACTCCAAAAAATACCAAGTTGAAGGACCATGTGGAAGGTGAAGCTAGTACTTTATGATTCCAAGTACAATAATCACCTAAGTTTTTGTTTAAATGTACTATATTTGATTCTTGATGCCTTAATGACTTGTATTATTTTCCAAAAGGAAGTGCTAGCAGTTTCTTTGACTTAAATTTCAGTTTAATAAAATGTTACCTTTTATAAGACTTACAGTTTATTTAGCAGTCCTGCAGTTTAGTGCCACTGTACAGTACATTACTGTGGCTATTATTTCTTTAACTATAATAACAAAAATCAAAGTTGAAAACAATGGTGCGAAATGAGGAGGTATAGAGTAAGTGGAAGAAACAGCAGTTATGTGGTGACTGTTATCTGATCATTGAGTCAGCTTGCCTGGAAGGGTGCTATATGTGTATGACAGCAGTAGGGTGAAATCCACTTCTGTGGCTTTTACTTCCATTACTTTGCTCATTCAAACACCTGAGAGACAGACGGTTAGAATGTGATAACTGGTAGGGTAGGAGGCAAGGAGATATTGCTTAATCACAGCTATGTGAATATTGCTATGACTTGTTATGTGGACGAGCACATGTATAATAGTAGTAAGCTCACTTTTATCACAGTTAGAGATTTGAGATGTACACAAAAAGCAGTTACTTCTGATGGTATAGACTGTGTGTGAGAGTAAAGTAGAGTTTTGTACATTTCTTTTATAACAGCAAGTTGAAATGCATTACTGTGGCTATTATTTCTTCTGCTTTCTTCACCTTCAGACATCAGAGGCATGCATAGATAGTAGCTGTCTTTGTGAGGCTAAAGCAGATTGCACGTAATAGCAAAGGACATTTACATGACCATTATTAAATGATCCTTGATGCGACTTGTTGAGTAGTATATGCATCATGTTGAACTACATTACTGTGGACATTACTTCTTTCACTTTCTTCACAATCAGTATGACAAAAGTGCACAAAATAAAGATTTTACTTTTCTGTGTGGTATGTTTTCTTTGAAAGTGACTGGCCACTACTATTATCTGATCACAGTTAACTGGTTTCTTAGGGGCAGTGTAAGTGCATGTGTGGGGGGAATTATTCTGTGAAAAAAGTAGCCATTACAACTTCTAACTTGTGGACATATTTTGAGACTTCCTCTCAGTCACATGAACTGTACCCCATGAGAAGGGGCATACTGTACTAGAAAAGTAGATATGTGAAGGGTGCTGAAAATAATGTCTGTTTTATTTCAGGATAAAGTAAAGATACAGCCCATGTTTTTGGCTTTCACACTTTTACCTTTATTATAACTTCACACTATCTTTATTGCAAGTATCTTTAAAGTCATTTCCCAACAAGCATGAACGTTTTCATTTTACTCACTGGGACAAATACATAATATACACAATCATAAATATATTTTAACTATAAAGTTGCTATTTGCTTGATCCTGAAATTGATGTCTTCCAGCATTTGAAATGTTCATAGAGAAAAATAAAAAGGAGAAAAAAGCATTGATTTTAATTGTAAATTGACTCTCAAAAATGATCATGTGCTGTTCATTGCATGTGCACCCAAAAGCACAACTTAGTCCAATTTATAACTAAATGTTGAGTTTTGCCATCCAAAAATTTCTGCTATAAACTGTTAGATGGTGTCAGAGCTACAACCCTGTAGTAGTAGTAGTAGTAGTAGTAGTAGTAGTAGGTTTCATCAATAGACATGCCTGACCATTATACTGTGATAGGCAGCTGTATTGCTTTGTGGAGGGTTTCCATTAAGAATGTGTGTAACAACATGGATGCAGAGGAAGCAAAGTATTCAGTGGAGGCAAGGCAGGAGACTAGACATTGATAGGATATCAATCTCTCACAGGGTACACACGTGCACACACACACACACACACACACACACACACACACACACACACACACACACACACACACACACACACACTTTATGGTATGCATCCCTTATTTTGGCTTTCAAAAATATCTGTTCTGTAGGCAAAAGGTGACCTTACTCACTTTCTAATGATATTTTAAAGTATAAATTAAAGTATAAATTCATAATAATTTAGGTTCTTCTGCGGGTCTGAAATGCTAAACTCTAGAGACCTGGGTTCTGCTGTTCTTTACATTTCCAGTCTCATGATGGAAATATGATGAAATGGCACAGATTTTATCCTCTTATCATGCATTGTGTTACAAATTTTGCTGAAGAATTGCTGAGAGGTACTCACTCATAGACAGTATGCACACGTATTGACAACAGATTACTAATTCATTTATCACGTCTCTAAGATCTCCTCTTACCCTACCTACTTGACTGCACTACTTTCTCAAATACTCTCTATTAACCTTTACCTTTGCCTTCCAATATTACTGTCCAAATCCTTCTTCCTGTGACCCTTTATATCTCTTTCTCTCCCTATCTGATGATTGCATTTAACTACTACAAAACTAAAATACTATTGACTATTGAACAATATTTGTATATTACTATGCTGAAACTTTTTGTTTAGTACTATACTACATCAGTTATCAAACACATAGTATGGAATATTTTGCTTAATGTGTTCCAATGCAGCTGTTTACCCCTATATTTGTAATGTTCTAAAATGTGTGTGTAATTGAATGTAGTTGTAACTATGGAGCTTTTTTCCCTGAGCCTCCACTGAAAGTGGGTTCTGTCCCAGTCGGACACTGCCAGTAAACAAATGATGCATCAAATAAAATAAATAATAAATAAAATGTGGGAAGAATCCGGAACACTTGGTGAAACCCCATAGACACAAAGAGAACGAGTAGAGTCTGCACCACAAGGCATCCAAGCTGAGATCTTAATAGTTACCCGAGGCTCTGTGAGGCAGCAAAGCTAGCTGCTGTGTACCTGTGTCTTCCTCATGCCTAAAGTAAAAATTATATATATTTTCCATAAAGAATTACTTTTGGTGACTCCATACCTGGCACGAACAAAACTACATGAGCTAAGATAGACAGTGTGTTAATAACAGCTTCAGCAGTGGACTGTTTTGAAACCCTGAGGGTAGAATTGCAGTCTTAGGTATGTTTTGTATGCATGCGTTCTGCTATGGCTCTCTTACAGGTTCTGTAAGGGGGGGTTGAGATGTGGCCTTTTAGGCATGGCTGTAAATGTAAAGCTTTACAAGTATTTCTCTGCCACATTCTGGCATGTTATGGCATGCTTATTTTCCATTGGTAAAGTAAAACGTCTAAAATGAAACAATAACAAAAAAAAAAAAAAAAAGACATGTTCCAGGTTTGAATGATACACCACAGGGTGAGAAGCAGTATTCCATGAATTTTAAAATAAGAGGCTAGAAAGATATGTGATTTTTTTTAATGAAGATGAAAGCACTCAACATTGTTGCAGACTATAAAAAAAACAAGTTTTATCTTCGATAATTTTGCTGTCATGTCTCTTTGCTAATAAATACAAACATAAACTTTTCTTTTTTGGTGTCGTAGGACCTCACGCTATGGCTCTGCTACCTGCACCCAGTATGTCTTCTTTCCTGGGAACAGTAGCTGGGTATTCCTGGGCTAGGCAAGAGACCTACAGACCATTCTCTCTTGCCTGGGATTCCTGAGTGGCCCTTTATTCTCAAGGTTGAGTCAGATAGAAGATGCAAGCCATCTTGCTGGTCCTGAAGGACTCTTTCCCCCTGGGAACAACCACCCTCCACCCATAACTCGTCTGGCTTATGGGGCAAGATGTACTTGACAGGGCAGGCTTGGTAGGCTCAAACTCTAATAGCTGCAACACCTACTGCTCCTGCCAGATGTGTGGAGTGTCAGAACCACTTTCCTCCCTGCAGGCACAGTGAAGCAGCAGCAGCTGCCACTCTCCCCCATCCTCCCCATCCAGCTCCTTCAGGCATCTGGGCTGCTTAATCCAACATGGGCTGCCAACAGTGCTGTCAGGACTTTACGTGGCTATGCCATTGAGCTGGCTCACAAACACTTGCAAAATTAGTAAAAAAATGCACATTTCTCTGAAAAGAATGATATTTTCTATCATTTTAATGTTATAGCAAAAACAAAAGAGATACTTCTCTTGCTCAGACAATTATGCATACATTTTACTGTCTCTACCCTTGTAGCTGTTGGGCTGTTAGCTCATGCAGTGTGTTAAACAAGACTGACTATATAAGTGTCTTATCCTAAACATTTTGAGAGACTGTTTTGAAGCATATACAAACAGTGACATTTATAGGAGGTGTCAAATTCAGAATGGCCATTAGGACTTTACAAACTGCATCATTTGGGAAACATTCAGGCTGGGATTTATAGATAAGAGCATCACATCAACACACATCTAAATATCAAGAATCCTGTAGTCCTGCATTGTCCACATCTTCTGGGATGTCTGTCAGGACTTGCATAGCACCAGCACTGTGAGAAAGGGACTGCAGAGTAAATAAGTGGAGCTGTATTATAGAGACAGCTAGTGCTAGGCCGGATCAGTAGGGGAGACCCACTGTTAGAGTGCACATGATCAGAGTGGTCGATATCAAAGGAAAGGCAGTTAAGTGACGCTATCATGTTTGAGGTTAGGCGTGCACATGTCCAGTGAAGTGCCACAACAGTTGTCACATGTGCAGTAGCAGACAGCCTAAGTAGGGCTTGCATAGCAGACTGCCAACCCAAATCATTGTATAATTGAAGAGGAAAAGGAGGAGAATCCAGTGGTATAAAATGGGAAAAAGAGAAAAAACACTCAAGGGTAACCATATTGAATGATTGGTGGAGGGAGGGCAGTACTTTTTATTTTTGTGAGAAAGGCTTCCATTTTTCATATATGAGGAGGAAGGAGAGCAAGGTATAGTAATGAAAATGACTGTGGGAGGGGTAGATAGAGAGAAATGGATTTTGTAGGGTCCTACAAATATAAAATACAGACAAACACAGACATATGGGTGGAACTGACACAAAAGGTGGGGACAACAGTGGATGGACACAGACAAATGTTCATAGGTTCATAGGTTGGTACTAGGCTATCGGCCCTAGGGCCTATACAAGCCTAGCCATAACAATTCCCTGGCTATTTCTTCCTACACTATTTACTTCCCTGGACCTGTCTAGCAGGGTGACTGATGTGATCCCCAGGGTGAATTTCCTTTCTCCCATCCAATTGTCAAGGTTTCTTTTGAAGAGGGCCAAGGAGGTGCTCTGCTTGACATGTATGGACAGTCTATTCCAGAGTCTGGGGAGTGTCTGGGTCAGGAACCTATCCCTCCAGCATGTTTTGTTTATTGTAATGACAAGGTTTAGATCCCTGGAACATGGCTCTAAGGGATTGTGATTTCTTTGTGTAGCATGTCCAACAGCTCTGGGTTTGACATGGCCTTGTATGTTAAGCAGAGATCGCCTCTGAGTAGACAATATGTGACAGAGTATAGCTGGAGTTTTTTAAGGTGGTCAGCTTAGGGCATCTGCTTTAGGCCTGTGATTTTTTTAGTGAGGTATTTCTCCGGCCTTTCCAGTTGTTGCAGATGTCTTGAGAAGTACATACCAAATGGGGCATTGTATTCTATAATGGGTCTAATGAGGGATGAGTACAGTGGGGCAATGACCTCCTTTTTTCTGGATGAAAAGTCCTTTGTGATGATGTGTGCCACATAGAAGAATTTTCTGACTGTTGTGGCGATGTGGTTATCGAAGGTGAGACCACTGTCCACCTGTGTCCTTAAGTCTCTTATCACACTTTCTGTGTTTAGTGTTGAACACTTAGCGATGGGGAAGATGGAAAATAAGCCAGGTAGAGGGAATAACTTGTAGTATATTACCACTCAAGTACAAGCAAAACCATGGCGCTCCAATTAGCTTATAAACAATGTTAAGGAAAAGCAAGACAGACACCTAGAAATCAAAAAATGCACAAGTAAATGAGTGCAAAATCCAAAAGAGGAGCTATAGAAAGGAGATAGGTGAAATTGAGGGAAAGAAACAGATACCAGCTGTGGAACAAAAGGTGGCACTGGAGATAATACAGCATGAGCTAAAGGAGATAAAGCAAATGTTGTTGACAAATTTAATCACACATGAGAAGAGACTAACTGAACTTCTTAGGGAGCTGATTGAACATGCTGCCATCATGTAGGACCTAATCACTGAAAATAAGGACTTAAAAGTCAGAGCAGAAGCAGCAGAAATCAGGCTAGAGTACCTCGAAGTAAAGATGGAAGACATAGAGGACAAAACCAGGTACAAAAATGTAAAAATGATTCTGATACATGAAAGATACAAAGAAATAGATTGTATAAAGGCTATGAAGGAACTTCTGGGAAAATGGGCACCGATACCTGCCACAGAAATCTATATTGAGGAGCCCACAGGGCTGCATGACAACCAGAGGCAGATACCATGAGGAGAGCTCGACTGGTGATTATCCACTTGTAGACTTTTGAGCTTAGGGAAAGAATACTTAGAGAAGTCTGGAAGCCAGACAAACAGCTCAGTATAAGTGACACACAAGTATTTATTGACTAGGAGGTTTTATGATACAAGAATGAAGAAGAATGTCTTTGTACTGGTAATTAAAGATTGTAAGGAACAGATTTGAGATGAAGGCTGTTGTACCACACAAAGATCGGTAAAATAATTCACCAGTCCTAATGAAGCCATTGAATATTAAAAAGAAAAGGCCAACAAGTCACAGAAAAGAGGTGCAAGAATCAGATGGCCAGGGTAACATACCTCTCAACTCTCCTGATGTTTGCAGAATGTTCAGATTTTTGTCTCATAAAATTTGTCATCTTTTGACAAATCATTGAGGACTGAAATCACTAAATGCTGACACACATTTCATTTTTAGACTTTATATCATTCAGAAAATGCATGCCAACACACAGTCTCTTATTCTGTCAACTTTCTTAAGGTTATAGGTACAGTATTTAAAATCTGTCCCCTTGTTTTGGCCTTTGTCTCCAATTAATTTATTCTTTGTCCTGATTTCTTGCGCTAAGAGATTGAGAGATATGCAGACCAGGCAGGGGCAGTCGGAGTCAAGAAGAAGAAGGTGAAAAATTAATTTTATGGTGCTACAGCACTGTGCTGTTACTCTGATGCTTACTGTGATGGATTTGAAGTATTCTTAAGACACACAGTCTTGCTGGCTGGATTCTGCTGAAATCAAAGTCTGGTTATAGTTGCATTCACAGTCTGTTGCATACAGAAACTTGCAGAATATACACTGAAGAGAGAATATACTTTGCAGCACCTGTCTTTAAGAGCAGTAGCCAATAACTTTTATAATAAACCACACGCACTTCTGTTACAGCTTCAGAAAATGTTTTACTTTACTTCTCATATAGTACAGATGATGTGAGAGATATAACATTTACCTCAGGACAAAATGTGTCCCTACCATACCCCTAACATAACTGGATTTAATACAGACTTTATATATTTTTAGTTAAACACACACCCTCTTGGTTTTAGAAAGATACTGCCTTGATGACGCAAATGCTGATAAGTAAACTGTCTTCAAGGAAAGCCTTGTGGATTAGAAAAGCATATTTTTAAACTTTCTTAGAAAAACATGTCCTGTTGTCAGTTCTTTAAAGAAAGCAAATTACATTCTTGTCATGTCTGTAAGAAGTCAGCTTTCTTGATGTGTGTGTAACACTCATAAGTAAGTTCCTTATTTTTTAAGCCACAGTCATTTAGCATGGATGCTAATACATATCACTAAACTCTGTTTCTGCATTTAAGCAAGCATTATTTATGTTACATATTTGTAGCAGAATTACTTTCAACCTTAGTATCTTGTTGAGCATAATCTTACAGAAGGGAACTCTGAGAAGGACACCACTTACTTCCCTCTGTTTAAAAAAAACAACAAAAACTAAAATATTAGTTGGAATTAATGAAAGAAGCAAGGAAAAGAGAGTCAGAAAAGCAGTATGAGAGGTGTGAATAGATGAGGAAAGGACTTGTATGGACTTATAGTGGGTCCGTATATATAGAAGGACTGATAAACCATTTTGAGTAAGCATTTGACCCTGACATTTTGTGTATTTAATTTGTCAACACTATTTTAAAGAAACATAGGCTGGGAAAGAAATGTATATAAAAAATTAGTAATTCCCCCTAGTGGAAGCCCAGATAGTATAAAAGATACATTCTTGTGGAGACAGTCGGCAGTAAAATATGGGAGTAGCGTAGCAGGTACTCAGCATAAAGTATGATATGAGATAGAAACAAAAAGGGACTCATTGACCGTAAGTGTAAGGAAGGGATAGAGTTCAGCACAACTCCACTCTAATAGACTACATCCACAACATCATAATGTAAGAATGATTACAGAGGGGTGGAAGTGAGAGCGCTGCAGAGGAACATTGATGCATATAACAGTAAGAGTAAGAAATAAATGGTCAAGGAAGCAGCTATATTTGCATAAAAGCAAGAGTGAAATATAAACATTAAAATCATAAATGCAGCAGGGAACAGGAAGAGGTACATCAAAAAGTAATGAAAGAGAAAGTGGGAAAGAAATGAAAGGTTAAGAAGAGGCTAAGACAGAAGTAGGAACTGAAAGGTATGGGACATAAAAGTGGAGGACCCTTAAGCAACGCAGTGCACTGTCATGTTTATGACAGAATGGAGTGTTAAGATGTGGGCCACACTGCTCAGAGAAAAAAAAAAAGTAACCAAAGATAGAGGCTAAAATTGTGCACATTTATATAGGGTGAGAGGTTGGCATAAGGGTGGGAGGTTGTTGTGATGATGTGAGGTATTACCAGCTATGCTGGCAGATGTAGGGCAGTGGATGTGTAATATATGCCAGCATAGTTATTTGGACTTTTGTAAAAAATTATAAGTCATTTATAAGGATTATAAGTCATTTGTATATCACACTGATTTGTACAGATGCTTGTGTTGAAAATGTATTTGTAAAGCTGCTTGTGTTAAAAAATGCATAAACAGTGGGTCCTGCTAGACAGAAAAGAAATACACCTGTATGTCAGACTGTATTGTAACTGTTGAAATTAATATATTATAATAGAGGATATTGGAAGAGAAGAGGTAAATCTCATTTGAGCTAACTTTGAAAAATAGTCTAAAATTAAATTACCTGGTTTAGGCCATAAAGATTGTATATCACAGTTCTGACTGCAGCCATAGACGAAATGTCTGTGAAAACCAGGACTAGTAATCCTACTGTATTATCCTTAGGGGTGAACTAATTGCTCCCCTGGAAGGGTAGATGTTTTTGAAATGGATGTATAGCTTCCAGATGCTATAACACATCTTAGCAAATCTTTGTGTGTATTATCACACACGTGCGAGATTCTGGTTCAGTTTCTAGTAAAGGGGATATTGTGGGAACCAAAAGACAGATGACCAGATGTATGTGATGTCATTCTGTAATCCAGCACTGAAATGATGTTATAATACTGGATGAGACAAAAGTCTCAGGGCGCTCTGTTTTGGATCTGACAAGACCACTCACTCACTTCATCTTGCCTTACTTTAGTAAGTAACTAGGGAATAGTACTTCTGTAGATCAGTCAGAAAAATATGGTGGGATTAGTTAAGTATTATTTTTTTGTATCTGTGTGAATCTTTCCATCTGTGTTATTTTTGATATTTCTTGTGCTTGAAACTCTGGTGTTTATTGTAAATAGGTATTTAGTATTTCATATTATTTAATATTTATTATTAAATATATTTAAACCTGTCATTGTGGCTTGTCCCTTAGAAAATATTTTAACCTTTGAGAATACTTATATTTATGTGGTGACACTGGGGCCACTTCTGAAAGCCTTGCTGCATTGGTCAAACACTACCATTTGTATTAGTATTAATTTTACTAAGTATAATTGATTACCCTGGTAAGAGCCATAGAGTAGATGGCTCTGCAGTGTTCTGGTGGTGGTATTTACACTATAGTCTGGGCAGAGGGGGCATAGCTGCTAAATCTTTGACAGTGTTTCCCAGGTGTGTGTGTGAAAATCGAAAAAGAAGAAGAAAAAGAGTGTGTGTGTGTTAGCTGCTTGGAGCAGGGACATACAGCACTGGTTTCATAAAGAGGGTTGTGGAGGACTTGGCTTTGAACACTTGGTTGGGGACTGGACTCTACAGCTGTGGTCAGTGTAGAGCCTTATGTGGGGCCTGGTGAGAGAGAGAGGATAACCCAACCCCAGGATGGGAGTGTGTTCCCTATGTGCTCTTAAGGGAAATTGTGCTTGGTGCAGAGAGCTGCATTTGGAAATACTGTGTTTGTTTATTTTTGTTCGAAGTGAATGTCCCTCATCGGTCTCTGTGGTGAGGATTAAGGCTCCTTGATTACTGGCCCAGACAAGGGGTGTCACAGTTGGCAAATGCTTAAGGTGTTTACCTTACAGACATAAGGTACAGTGTTTGATTCTCACATGGAGTAATTAGTTAGGCTTAACATGACCCACAAGATATGTTCACCTAGTGCTAATCTATAAACCTATACCTAGTTATTAAGGGGCAAAAGAGGGAACAAAATCTATCTAAGGGGGAAAAAAGTTAAAGTTAATGGGAAAAAAAGTATTGATAATATAGGAGAAGAAAGTAAACAAGAAAATGAGCACATGAAAGGGAAATTAATAAAGTGGAGGACTGACAGAAAAAGGTAGGAAACATTGAAAAAAGAAAGATAGTAGGAGGATTCACATAACAGATCCTGGAATGTGAGTTGAATAGGGAGTATGATTAAATATGACAAAGTCCTGGGACACATCAGGAAGATGCAGGTTCAGTTAATAGTATTGTAGTAGACACATTAATTTAAAGAGCATCATAAAAAGTTGAGAAGGGGAGAGTATAGTCTGGTAGCAAATGATGCATGGGGTAACAAAAAGAGAAGGGGAGAAGTAAGCTTAAAAAAATCATGGCCATTGAAGATAGAAGGCAAGTTAAGAGACAGAAAATGAAGATTAACTTGGGTAAAAGACTCTCTGGCAGGGTTTAAGATCACAATAATCTCAGTGTATATCCCAGCAGACACAAAAAAAATCTTGAGAGAACTATTAACAGAAATCATGAAATGTCTAGCATATAAGTATGTATCTATATATATATATATATATATATATATATATATATATATATATATATATAAATAAATAAGCAGAATGTAGCTGTGGCGAAGTTGTGACATAAAGTGGTATTGCCAGCACAGCTAGCTGGAATTTTGTAAATAATTTTATGTCATTGATGAATACCAAAATGATTTATACAAGATGCTTGTGTTACAAATGTAGTAGAAGTGTATGTCATGTGTATATCAAGCTGCTTTGTGCAGATGTGTATGTTGAAAAGGTATTTGTAAGTGCTGTGTTTGAAATGTAACCACAGTGTGCCTACTGCAGAGTACAGAAATGTACATGCACTGTTGTAACTGTCTAAATGAATATGTTGTTTTAACAGAAGAAAATGGAGGGTTAACCTCAGTCTGGAAAATTGTAGAAAAATATCTGAAATTAAATCACTTTATAATCTAGGCCATAAATATGCTTTCTTACAGGTTTTAATGCAGCCAGAGACAGAAAGTATGTACTAGAAAGCTTTCTGTATTGTCTTTCAGGTGTACTAATCACTCTCTGGAAGTGTGGAGGAATGCAATTGTTTTATGACTTCTAGCACCTGCTAAAGATCTGAGCAAAAGCCCTTCTATGTGTATTTATACAGGTAGGTGCTAAGTCCTGCCAGCAATTCGGGTTTACTTGAGAACTAGAAGTCAGATGACCAGAAATGATGTCATTCTGCAAGTTATCCCAGCAGTAATATTTTAGATATTGTTTTGAGAAGTCTGTTAGTGAGACAGAGCATTTTGTATTCTGTCTTGGACCTGACAACAAGAACCACTCACCACATCATCTGCTTTGCTTTATTAAGTAAGTTACTAGGGAATAGTATAATTCTCTTAGATTCAGTTAGGAATATAGTGAAGCTTAGTTTAGATATTTTATTTGTTTGAACCTGTCCTGCAGTATTGTAGAAAATATTTCCTGTGATTCTGAACTCTGATGTCACTGTAAATATGTATTTAGTATTGTCTTGTTCTTTTATGATTTATTATTGAATATATTTAAACCTTTCATTGTGGCTGATCTTTGTAGAGATATTTAAGTTTTGAGAGTACTTGCATATTTATTTGGTGCACTGTGTGGGTCACTCATAACAGCCTTGCTCCTGGCCAATCTACCCTTTGGATTAATATTAATATTACACAGTAAGATTTCACATCCTTTGTTAAAGGCCTTAAAGTAGCTATCAAGGGGTTCTGGTGGCAGTGGTAACTACTTTATAGTTTGGGCAAAAGAGGGCATAGCTAGTAAACCTATACCAGCCCTTCCCAGGTGTGTGTGTGTGTTTGTGTGTGTGTGTGTGTGTGTGTGTGTGTGTGTGTGTGTGTGTGTGTGTGTGTGTGTGTGTGTGTGTGTGTGTACGCAAATCAAATGTCAACGAGTGTGTGTGTGTCAGCTTCTTGGGCAGGGACACAAAGCACTGGTTAAACAGAGAGAGTGTTGGAGAACTTGGCTTGGTACCCTGAGTAAGGACTCAACTCTACAGCTGTACCAGTGGGGAGTCTTATTGGGGATCTGGAGAAAGATAGAGGAACCAGCCCTGGACTGACTGTAGTCTCTGTGTGCTCTTAAGGAAAATTGCACATGATGCAGAGAGCTGCATCTGGAAATACTGTGAGTGTACAATGATGTTCATCGTGTTTCACTGTTGCAGTCATTACACTTGGGCTATCCTGCTGGCAGGTGACCCGCAGTCGGCCAGAGTTCCAAAGTCTAAGTCCGGCATTGGTTGCTGTCGCTTCTTCCCTGACGTCAGTGCGCCAGGGGTATATAAGATGTAGCTGACGCCATTTTCTTCAGTCTTTCTTGCCGCGCGGTGCCCGAAGCAAAAGCAGTTTGCAAGTGCCGGTCGGCTGACTCCTGAGATTTTCGAAATCGAATTTCAGAACTGAAGTCTTCAATAAAGCTAAATACCCCATTGGGGAAAATTTTTCTTGCTCCAGACCGATGTCAGTAAAAGTTAACAATTATATTTTTTGTGGGAGGCAAATACCTCATAAGGATTTTCATTCTTACTGTATTCCTTGCCTAGGCCCTGACCATGACGTCACTAGTTGTCGGTTTTGTGCTAGATTCAACAAACACACTATTAAGCGTCGGTTTGAATTTGCTTTACATTACTTTGGCCAAAGGTTTAACTACATAATGCCTTCGGAACATCCGATGACCGCAGTTCATAAAAAACGCAAGGACAAGGAAAAGGACAGACATCCGAGGTCCAAAACCGATGACGAAGCCTCTTCTAGGCCTGTTGCCGGTTCGTCAGCTCTCAGTGAGGCGCTTTCGCAGCCCTTGACACCCAATACCTCAGAGCCACAGGCCAGATCTGACTCCCACGTGGAGACACCTAGGCCTCTGGAAACTCAAGGTATTGGGCCTGCGGAAACTATTCCATCAGATGGGTCCGGAGCCGCTGAGCAGGCATCGGCTTCTGAGGGTGTTTTCAGACCTTCACAGCTTACTATTAAGTCCACTACAACAGCCAAGGCAAAGTCAAAATCACCATTAAAGACAAGGAAACAAGTACAGCATTCTCCTGGACAGTCATCTATGCCAAAGAAACAGATGCTTAAAATGGCCAAAGACCTAATTAGTTTGATCAGGGGTTCCCATCCCCCTCCTGATAAAAGGCCTAGGCAAGACACGGATTATGACTCCTGTGACCAGGTTTCTATTTCCTCTGATTCCTCCTCAGATCAGGGATAGTCTCTTCCTCCCTATGAGAACTCTGATGCAGAAGAATCTATACCTTCAGCCTCTCCGCCTGAGGATTATTCTTTTGGGGAAAGCTTACACACCATGAGGGAGCATTTCCATTGGGAAAGCCAGGATTACTCAGAATCCAAGAAAAGGTTCAGGGATTTCCTTTTATTGCCTCAGCACAGGCCCCTGGCTATCCCCCCTGTGCTTGATATAGTTGATGATGTTTTCTCTGAATCCAGTCTGTCTCCTGATTCTTTACCCCCTGCACCAGTCAAGCCAGACAGGTACTACAGGGTCCCAGACTCTCAAATTTCTTTATAAAAACCCTGCTGCTGACCCAGAAACAATCTCTCAGGGTCCCAAAGGGGTTAAGGCTTCCACTGCAAAAAATCCTGTTCCCTCTGACAGGGATTCTAGAGCTTTGGATAGATGGGGGAAAAAAGTTGACACTTCTGCTACTTTAGCTGTAAGGGCTTTAAACTGCCAGTTTCACATGCTTAAATATCAACAGTACCTCATGTCTTTGTTAAAACAGAAAATGCTTACAAACTCAGAATGTTCTGACAATAAAGAAATTCAGGATTTATTGCATGCAGCTGAACAAGTGGGAAAGCATACTCTGCAATGTGGTTTTGATTCATTAGAGGCTTCTTGTAGAGCCGCAGTTACAGGCTCTGTCATTCGAAGGCATGCTTGGTTGAAAGAACAAAGTTTACCTGAACATGTTAAAGTAAAATTATTGGATGCTCCACTACAGCAGGATACTTTGTTTGGTGTTAAGGCAGAAGAGGTGTTAAAGAAAATGGAGGATAAAGCAAAATCAATGCAGACAGTAAAGGATTTCTTACAGGTTCAACCACCTAGGTTTAGCAGAAACTGGCCTTCAAAAAATTGGTCCTTTCCGGTGTCAGACAGGCCACAAAGAGGCAGATACAGACACCCAAGAGGCAGATCTCAGCCCCAAGGTTCCTACAGACCTAGACAATGGGGTGCTTCAGCCCCCAAAGGAGGAGAAGACAAATCACAACCTTTTAGGAAACAGTCTCAATGACTTTCCTCTACAAATGCCAAGCACTTACCTTTTGGCTGCACCCTTAGGGGGAAAGCTAGCACTTTTCTCTCAAAATTGGCACATGATCACCCAGGACAAATGGGTACTGAATATTGTTTCTCAGGGTTACAGGTTCCACTTTCACACCCTTCCAAAATCAAAAGGTATGCCAGACCTGCCACAAAACCAGTGGGCAGAGGCACAGAAACAAATTACGGCTCTCATAGACATGAGAGCTATTCAGAAAGTACACAGCAAGAACAGGGACAAGGATTTTACTCAAGACTTTTCCTGGTACCCAGAAAGGACAAAGCCTGGAGACCAATACTGGACCTGTCAATCCTAAATACTTTCCTGGATGTTCCAAAATTCAAAATGTTAACACTGCAGCAGCTTCTACCCATGCTGGGCAAGGAAGCTTGGCTACTTACTTTGGACCTTTAGGAGGCATACCTGCATGTCCCAATCAGACAATCTTGCAGAAGATACCTCAGATTCATAGCTGGCTCAATGCATTACCAATTCTCTGCACTGCCCTTTGGCTTATCTACTGCGCCCAGGGTCTACACAAAATGCCTGGCACCAGTAATTGCATTTTGCAGACAAAAAGGAATTCAAATATATCCCTACTTGGACGACTGCCTCATTCTAGCAGAGAGCAAGGGCATTTTACTAAAGCATCTGGCGTTTGTAAAAAGATTACTAATTTGCCTAGGGTACACAGTAAATGAAAAGAAATCAAAAATACTGCCCTCTCAAGAGATAATATTCCTGGGTGCAAGCTTAAATACAACTGCCCAGATGGCTTATCTCACGCCAGAGAAGCAAAGGCAACTGACTCATTACTTTCAAATGATGGCAACAAAGACCCAGCTCTCTGCAATAAAAATTCTGCAGGCCCTGGGCTTCATGGCATCCTGCATTCTACTAATTCCATATGCAAGAGTACATATGAGGAAACTACAATGGTATCTAAAAAGTGTTTGGACTCAACATTGCCACAGCCTGGAAACAATAATAACTCTAATACCCTGCCTGCAACAGGAGTTTCGATGGTGGGCACTGGCCTGTCACCAAAACAAGGGACAGCCTTTCACCTTACCCACAGCCAGGCAGACAATAACAACAGATGCATCGGATTATGCCTGGGGGGCACACATGGCAGGAAAATGTATTCAGGGTATGTGGTCCAAGGAGCAAATGCATCTTCACATCAATCAAAAAGAGATGCTAGCTGTACAGAATGCCCTGACAGCCTTCAAGGATCTACTACATCCAGGACAACTGTTACTAAAGACGGACAATACCACAGTTATGTGGTACATAAACAAGCAAGGGGGCATACATTCCTTCCCCCTCTGCAGGCAAGCCATGACTTTGTGGAACACAGCACTGACCTATCAAGTACATCTGCAGGCACAATTCCTGCCAGGAACGAGAAATACACTGGCAGACAAACTAAGCAGAAATCTCATGGATCCTCATGAATGGAAACTAAATCCACAGGTCTTCAGCATGATAACAAGGAAATGGGGATGCCCAGACATAGATCTTTTTGCCTCCCCTCACAACTACCAACTACAGAAATTCTGCACAAGAACTTATCACTCACAAGCATGGAAAGTGGACGCTCTATCATTCAGCTGGAAAACCCTGACAGTTTATGCCTTTCCTCCACTGCCTCTTCTTCCCAGGGTGCTCCTAAAAGTCAGACAAGAGAGGCCAAAAATGATCCTGATTGCCCCGGACTGGCCACGCCAGCACTGGTACCCAATCCTAAAGAGCTTGTCTCAAAGCCCAGCTTGGCCTTTACCTCAAATTCCTCATCTCCTGACTCAACAAAACAATCAGATTCTGCACAGTCAACTCAGAACCTTAAATCTGGCTGCATGGCAGATAATATAGCCACTCAGACCACACCTCTCTCTAAAGCTGTTATGGATGTCATTTTAGAAGCCAGGAGGCCCAGCACTAGGAAATGTTATGCAGAAAAATGGAAGAGATTCTGTGCTTGGAACCAGGCACAAGGACTAGAACCACTTGTTCCGAATATACCTCAGATTTTACAATACTTAACTGAGATGCTGAACAAAGGCCTATCCTTCTCATCAGTTAAGATCCATGCCTCTGCCATTTCAGCTCATTACAATACGGAACCTCCTAATTTCTCGCATCCACTACTGAAACAGTACCTCAGAGGGGCAAAAAACATAAGACCTCCAAGGAGAGCACCAATACCTACTTGGGACCTCAATTTTGTGTTAGAAATGCTCACACTGCCTCCTTTTGAGCCAGCCAATACAGCTGATATAAAATTCTTATCATGGAAAACTGCTCTGCTCCTAGCAATAACTTCAGCAAGAAGAGTCTCAGAGCTACAGGCATTAATGGCAGTGGAACCTTTCATCATTTTTCACCAGGACAGGGTCTCTCTAAGGACAAACCCTACATTTATGCCAAAGGTAGTATCCAGTGTGGCTCTTAACCAAACAATTAATTTGCCAACATTCTATCCAAATCCCCAGAATAAAGGGGAGAGACTTCTGCACACGTTGGACATACACAGACAGCTATGATTCTACTTGGACAAAAAAAAAAGCTTTCAGAAAAACTGAGCAACTGTTTGTAGCGTATGCTGCAGGATCACAAGGAAAGCCTATCTCAAAGCAGACTATTTCAAAATGGATAGGACACTGCATTCTCTTCTGCTTTTCCCAACATGGCAAATCATTGCCTAAGGGCATTAGGCCACATTCCACCAGATCAGCAGCCACTTCAGCAGCCTTCCTCAGAGGAGTACCAACCAAAGACATTTTAGAGGCTGTAATCTGGAGTTCAGTGCACACTTTCACCAAGCACTGCCACTTACCTCTCTACTCTAAATCCAGAGTAGGCTTTGCAACTGCAGTTCTGCAGGGCCTGGTAGCCTCTCCTAATCCTATTTAGACCCAGCCACCCTTCCTCAGCTTTGGGATTCTACCCAAGTGTAATGACTGCAACAGTGAAACACGATGAACATAGTACAGTTGTGTACCTACCATAAATGTAGATGTTCGAGTGCATTCGCTGTTGCAGTCCAGGTTACCCACCCTCCATCCCCACTTTCCTTGCTGGAACTTATCTATACCTTTCTATCCTATACAACCTATGTAGTGTATTTGCTTGTAGATGAAGGTTTTGTTTTTATTTCACTGTATGCTTTTATTAGCAATATGTATTGCCTACCTGTTAGGGGGCACCTGACATCTGGGGCAAGAAAAACTGAAGAAAATGGCATCGGCTGCATCTTATATACCCCTGGCGCACTGACGTCAGGGAAGAAGCGACAGTAATCGACACCGGACCTAGACTTTGGAACTCTGGCCGACTGCGGGTCGTCTGCCAGCAGAATAACCCAAGTGTAATGACTGCAACAGTGAATACACTTGAACATCTACATTTATGGTAGGTACACAACTGTACTTTATCCTCCCAGTGAATGTCCCCCCACAAGTGCCAGTGGTGAGGACTGAGGCTCCCTGATTACTGGCTCAGAGGTGGGATATCCATATCACATATTGGTTGGCTGTGGTGTGTCCTCACAGAAGTATACAAGGGAGCAAAAAGCCTGAGAGTAGCAAGGGAGTGCTGGGAATGGTAGACGCATAGAAATTAGGAAGAGAGCTAAGTAAAGGAGATAGATAACTTTAATTTTATGAAAATAGAATACTTTGTCTATACTTAATAAGAGCTACATAACAGTGGAACATAAGCACATGGTAGAAATAAACACTGTACAGCCATTTACTCTATCTGACCATGTGATCCTAGGAATCAGAATAAAAAAAGGTAAAGAGGAAAGCTTGTATAGGCACTGGAGACTACCTTTGTGTTTGTTAGAAAAGAAGGAGCATAGATAGAGAGCAGCAAAGATAACAGAGGAAGAGATGGGAAGAGAGGAGGGAGAAGAAAGGGAGGACTAGGATGGAATTAAGGAAAGGATAAAAAAGTCAAAGGAGAATAAGAGAAATTGATAAGTGGATAAGAATAAAAGTGCTATATTGAAGGAGTTATTAGATATACAGCAGGATAAAAGAAGAGGGATATTGAACAGGAAGGGGAGAGAAAAGAAGATCAAGAAAGTAATACAGACGTGGTAGGATGAGAGGATTTGGCCAAATAAGATAGCAGTAGAGAGACTATATTTTACTTTAGTTCTAACC